>NC_087347.1:42764051-43073448 GCF_030014295.1 Loxodonta africana
CCCAGTATGTACTCCTCTGCTTACATGCAATGAGAAATTTGAGCAGGAATATGATTCAGTAGCATAGAACCTAAAAAGTAGATTGGGGTGGGGGTGGAGTGAAGGAGGGAGGTAGCAGATATTCCTAGAAAACTTAAACCACAGGGACCTCTCAGATGAGCCTTAGTTCTTGTACTGATGTCGGTGCCCCCTGTACCAGAGCACCTGGCTGTTTCGAAGCTCTAAGTGAGCAGTATACGCTTCTTAGGTGCCATCTTTGCTGCTGTGTGGCTCCCTTTACTCAAAGAGCATGGTGCCCTAGTTATTGACCCCTCTCCTATATGTCTGATGAAAACAGTAGAGTCTGTACTCTTCCAAACTAGGAAGATATAACACTCATAGGATGAACACAGTTGCACTGTGCTTAGCCCAAATAGCAAAAGGAATTTTTTTTTCATCACTGATCCAGTTGTCACCATACCACTGTTAATGGAATAACATCCAATTCTAACCCAGGGAGCCTGCCAGTCTCTTCTAGGAGTGGCAGCAGTGCCAGCAGATGCCATAAATGGAAGCAGTGGGCAAAGGACACATTGCTAATCTGATGCCCTTTAAACTCTGGGTGCCATTCTGATGGGCTTCCCTGACCTCCCAGTCTGATACAATACAGTAGTCTTTGTCACTCTTTACTCCTTTACCCTGCTTTATTTTTCTGCCTACAGAACTTACAACTAACTGACATTATATTACATATCTATTTATTAATTGTCTTCCTCTCTCATTACATACAAACTCCATGAGAGCGGAACTCTGTATTTTCTGAACCCAAAACCAAGACTAGCACATAGTCTGAATAAACATCTGTCAAATAAAAGCAGGGGCCTTTAGTGATCATCAAAGTTTAGAGAGCTGCTGTAATGTTAGCTGCCATTTTCTTTGCTCAGAGAAGTTATAAAACTGCTGTTATATTACTGAAAACCTTTTATTTTTGACAAGCAGTTTTTATTTACTAGTATCCAAAGTTTAAGCTATAATAACCCCTAAGAACAAAAGGGAGTGTAACACTATGGTAGAAAGAGCAGTTATATGGTATACCTCTGTAATCTTGGAAAGAGTTTTTCTAAGCCTGAGTTAATCTGTACAATGGATAAAATAATATTACCCTTGAATTGTTGTTGAGGATTAAGTGAGATACCATGTGAAACATGCCTATTAGTTTGTGGAAAGTTTTAGGTGTTCAGTTTATGTTCTCTTTTCAGTGAGAATCTATAATTTCATAATAACTTCAGGGGAAATGGAAACCCTGGTGGCGTAGTAGTTAAGTGCTATGGCTGCTAACCAAAGAGTCGGCAGTTCGAATCTGCCAGGCACTCCTTGGAAACTCTACGGGGCAGTTCTACTCTGTCCTGTAAGGTTGCTATGAGTCGGAATCGACTTGACTGCACTGGGTTTGGTTTTTTGGTGATCAGGGGAAGTAAAATGAAGTAGCTATTATTTTGGTTCTCAGCAGTTTTTACAAAATAGTGCATTTAATGGGCACTCAATTATATCACTCCAATTTCTATTTGAATCATTTTAATTTACATAACTTTGCATTTAATCTGTGAAATAAACTAGATTCTGAAGAAACTGCTAACTACTGTTTAGCTCCTTAATTTCAATCAGATGTGTTCTGAACCTACAAACCCTTAGTAATGAGTTGAAGGAATTCATTAGCGACCTCTGGGCAACGGTAACTCTTTTATCTAAGTATTCTAATTTTTATACCAAAGAGAATGTTCTAACCCTTTGTAACCACAGTATTGGCTTTCGTTTAATCATAAGATCTTCACCCAGTTTTTGTCCTTCATGTAAATTCGAGGAGGCTTGGCATTTGATGGTCATTGATAGCTACATATTGATAGCTACATAGAGGTACTTCAGGTAGAAAATGGATTGTCTCTTTGTCTTTGTAAGAGAAGGGGTAGAAGAGAAAGTTTTTATACGTGTGAAGGATCTTTTGCTTTTGTTGAGGATGGTTGTGGGACAAACAACATGAAAAATGGAATAATCAAAAGATCAGGGGCAGAAGATTTAAGATCATGAGTTGTCAAGCTTTAAACAAAAACAGAGAATATGAGATTAAATGAAGCTTTGTCCTTTGTACTAAATTTGGGCTGCAGACTTTGAGCATAGATTTACATTTATAAAGAAACTGTTGGAGATCTTCTTAGTATATAATCTAAATGCATCAGCAGAGATTAATTGATCTCCCTGCACACACTATGAGCTTAAAACATTTTTTTTCCTTCCCTAGGTTTTTATGGATAATAGACATGGCTATGACTTGAATGTAGAAGATAAAATATAACTTTCAGAGGAAGAGAGTTTCCTTTCCTCAAACCAAGAAAAACCAAACCCATTGCCATCAAGTTGACTCTGACTTGTAGGACAGAGTAGAACTGACCCATAGGGTTTCCAAGGAGCGGCTGGTGGACTCAACCTTTTGATTAGCAGCCAAGCTCTTAACCACTGTGCCCCAGCATAAAATACTATGAATCTGCAACTTGATATAAATATTTTCATTTCCAGTTTTGTTCCAGTGATGATATTCAGACTATGAATATTAGAGGTATCTCAGTCACTTCCGTTTCTGCAGAATGCTTCTAGCAAAGGTTACCCTTGTAATAAATGGAGAATACTCTATATAAACATTTGCCTAGGTTGAGATGAAACAAGTATCTCTTAATTTGAATTTGATACAGTTTAAACACAGAGCAATTTATATAGTTACTGAAGAGTAGCGTTTTGATCAAATGGAAGAATAGCTAAATTTGGATTTGTTGAGATAGCCCCACCTAGCTGCTGTACGTAAAAATTCTTTCTTACTGACAGGAAATCTAATTGGTTTAATGCATGTTAGTTGATTGCACATGTCTCTTGTTTGTTTAATCCTTCCTTCCAGTGTGTTAGCTTTTTTTCTCTTAGCCTGTGGAGCAGAAATTGATCTGTGAGTTTAAATTAATCCTATAATTGAGTGACTTTTTATGTCAGTTGCTTCTAAAGATAGCACAGGTAGTTTTCTGTTGTACTTGGCAAATAATATTGAAACAAAATGGGAGTAGGAAAATACTGTTTTTTATAATCAGGATTAGAATGTGATGTATAAATTCTTATATTTCTTTTTCCTTAAATATATTTTTGGCATTGAGGACATCTCCAAAACTTTTTTTTAAACTTCTGCAGATTAATTATATCATAAAAAATTGGTCTTTTAGAAGCTTATGTTTGTATTCCAAATACACAAAGCGTTGATCCTATATACCAGTTTTTCCTCATTAGACTTTGAGGTTTAAATTTACTTTTCAGGGACATGAAATGAAGCTTGAAAATATGCTTTGGTAAACTTTTTTCCTCTGTAATTGCCATTCATGCCAGTGTAAAGATGTAGCAAATGAGGCATGAGGAACATAAGATCATGTATCCCATTGAGAAAACATTCATAAAACTTCTGCTTCCCTCTTCTCCAAAAAAATTGTCAAGTAACTGATTTCATTAAAAAAAAAAAAAAAAAACTGGAAAATTCTAGTATTTAAAATTCCTTTGCAGCGTGGTGCTGTACTCATCGAAAGCATATATAGATTAAAAAAAAGGGGTTAGTAATTTAACTAATGATTTTCTTTCTCTAAGACTCAGAAACTGAGAGATTTAATGACAGTTAAAATAAAGTACTTTGTTCTCTGTCTAATTGGTTTTACAGATTGTATTTCAGGACCTTGGTCATTATGTTAATTCACTGGCTCCTTTCATTGAAAAGGATCAGATTTCTGGCAAACAAGACCACTCACTACCTTCCCTAAGCACCGTTTTCTTTGCTGTTCAACAGAGTAGTAAACACTAAGCTTAGAATGAGGGGAGACAGCCTAGAGTATGAAATGGAAAGAGAAGCAGTTCATAAACAAGAAAGCCAACAGAATTTGGAACAGAAGACTGAATAAATCTACTAAATGAATCATGTTTTTGTTTTTTGCCTCAGAAGCTTTCGCTTTTTTACTGAAGAATAACACATGGATTGTGTTTTTTAATCACAACCCAGAGAGGATAAATTTTGGCTGATATAATCAGGCTTTTCTTTTGTGTTTTAAGTCTTATACTAAATACAGAAATATATAAGATAGCAGTTCATATTTTTCTTATTTTCCAGAGTAATCAAGAGCTTAAAAATAGCAAATAATACTTTATAAGCAAAGGGTTTACTTACATGAGTTTTTGTTTTTCAATTGGAGATTAATGCTACAGTGTATTATGGCCTATTGCTGGAGATTACAAGTAAGTATCCATATTAAGAGTACTATCTATTATTTTAGGAAGAAAACAGACAAATGGTTTTAGTATATTCTAGTTCTTGATAATTTTCATTATTTAAGTTTTCTAGAAATTAAATTATTTGGAAAATTATATTTAGCATTTTAAAAATTCAGTTAATTAGTAAGAACAAATTTGAGTTTATTAACATGAGACATTGATCTTATTATAAATTTCCAAAGCAGAATAATACTTGGGCTATAGACGTAGCCTCCTCTATTTGTATGGGTATACTAGTAAAAATATACCTACATTTTTTATTAAGGGTATTTATATGATTGTAAATATTGTTTTTTGCTGTAGATATTTTTATGGTGATACATTTTCAGTGTAACAGAACAAAACGTTAGTATGCAAAAGACTGTGCATACCTTGACAGGGTATAAATTCAGAGTTGGGAGTTCATGCAGGTATAACAAATTGGTGGATCCACAGGTGATTGTTAGGTGTTCATGTCTCCCCTGCTCAGCACCTGAAATTCATCGGCTTTAGATTAGCAGAATCAAATTCATTATTTATCATATCACAGATTTTTTTCCTAGAATACAGAATCTAGTCTTCTTAGAAGAGATCTTCGTGTCTGCGTCTATAAAAATGTCCCTCTTTACAAAATGTTTGGTCTCAATTTGTGAATAGTGTTATTTTTTAAATGTGCTGTATATATGTGTGTGAAGTTATATTCTTAATGAAATTCAATGCTGGAAACATCCTTAAGGATTAGAGACTTCTCAGATACTCCCATCACCTTAGCATTAGTTTACCTGAAGTGCTTTGTGTTCACAGGAAGAACAGGCAGCAAAACTGAAAGCTGAGAAGATCAGAGTTGCCCTAGAGAAAATTAAAGAGGCACAAGTGAAAAAGGTGATATGTGGGCTTTTCCTGGTTTAGATTTTTATCAGTTTTAAAGAGTTGTTTTGTTTACGTATGTAATGTACCTCTAAAATGTGGAGAAGTAGAGGGGTATTCCTTCCTAATATATTTTTCAAGTGTAGTATTTTTTTTTTTGTAGATAAACTACATTATACAAAAAAATTTACTTTCTGGTTATTTCTGAATTCTCCTAAAAGAGTTAAAAAAAAAAACAAAGTCTTACCATTGTAATCTTACCTGTTACTATAATTTTAAAATATATAAAGCTTTCAATTTTTTTAGGTAGATTATATCTGGAAACCCTGGTGGCATAGTGGGAAAGTGCTACGGCTGCTAACCAAAAGGTTGGCAGTTCCAATCCACCAGGCACTCCTTGGAGACTCTATGGGGCAGTTCTGCTCTGTCCTATGGGTCACTATGAGCTGGAACCGACTTGATAGCAACGGGTTTGGTTTGTTTTTTTTTTTAATTGGATATCTAAATCTTTAGCCTATCTTTCTTGCTTAATAAAGTCATTGTTCGGGTTTTAACTTATTGTGAACTAAGGGCGTTAATCAGAACTTTATTTGGTATTGGGAGAAATTCTTTTCCAGAATGCCTGTTTTTTTGTTTGCCTCACTTTTCTCTTTGACCTGTTACAGCTCGTGATTAGAGTCCACATGTCTGACGACAGCTCTAAAACAATGATGGTGGATGAGAGGCAGACAGTGAGACAAGTGCTGGATAACCTGATGGACAAGTCCCACTGTGGTTATAGTTCAGACTGGTCGCTAGTAGAAACCATCTCTGAGTTACAAATGGGTTAGTAATAATGTCATTTGCTTTAATTGCTTTTAAATTCCTCTGTAATTTCCAACAGTTTTCAGGTTCATAAAAGCATTTTGAGGCATCTTCATATATTTTCTGTAACATTACCTATTATAATTTGACTTTTTGCCATTATCTACCTTTTTTCTAAAGTATTTTGAAATTCTTTGACTATAAGACCATTTCCAGTTCAATTTAGACTTTCTTGTGGCCAAAACAGTTTATTTTAAAGATAGCAAAATACTTTTTTTCCCTCCAAATAAGAACTGCACATATCAACATATTTACGAGAGACTGTGATATTTATTTGCATATGTACAAAAAACTTTTGACTTTCAAGGGAAACATTGAAAGCACGTATTATTAGCTAGGTGTACTCAGTCTTAGTTTCCTAGAATTTATTGTTTGGTATGGTGTTTTCTAAGGAGCCCTGGTAGCACAGTGATTAAAGCACTCAACTGTTAACTGAAAGCTCGGGGGTTCAAAACCACCAGTGGCTCTGTGGGAGAAAGCTGTGACAGTCTGCTTCCATAGAGATTTACAGCCTTGGAAACCTCTGGGGTTGCTATGAGCCGGAATCAACTTGATGGCTGTGGGATATGGTGTCTTTTTTTTTTTTTATACCATTATTGGATTTTAGTCCTTTAAAAAAGTGTTTTCTTTTTTGTAATATTAATTTTGTGATTGCGGAAATCTTGAAATAATTATTAAGCTTTATTAAATCAGTCATCAACTTTCACTTGCTATTTTATCTTAAAAATGTTTTTGAATTGCTTTTATTATTATATCTTTCAACAGCTTATCACACTATTCAGAGAAATAAAAATTTAACTATTACTCCTTTTCTTCCAGAATACATATACACAACTCCAAAAATGAAACCGCAGGGTATTAGAAGTTTCTTAACATGTATAAAAATATGTTCTAATAACACTCATCTGTAACCTTTATAGAGAATTTCAGGGTTTGAGTTTATAGATACAGCATGAGATGCACAGAAAATGGGAGCTGATTTTTGGAATATTTCCATGGCAGTAGCATAAAAACATTTATGTAATATTTTTCTTTTACCTTTTATATAGTTAACTATAGTGTTTTAAGTAACTGTTGATTAATGAAATCAAATACGCAGACTATAAGCTCCATATATGGCTAGTCATTTAGTACTTGTTGAATAAATAAAAGTAGGGTGTAAATTATGTTAAGTAAGTTATGTTGCTCTTATTTTTCACTCACACCTCTTGGATTGTAATTTTCTCAATTGCAGTGAGTTGTGAAAAAACAAGATTCAAGTTCAGATAGTGTGACTATAGAATCAATTTTCTTCATCAGTATCTTACACTGCTCTGTAGAATAAGTAGTCTTGTGAAAGAATCATATCTTAGAATGGAACCTGGAAGGGTTCTTGGACAGTACTGTGATTATAAACCCAGTTGGCATCTGTGTGGAGAAAACAGGAAAGCAACAGAGTATCTTATAGACTTGAGAAAAGAAGTACCGAAAATAGCCAGCAAGTATTCCCTAAGGTATACAAAGCGAACTTAAGAACAATGGCTAATAAAGGAGGGCTTTTGCTCACTCCAAAATCAGGTGAGTACGGGGGGTGCATTGTAAGGCCTAAAAGAGCTGGAATGAGTTGGCCCTTTCAGACTTAAAAATGACTCCCTTCCAAGATAGAGCCCCCATACTTAAACACACACACAAACTGCTGGGAAAGGAATCAAAATTGGGCAGGATAAAGAAGAAGGAAAAAGGTCCGGATAAGAGTGAAGAAGAACAGATCCATAAAGTAGCAAAAAATAGAGGTAAAATTCAAAGAAGTAATTGCTTTGAGAATTTTCTAAAACTGATCAAAAGATTCAAGAGTCCTCAGATTCAAGAAGCACATAGATCCCAAACAGGAAGCATCCGTTCTCAGACATGTTGTAATGAAGCTGGAAAACACCAAAGGAGCTATAAAGAAGACATGTACCTACAAAGGAGTGCTAATTAAACTGATAACTGTCTTCTCATCAACAATAATAGAACCTAGAAGACAGTGGAATAATATTTTCAGGGTATTGAAGGAATTCTGTATCTGAAAAAACTATTTTTTTAAGAACCAGGACAAAATAAGACATTTTGAGACTAATAAAAAATGTAGGACCATGAGGCCTGGACTAAAAGAACTTCTACAAGGCGTACTTAGGAAGAAGAGACAGATGCCAGAGTAAAGGTGTGAGAAAGGTGGTGGACAGGGGGAGACAGGGGAGCTGATGATGACACCAGTAATAATGTCTGATTTGTTGAGGGTTTTGAGAAGGACTAAGATATTGGATCACAGTAGCATACATAATTCTAGAGTCAGGGATGATCAAGGTTAAAGCTAAAGTCCTTGTATAATCTGGGAGGAAAGTAAAAGGAGTTGATCAACTTTGGGCTCTCTTCTTTTAGTGGCTACCCTAGAAAATTTAAATGCATAGTTACTTAGAGTGTATAACTTCCAAACTAGTACAAAATGAAAGGGAAAATAAACTCAATCCAAAAAAGAAGACTTTTTTAAAAATTTTTATTGTGCTTTAAGTGAAAGTTTACAAATCAAGTCAGTCTCTCATACAAAAATTTATATACACCTTGCTATATACTCCGAGTTGCTCTCCCCTTAATGAGACAGCACACTCCTTCTCTCCACTAACTGTTTCCGTGTCCATTCAGCCAGCTTCTGACCCCCTCTGCCCTCTCATCTCCCCTCCAGACAGGAGCTACCCACATAGCCTCATGTGTCAACTTGAGCCAAGAAGCTCACTCTTCACCAGCATCATTTTCTATCCCGTAGTCCAGTCCAATCCCTGTCTGAAGAGTTGGCTTTGGGAATGATTCCAGTCTTGGGCTAACAGAAGGTCTGGGGACCATGACCTCTGGGGTCCTTCTATTCTCAGCCAGACCGTTAAGTCTGGTCTTTTTATGAGAATTTGAGGTCTGCATCCCACTGCTCCCTCAGGGGTTCTCTGTTGTGTTCCCTGTCAGGGCAGTTATCGGTTATAGCCAGGCACCATCTAGTTCTTCTGGTCTCCGGCTGTTGTAGTCTCTGATTTATGTGGCCCTTTCCGTCTCCTGGGCTCATAACTACCTTGTGTCTTTGGTGTTCTTCATTCTGCTTTGCTCCAGGTGGGTTGAGACCAATTGATGCATCTTAGATGGCCGCTTACTAGGGTTTAAGATCCCAGACGCCACTCTCCAAAGTGGGATGCAGAATGTTTTCTTAATAGATTTTATTATGCCAATTGACCTAGATGTCCCCTGAAACCATGGTCTCCAAACCCCTTCCCCTGCTATGCTGGCCTTCAAAGTATTCAGTTTATTCAGGAAACTTCTTTGCTTTTGGTTTAGTCCAATTGTGCTGACCTCTCCTATATTGTATGTTGTCTTTCCCTCAAAAAAGAAGACATTTAAGGAGGGAAAAAAATAGTTAAAAGAAAACAAAGGACAGCTAAGAACCGAAAATAAAGTGATAGAATTGTGCTAAGTATATATTATTAAATTAAAACACAAGGATTATTGAAAGAATAAATTTAAAAATGCATTTGTTAGCCATTTAGAAGACACCTAAAACCTAAAGACACAGAAAGGCTGAACGTAAAAGGAATGGAAAAAGACACTAACCAAAAGAAAGATAGTATGAATATTAATATCAGACAAACAGCCTTTAAGTAAGCTACATTACTAAAGGTCTACGTTATAATGATTAGAAAATCCAGTGTACCAGAAGACAATCATTCTAATTTTATCTAGTAATAGTACTAAAACATGTAAAATAAAAATGGACAGAACTGCCAGGAAAAATTCACAATCAACTCTCATAGTAGGATGATATATTTCAGTAACCAATATATCAAGCAGACTAAAAAGGATATAGGAGTTTTGAAAAATAATTTCAAAGCTGGATCTGACAGATATTTTAGGACACTATGTCTTATGTCTTAACAACAGGAGAACATACATTCTTTCCAAGCAGAAATGGAATCTTTGAAAAAACTGATTCAAGTGTGAGGCTATAAAGCAACTCAACAAATTTCGAAGAATCAGTGTCAAAACATGTTCTTTGAACATATGTTTAATATAGAGGACATATTCTTTGATTTCTAATTTGGTAATTAGAGAATCCTGCCAGAGCCTTTGAGACACAGTGAGAGCCACATTCAGAGGTCCATTTGTAACAGTGGGCACGAGTGGGTACGCGTATCACGAGAGGAGGAGGGGCCAGGATCAGAGCATTGACCCTACCACTCGAACAAATAGACAGCAGCGGGGGTGGGAGGGTAGGGGAAGCGGGGCTAGGGTACCAGAAGAAGGCAAGTAATAAAAATTTTAAAAAATAAATGAAATAGAGAATAGAAAAACAATTGAAAGAGTTGACAAGACCAGAAGCTTGTTCTTCGAAAAGATCAACAGAATTGACAGACCATTGGCCAAACTGACAGAGGAGGAATGGGAGAGGAAACAAATCATTTGCAAATTAGAAAACACATCTGTGTTTGAAATTAAACAAAACTCATGGGGCAAAGAAAAAGTCATCTTGGAAATTTTTTAAATGCCAGAAACTCAATACTAATGGAAATAACTTGATACCAAAATGTATGAAATACAACGGAAGTGTTTTTTGTTTTTCTTAAAGGTTGGGATGGGAAGAGGCTAAAGGCTGAGGAATGATGTACTGTGAATCAAAGGACCTAGATCCTAGCCCTAATCCATCCATTTATCAACGGTATGACCTTGGTCAAGTCCCTTGCGTCAGGAGGACATGTTTCCTTATTTTGAAAAATAAGGGAAGACCAGAATAATGTTTAAGGGCCAAAGGTTCTGATGTGAATCACTTCACAGGGCTTTCTGTCCTTGATGCTTGTCATAATCTTTCCTTTGGTTTAGTTTTCTGCCTCCTAAAATCTGAAGTAAAATGATGCAGTTTTGATGAACACTAACAAAATACTGATATTTTATTTTGGAACAGAGAGAATCTTTGAAGACCATGAAAACTTGGTTGAAAATCTTCTCAACTGGACAAGAGATAGCCAAAACAAACTTATATTTATGGAGCGTATAGAAAAATATGCACTTTTCAAAAACCCACAGGTAAGACTGAACAACTTATAGAGGTCAGAATCTTTCAAAGTGGCTCTTAATTTATTCCATTACTGCTAACTTTAAAATAGAGTTAAAAGACAGGGAACCCCATGGGAGCATTCACTACTGCCGATGCAGAAAGCCTGCTGGAGTCCAGGTGTCGGGACTTAAGAAGGTTAGCAGCCTCAGAGCCAGATGGGGTGATGATCCCCCAGTAGAAGCAGAAGTAGCTCCAGGAAGCCTCCAGGTTCCTCCTGTCTAACCTAGAGATGTTTGGAAACCAGATAAGCTGCTGGGGAGTGACTCATCCGTGAAAGAAAAGTACTTACCATATTTAAGTTTCTCTACATCAGCCTTTTATCCAACTGACACTTTTTCTTTTTTCAAATTATTTTTTTAAAAAATCCCAGTAACCTTGTTATAAATGGCTCCACATTCTAATATATGTCACCTTGATTTACTTGGCATCCTTTTCTTATTCTAAAATAATGTATGGGCTAATACTTCCCAATATGTAGACATTTTATAAAAATCAGGTAGGAAAAAACAAGAACTCCACAATAAAAAGTAGTCATGAGGAAAAATAGCAGCAGTGTTAAGGGAATTGAGTAGTTATCCTTCAGACAGCTCAATCGTGACACATCTTTTATGGATACTTTCACAAGAGTACATGTTTGGGAATATCAGCAGATCTTTTTATTGCTAATTGTGAGAAAATTACAAGGCAATAATTTGAATTCGGATTTCTAGTTGAGTCAAGCAAATGAGATTATGATGATCTCAGAGGATTTGGAATTTCTTCTAAAAAGGCAGACCATAAATTAAATTTTCTGCATCTGGATCAGTTAAGCCCAGCATATTTTTAGGGAATTTGCTTTAATCGTTGTGCTTAATAATTTGTAAATCTTTCAGGTCCTTTTTAAGTGTAGCTTTCATGTCCCAAAACATATTAGCCAGCTGTTGGATGTAATGTCACCTCAGGATTTGAGGGAGAGCAGTTGCTGAAATAATTGGTGACAAATGAATAGCTAAGGAGGCCGTGTCCAGCCTTTTAGCGATGATGCTGACACTCGGGGCTTTTCCGACGAGTGCTCCCCACACTGTACACAGGCAGAAACTGACACAGTTGCTGTGTTTCTGGAAGAAATCATATACACACCTGTGCCAAGGGAGTAATAAAGTGGGTTTATCCTGCAAATATCACTTACTCTTTTTTCCAGAATTACCTCCTGGGGAAAAAGGAAACAGCTGAGATGGCAGACAGAAACAAAGAAGTGCTGCTGGAGGTATGAGTCTTTCCTCTCCTTCCCCTCCCCACTTTGTCCTGCATATTAAAAAATTAAAATATTACACACCTCCTTGTGTGTGCACGGTGTTTGTAGTTGTACCTGGAGAAGCCTATAGTCTTTGATAGCACGAGGGACAGAGTTCAACTGTGTGAATGTGTTCGACCACCAAAGAGCCTTTTAAAAACTCTTATTTCCCGAGCGATAGTCTAGTGGACTAACATGAGTAAAGAGTGTTCAGGGACTGCTGCGTGGGAAGATGAAGGATGTGATTCTGGTGTTTTATCTGCTTACCTAGAGAAAAATTAAATCTGGTTGTCATTTGCTGTTCACAAAATACGTCACACCTTAAACTTAAATAATTTTTTCAGTTATAATGATCTTTCTTTAAAAAATACATATCCTTATTTTGAAGAATAATAAAACAAATTTAAATAATTGAATTTTTGGCTTTTGCTGATTTCAAAAAACTAAAATTAAAGAAGTTAGTATGTTTGAAAACCTGAATGAACTTAACAAGACAGCAGTTAAGATCAGCACTCACCCTTTCATAAAGCTATCAGCCACAATTCAGTGCTTTGTAATTCCTAAGTTTTCTTTAGAGAAAGGGAAATTAATTTTAGGTTCAAAATGTTCCATGTTAATGCTTAATGAGGATTTCTTTTTTTCTTTTGACCAAATATGTGATTGATTTTCTTATATTAGATTTTTATCTAAGCATGGATAGAAGAATTTAAAAAATTTTGAGTTTTGCTTATATTCCTTTCAGCTTTAGTATTTTAAAAATAAATGTTCTTTTTCTTGGCATCATATAAATTGATAGTTTTTAAATTGTTAAAGTTTAATCACCCATTTAGCATGTTGCTTTCTTTTAAAATATATTCGTTTAGCTTGACAGCTAATTTAAATGTCTTATTAATTTGTAGAACAACAAAGGATAGTGCTTATGTTAGCTCTGACACTTCTGTTAATTTTAGGTATAACTATTTACAAATGTGTTTAAGTATTATTATATGTAACTCTGTTGACATTTTAAGTTAGTTTTTCTTCAAAACAGCATTAGGTTTGTAGGTGAAAACTCATTATTCCATTTATGACTGACATTTCTACTTATTACACCTTCTAAGAGGTTTATCAGTAATTGCACAGTAATTGAAGTCAATTAGCAGCATGGTTCAATACAAGATTTGTCTTTTGGTTTAATTACAATGTCATGCCTTTCACAGATGTAAACACAACTTTGTTTTGAGATTCCAGAATCTAAGTCTCTCCAAATCATCTTATTTTAGGAATGTTTTGGTGGAAGTTCTGTAACTGTGCCAGAAATTGAAGGAGTCCTTTGGTTGAAAGATGATGGCAAGAAGTCCTGGAAAAAGCGTTATTTTCTGTTGCGAGCATCTGGCATCTATTATGTCCCTAAAGGAAAAGCAAAGGTGTGTCCCTTCTGTTGACTTTGTAGTTGCCTTGTTATGCTAATTGTTGTTAATTTTTAGTGAATATATTGGCAAGGTGAATTTCAGGCTCTGACCTGTCTCAACTTCTAGGACACAGAATACTGATTTATTCATTGATCTGTTGTAAAGAAGAGGAAGCCTGAAAGTTTTCACTGGTCATTTTAGTTGGACCACCACCTCAGTTCTCTGACCAAATTTGTAATCATATTTCTATTATTTTGATTAAAAAAAATTTTTTTTTATTTATTATTTTGATTATTCTGACTTTCAGCAGCAGAATTTATTTGTTTTGTTTTTGTGTTGGTAGAATAGCTTTCTGGGATTGTAGGCATTTCAGTCTTGGTGAGGTCAGCCATAGAATTAGTAGCTAGCACTTACGTGCTTACTGTGGCTAGCACTGTTTTAAGCTCTTTACAGTATCACCTCATCTAATCTTCGCAACAGTCCTGTGAGGTATGTGTTGTTGCCCGGACTTAACGGGAGGAAACCATTGTATTTGAGAAATGCATTATAGGCACTGAATATATAATCTTTTTTTTGCTCTTCCCAGAGAGCTCTATTATACTACGTTGTATTTAATATACTACCCAATTTTTAAAGTATCTTTACAATGCCAGCCTTTCCAAACAAGTCAGCGTTCATCTTTGTTGCAGTGTGGATTATAGAAACATATATAGAGAATCGCATTGTGTTGATTTCTGTAAAGTAGCATCAATTTCTACTTAGTGCAGTTTTGATTCTCAACTAGAAACTGTTACTAGGTGTGTGATATTTGTTTGTCTTTATACATTATTGTTAATTCAGTCTTCTGGGTGTTTTTATCTTAGGTCTCCCGGGATCTTGTGTGCTTTCTCCAGCTGGACCACGTCAATGTTTATTATGGACAGGATTATCGAAACAAATACAAGGCACCTACAGACTACTGTCTGGTGCTGAAGGTAAACATCTACCTCTTTTTAGGAATTTTAATTGATATTAGGCATAGAGCAGGTTATTGGACATTTTAGGATAGTTTGAATCGCCATTAAACATACTATTTTTGTTTCATTCTATAGGCTTTAAAAGGAATGATGAAGGATTATAGAGAAAAGAATCATATGTTATACCATAGCTGACCCTTAGGTAATTAGCACTGATGCAATTGATGTTAATAAGGAATGGATACTGGACTTCAGACTTTGAATTGTAATGTATAAAATAGATCAGATTATAAACCTGAGACTTTTGCTTCATAACAGGATTATTTTCAGAAAACTTAATCCGAGGCATATGTGGGGCTTTGTGTGTCATTTAGGTCTTTTCCTGTACTCACCAGTACCATCAGAGGGCATTGTACCCAAGTTTGAACTGGACTGGTTCTCTTCCGGTCCAGAAATCAATTTTTTGTGTCTCTCTTTCCCTGAACTGTCAGAGCTGTTTTTAGTGTTTTTTTTCTTTTATCTTATACTAATTGTGTCTTCTTTTGAGAGCTGACATTTTTAGTGAATTCTCAGTGATTTATTGAAACATTAATAAAGCTAACACATATAAAAAATTCAGAAGATAATTATGGAGATTAATTATAATTTTTTCTCATTGGCCCCATCTTAGTAATCTTTTGGTAACTCCTTAGGTGGTCTACATGTTTATATCATCTTTTACTTTTCTCTCATAACTGTTAGGTTTGAGGGCGTGGTGGTATTGGTTTAGGGTTTTTAGATGGGATTTTGAGTGCTGTGATAAAATTAGATGTAATGCAAATGCCCTATTAAATCCTTTCTTGGAGAATACCACTGTATCACTTAGGTTACTTTCAGCAGGGTATAATAATTAAAATACATATATATACAAAATAACTTAATTTAGCAGTTTTCAAAATGAGGCCCAAGGACCCCTAAGAGTTCCCAAGACCCTTTCAGTGGGCCCATGAAGCCAAAATTACTGTTCTAATGATGTTAAGATGTTATTTCCCTTTTGCACTCTCATTCTCTCACAGATACATACTGTTGTTTTCTGGGAGGTTGCATAACGTAGTGACTTTATTCTCTTCACTTGTGGAGCGTGTGTTTGTGTATTGTTTTGTTTGTTTGGTTTTCCTCACGTTTAATTTCTAATAAGGTAAGTATCAATAGACATAACTCACATAGTTGGAAGTTATTTGGTCTTCTCATAATTTTGAAGACTGTGAAGAGGCCCTGATACCAAAGAGTGTGAAAACTAATGGCTCAGCAATAAGGAGAATTTAATATTTCACATAACATGAAGACAATGAGAGTTGATTATTTCATTGCATCAAGGCTGAAAGAACCTAAGTTCTTTCCATCATTTCCTGCTCCATCATCTGCATATCAATTATTCTCTGGGTGGCTTGCCTCGCAGTTATAAAATGGTTGCTACAGTTCTAGGCATCACATGCAGACCCAGCAAAATCCAGCAGCAGAAGAGGGACTATTTCTCCCTGTTTCTGTCATTTTTTAAGAGGAAAGAAATATTCCCAGGAGCTACCCAACAGCTTCCCAGCCTCCCTCACCTTGGGATCATTAGCAGGAATAGATGCCTACTACCAAACCAAACACTGGCAGAGGGAAGAATGCCACTGTGGTTGGCTTCGACTAGTCAGAATTCACACCCTGAGGGGCATAGGTGAGGGGGGACACACAAACAAAATTGGGGTTCTTCCAGGAAAAAAGTAGAGGAGGAGATAGCTGTGGGGAAGGCAACCAACAGTGTCTCCAACCAAAATTAATTATGACCAGTGGCTATTATTTGGATCCCTTTTACAACTCCAGAATTTTTAGATTTAGGAATATTTTGTTCTAAATTGTGTTTTGTTTTTACGATTTGTGTACTTTGGTTTTAGTGAATTTAGTAAGCTAAATTCATACATTTATATTGCCTACTTATATATAGAAATATTTAATGTGAAGAAATAGAAAAACATAATACCACTCAGAGCAAATTATAGTAAAAGTAGTGGCCACCATTTATTGAAGAACCGTAAAGTGACAGGTGCCACGCTCCAAACTAAAAACCCATTGCCGTCGAGTCAGTTCTGACTCACACCGACCCTACAGGACAGAGTAGAACTGCCCGATAGTTTCAGGGGACAACCGGTGGATTTAAACTGCCGACCTTTTGGTTAGCAGCCAAACTCTTAACACTGTGCCACCAGGGCTCCAGGTGCCACACTAGAAGTGCTATATACATCAACTTCATGAGTCTTTTTTGGAACTCCCGTTTTGCAGGTATGGAAACTGAAGTTTAGAGGGATTAATTTATCCAAGGCCAGACAGCTGTTAGGATTTAAAGCCATGTCTTTTTTCCTCTGAAGCCTGTAGTAGATATTGCCTTCATAAAGATTTTTATTCTTTAGTGTATGATTCCAGCAAATGAAACCAAAAAATGCTGCAGCATGGTTTCTGTACAAATGCAGAAATGATTACTTTTAGGGTCTGCTGCCTGTTTTCAGCTTTGGGCTGTATTGAGTCTGAGTCCCTCCAGTGAATTGCAGGTTAGAAGAAATATAAACACACTGAGAGAAAGTAATAAATTGTTTTGTAACTACTTTTTAAAAAGGTAATAAAAATATCTAAATTTATGTTCAGTTATAAGAAAGGAAGAGGCTTTAAAAGGATTGTTTTTTCAGAAACCCCCTAAACACATTTTTTTTTGTTCTGAAACCCATGAGATCAGTAAAACAAGCAATTTGAATAAAAAGTTATCAATGTAGCAGGAATAGATGGCCACGAACCAAAGTTGTGAATCTGTATTGTGAAGGATCAGTCACTGTAGTTCACTATGAGAGAAAAATATGTAAATTCATTTATTGTGTTTCTGATTTGACCTCTGTTCATTGCTTTACAGAGCTTGGCTTCTACGATATAACATTCAATACCAGAGCCAAGTATGATTTAGGGTTTTTCTGGGAGCTAGTGGTTGTGGCCCATTGGAGCTAAATCGATTCTAACTCTTTTATTTCATAGCCAAGGTCAAGGTAGTCACCTCCCATCCAGGCTTTAACTAAAAAGTACAGTGGTCTGTGAAAAGTCAGTGATACAATTGAGAAGCTGCTTGTTCCCTGGGAGGCACATGCTGCAGTCCTGCAGCTTAGTAGAGGGGCCTAAAGAGCAGTGGTCATCTCCATACCAGGAACTACCACGATGAGTGTCTTGGGTGCTGTGCCCTTCGTATACTTAGCCAGTTATTCACCTCCAGGGAAGCACTGGAAGCTTTACTCTTCAGACTAAAGGCCCTCCCTTGTTGAGAGTCCTCTAAGCTCATAATTTCAGTGCTTTCAAAGTGAAATTAAACATCCTCTTCCCTTTTCATAGTCCTGTAGGCTTGAGAATTCTAGTGACTTTGTTAACCTTGATGGACTTTATTTCTTTGAAATGTAGAAGAGAGATTTGAGAATTTCCCATGATGTGAAGGTTTATTTTAACTTGGGTATCTTGATCTTATTTAACACAGGTTTCTTTTTTACCTCTTCTGTAAAAATACTTGAAGTCCATTTTATTTGGCTTTACGGCCATATTTCTAAGAACTATAAAATATTTGGCCACTACTCTGATGGCTTGTAACTGTGTGTGTATATGTTTAAGCTTTGACAGAGTTTATTTTCCTTCAGTTCTTCAGGGGACTTACTTGGAATTCTGCCTTTAATCTTGTAGCACCCACAGATCCAGAAGAAGTCTCAGTACATCAAATATCTTTGTTGTGATGATGTGAGGACCTTGCATCAATGGGTCAATGGTATCCGCATCGCAAAGGTAGGCTTTCTTTTGGTTTGATGACAGGCTGACTAATAAGATATTTAATGATATGGTTTTGATTGTCATGAGATTAGCCATTTTGTTTAATATGTCTGAAATTCAGTTTATGTCAAAATTATTCTGATTGTTTTATGTTCATGATTTTACCAGTATCTAGTTTTCTCAGGCCTGCATTTCACACTTCAAATGTCTCTTTCCCTTGGTGATTTGATAAGCATTTAACAGTATCCAGGGAATAAGAGTGTTGGTAAAAGCTTATATAGCATGAAAGTGATTTATTTTGGCTTTGCAGAATGCATTATGTGGTTCTTATACAGAAGAATTTACTGTAAGCAAAATAACTGGGAAAAAAAATTAAATTGCTTTAAGTAAGGAACATTTACCAACCAGATTTGGGGCAGAATCCTGAATAGTCCTGAGAAGCTGGCCCTGTATGAAGAATTTGGAGTGGAAAAAAAATGAGTAGATAATAATTAACTCGTATTAAAAGAATTTTTGTGTTAATTTTCATACAAATCATGAATCAGTAAACAGATATATGTCCCACTTGCCCACCTCATCTTTCTATCCCGTACCCAGTAAAGTTCAGATGTCATCATTTACTGCCTTTTTATTTAGTATGGGAAGCAGCTCTACATGAACTACCAAGAAGCCATGAAGAGAACAGAGTCAACTTACGATTGGACTTCCTTATCCAGCTCCAGCATTAAATCAGGATCTAGTTCTTCCAGCATCCCAGGTAGTTCAGATACCTCAAAGCACTATTTTACTAGCAATATGAAGGTCTCTGAGAGACCTGACAGTAGACCTGGTTATTTCAGTTTGATTCTTAAAAACTAGAGCCATACCTAATTTCTGAATTATAATCAATAAGTGCTTTTTTAATTCTTAGGTGGGGAAACTGTCATGGGTAGTTGACAAATATATTTGAAATAGAAAAACAGTATATAGACTCCTAAACCCAGGTTATTCTAAACTCTCACATGCTGCTCAGAAACAACTGTTGGTGCATAAATTGAGGAAGAAAATTATTTGGAAAGAATCTCCGTCCTCAGGATCCATGATGAAACTGCCCTCCTCCCCACAGGTTTCCTGACATTTCAGTTCATAGTGAAAATAGCTAGAATTAGTCCAGTATCACAGTAAAGGAAACTGTTTAAGCTACCAAACTTTAAAGTTTTTACAGGAAATCAGTGGTACTCAAAAGGATATTGTGTTAATTATATCTAAAGGAGTTTGAGTTTAGGATTTAGAATTTCTTTGTGGTTATTATCTTTGCTCTACTTTAACTAACTTTGCTGGACATACTTAATTCTGCATCTAATAGTTATCTACCTCTCACAGAGTGATTGGATGGGAGTAGCTTTAACATCTTAGTGTCCACTAGATGCTAGACCTTGAGTTAGGTGCTTCCATCTGGAGGCCCGTGAAATAACCTTCCGACTTCTTTCACCCTGGATGTCAGTTGAAGATCACTGTATCCTCATAGCCATTCTCATTGGGCCTCAGGTCTCTTGAAAACCTCTCTGTGTCTTGCCATGAGGCCTGGCTGCCCTATGGTACCAATACCTGAGTCCCTGGAAAGCACACTTATGCCTCACTTGGGGGTCAAGTTCTAAGGATTGTTTGTTGCTGGGAAGAAGGAAGTACTCATCGTATATAGATCTGAATTTAAAAATTAGAACTCTGAGATGGCGTGGAGCAGGGGCTTTAAAGATACTGATACTCAATATAATGAAGACATGATTGAAAAAAAAAAATTCAATATGGATAGCTTATTCTCTTATTTGTTGAGAGTTGATTTTTTGCAAGATAGGTTGTCAGGATGCCAGTAATGTTATATGAACCTTTTATTGTAATTACTAGTGTCGTGATGAAGTATTTAAAAAGGATCTAAGCTTTCCTATCTATCCTGATAAGGGAGATCTCCTAGCACTAGCTGTGTTTATGTGAAATGGGTTGAGTAAAATTAATTTGTTGCTGTTCTGTATAGCATTTGGCCTTGTGTAAAAAGATCTGTATAAAACACTGACCTTTTCAATCCTATCTTATAAAATCTGTTTTCAACAGAGTCTCAGTCAAATCACTCTAATCAGTCTGACAGTGGAGTTTCTGATACCCAGCCCGCAGGACACGTCCGCTCCCAGAGCATCGTAAGCTCCATCTTCTCCGAAGCCTGGAAACGAGGCACTCAGTTAGAAGAGTCCAGCAAGGTAACAGACTTGTTTTAACTTACATAGAAATGTCTGTAATATTCCATGGGTTTGACTTAATGCTCTTGTATTCCTTTATTAGGAATTCTTTCCTGCCCTATTTCAATCTTCTTTTTTGGATCTTGAGTCTTCCTGATTGTAATTCGTAAAAAGGTTTCAGAGAGACCTGTTGATTTGAATTCCCCTCAGAAATGAATTATATGCAAATTGACTGATGACTTTAAAATCTCAGAAAAACTGGCCGTTTAACTCCTTTGTCAGTGGCTCAAAATGTTAAGAAAATAATTGCCCCCTTACCCCCTCTAATCAATTTGGATGGAGCAACACCATTTGGTGCTAATGCCCTAATTATGTTCTAGACAAGTTGTTTATGGTTATTTCTTTATTTTTAGTTTAAATTATTCAGACTCATGTCTTTTGTTTTCTGTACTTTGTCATTTCTCTGCATACTGATGAATTTTCTCTAATTGTAGATTATGTGGAAGACTTAAATCAATCCCCCTAAAATTTTGGGTTCCTAAGCATTGCATGGAAACCCTGGTGGCATAATGGTTAAGTGCTACGGCTGCGAACCAAAGGGTCAGCAGTTCGAATCCGCCAGGCGCTCCTTGGAAACTCTATGGGGCAGTTCTACTCTGTCCTATAGGGTCACTATGAGTCGGAATCAACTCGTTGGCACTGGGTTTGGTTTGGTGTTTGGTTTAAGCATTGCATGATAGATTGTATGAATAATTGTACTGAAGGACAAGTATAATTACTGTGAGGTTATTTAGAAAAATGGAGCGGTTATTTAGCTCAAGTTGAAAGGCACCATAGTCCTTTAGCAAATTGCCTCTGTAGTTCCATAGGCATGTGTGCACCTTTTCGGTATGCGAAAGGTCCATCTATGAGGAGCCATGCAAGTACCACCTTGGCCATTTTGTATTTACTCAGTAGTCATTTCAGGGTGTTCTGTTGTTGTTGTTGTTCTTTTGGTCTGAATCACTTACACAAACAAGTATGTTCACCAGTGAGAATTAAGTGGATATTTTCCCTCAATTTATTCCTTAATTTGCACACGTGGCTGATTACCTGGCCCTGGGAAGGTGGCCAAATTGCTAGCCCAGTGTGGGAGTGGAGCACATTTCCTCAAAAATGAGCATTTGAGAATTGGCTGTAATGACCTACATTCTCAAAACCCTTATCAGAGCCTCAGACTTTCAAGAAATCATTTCTCTCTCCCTTTCCTCGCTTAATCAGTGTGGATGGAGCAGTGCCATTCATTGCTAATGCTCTGAATATGTACCAGAGAAGCCGGTTTACGTAATTCAGATGTCTAAAGAAAAATCCTGTTCCTTACCAAATTATTAATGATGTGTTCCATGTGCATCTTAAATTACAGAACTACCTAATTTGTCCAGGTAAGGCCAGCGAGGACAAAGGCCCAAACACTCAGTGGTTAGGAAGTGCAGTCTGTCACTGCAGAGTTTGAGGAAGAATGTGAACCCTGCTGTGCACCAATGACTGTTTGAGTCTTGACCCCTCTGTGTGTTTCTTCTCCTGTTACCTCAGTCTCAGGTGCCAAATGTGAAGGCCAGCCCAGCTAAGGTCTACACCCCTGAAGCAGCCAAGACAGGGTCAAGTTAAGGTCAGGGGCTGTTCTTTGGAAACACATTAACCTGGGTGACTCCTGTAACAGATCGTACAGACTAATGCTTTTACTCTGATGTGTAATTTTTAAAAAACATGTGAGTGTCCTGGTGGGGCATTAGAACTCAGCCTGATAATGAGCCCTCTAGAGTCTACTAACCTAAGCATCGTCAGTGCTAATTAGATGTCATTCATAATTTAATGCAAATGGTTTATTCTGGATCCTCACAATTTGTTCAGAGAGCCTAAAGGATGTACCCAAAGTCATTAAATGGAGTAAGGAAAAACCAAGCATCTTTCCTGCCTTTTCAGAAGTCCCTAAACCATATTCATGCATGATTAGCTCCATGAAATAAATGACCAGATGTGGTCATTTCTACAATGCCAAGAGGTGCCCAGGCGGGCCAGCCAGCACGTTGCTGACAGACTGTAGCTCGCATTTTTTGATCATGTCCTTTATTCTAGCCTTCCAAAGTTTCCTCTCATTTTCTTCCAGCTTTTTCTGTATGACATTTTTATGTTCTTTTGCTGCTATAATGTTTATGAAGCATTTCTTTATGTATTTTCCAGTAAAGCAAATGTAAAGAATGCCCCCCCCATTACCTGCATTGCTGGACTTCTGTGCATGTTGGATGCAAGTGTCTCACACGAACACGAGTGTGTGTCAAGTTCATTCATTCCTGTGTGACTGTGCACGCCTGCTGAACACTTTTACACTCATGTGTCAGCTTACTAGCATCAAAATCCATCCTTGTTCATCAAGAGGCCCTCCACCAGCACTGCTAAGCCCAGTCACGGCATCTGCTTGCTGTGGATGCGGTCTCATGGACTGAGTGGTCAACCTGAGCCATCACACTTCCCACTGCCAGAGTCCACCCGATCCTCAGGACAGGCTGTGTGGAGGTTACTCAGCCAGAGGTCAGGAGTCACACATCCCATCACCATTCAAACTTGCTTTTGCAACAGGAAGTTTTTCCTAGATTGTTAGCCAGTCCAGCTACCTGAACATACTGTGTAAACAAATTTTCTGTGTCCTTGTTGCCCAGGGAGTCAGATTTACTAGATGTTTGCCTTCCCGACATTGTCCGTCATTATGATCACCACCTGCTGCATCCTTTTCATGCATGCCCCAGATCCTTGCTTTTTAGTGTCCCACAGTCAAAGCTTACCTCTGTAACTGTTTTGTTTGTTGTGTTTTTCTCTCTCCCATCCCCCTTTTTATACTCCTTTTAGGCCAGAATGGAGTCTATGAGCCGACCCTACACATCACTTATGCCTCCTTTATCCCCACAACCTAAAATAGTCACCCCCTACACTGCTTCACAGCCTTCCCCACCCCTGCCTCCCCCTCCCCCGCCACCTCCGCCTCCTCCGCCACCTCCCCCCCCACCACCTCCTCCTCTCCCCAGCCAATCTGCACCTTCTTCTGGCTCAGCAGCCACAATGTTTGTCAAGTACAGCACAATCACAAGGCTGCAGAATGCGTCTCAGCATTCAGGGTCCCTATTTAAGCCTCCACCAGCCTCAATAATGCAGCCTCAGCCCTTGGTCTCACAGTCAGTAAAGACTCAGATCCTGGTGCCCCCCAGTGGAATTGTCCCCCCACCCCCTCCTCCTCCCCCACCTCCAACCCCTGGCTCGGCTATGGCCCAGCTAAAACCAGCACCATGTGGCCCATCCATTCCACAGTTCAGCCCCCCACCCCCTCCACTGAAAATTCATCAAATTCAGCATGTTACTCAAGCAGCTTCTCCCACACCCCCACCTCCTCCCACTCCTGTACCCCTGCCTCCCCAAGCCCCCCCCAAACCCCTAGTGACTGTGCCCCCACCAACCAGCACCAAGTCTGGGTCACCCGTTGTGACACAAGCTGCACCACCTACATCTGCTCCTCCAATCCCTCCAGCAAAAAAGCAGCCACCTTTTCCTGTTTCTCACGTTCCTCCCTCCCCACCTGCTCCTCCTGGTCCAGTCCCCCCTCCGACACTACCTAAACAGCAGAGCTTCTGTGTGAAACCACCTGCCTCTCCGCTGTCTCCGGTGCCCTCTGTTGTGAAGCAGATAGCCAGCCAGTTTCCTCTCCCTCCCACCCCTCCTCCTGTGGAATCACAGCCCTTAAAGCCCATCCCAGCAAATGTAGCCCCCCAGTCTCCTCCTGCTGTGAAAGCAAAACCCAAATGGCAGCCCAGCTCCATCCCCGTCCCTTCTCCAGATTTCCCTCCTCCTCCTCCTGAAAGCAGCCTAGTGTTTCCTCCTCCACCGCCACCACCACCTCCGGCCCCTGCACCGGCCCCACCGCCACCACCTGCTATCCCCACAGCTTCTCCCACCCCTGACAAAAGTGGATCTCCAGGCAAAAAGACCAGTAAGACGTCCAGCCCTGGGGGAAAGAAGCCACCCCCAACCCCGCAGCGAAACTCAAGCATGAAATCCAGCAGTTGTGCGGAGCACCCCGAGCCTAAGAGACCCTCGGTAGACAGTCTGGTCAGCAAGTTTGCATCACCAGCGGAGCCCTCTGGGTCTCCCAGCAAGGAGACACCACCACCTCCTGCAGCACCTCCCAAACCTGGAAAACTCAATCTTTCTGGTATAACCCTTCCTGGAGTTCTCCAACAAGGGCGTGTGTCAGCAAAAGCATCTGCTCTGAGTGGGCCTGGAAAGGACCCCGTGGTAGAATTCCCTTCTCCTCCGTCAGATTCTGACTTTCCACCCCCTCCGCCTGAGATAGAGCTTCCTCTGCCACCCATAGAGATCCCAGCAGTATTCTCGGGCAGCAGCACCTCTCCAAAGGTGGCAGTGGTTAACCCTCAACCACAGCCATGGCCCAAAACGTCAGTGAAGAAGGCCCCTCCACCCACGCGACCCAAACGGAACGACAGTACCCGCCTCACTCAAGCGGAAATCTCAGAGCAGCCAGCAATGGCCACAGTTGTGCCACAAGTGCCCACCTCACCCAAATCCAGCCTTAGTGTCCAGCCTGGATTCCTGGCTGACCTCAACAGGACACTGCAACGGAAGTCCATCACCCGACATGGCTCACTCTCTTCCTCCCGTATGTCCAGAGCAGAACCCACGGCCACCATGGATGATATGGCACTGCCCCCGCCTCCCCCTGAACTGCTTTCTGAACAACAGAAGGCTGGTTATGGAGGCAGTCATATATCAGGCTATGCAACGCTGCGGAGAGGACCCCCTCCTGCTCCCCCCAAGAGAGACCAAAACACCAAGCTCTCGAGAGACTGGTAGCCATAGTTTATTTTCATGATCTCTGTAATCAGTTCTACAGTCAGCTCACCTGATCTATGAATTCAGATGTTCAGAGCCTCCTGGTGTGATGTCGCCATTCAGGTGGTATCCAGCTATATATGTGTGTGTGCACACATAGCTATACATATAAAAAAAAAATATATATATATATATAGCGTGTGTGTGTGTGAGTGTATGTGTGTATATATGAAAGCTGAGGGTAATTCTATTTATTCCCTTTGTCATAATCTGAAAATGGTTTTGTGTATTTGGGGTGGAAGAGGTATGGAAGGGGCTGTGTGTCCTGTCCCTTATGATTTATCTATCATATGGATTGGACCAAAAACTTCTAATTACTTATTTAGAAGGTATTTCATTAGGGGCTGTCCATGTGTGGCCTGTTTGTGCATGTTGTATATTATATATTAATGAATAGGTGTATAATGTGCTGTTTCTCAGTTTTGAGAAGACAGCCAGAATGTCTGGTCAGGTATCTATGGGGCTTTTGTTCTTTTCCCAGTTGACTGAAATTAGAACTACTTGACTGACACTTCATTACTGTGTATAAGGGGGCACTTTAAATTGGGAGAATCTCTTAGCTTCATAGAACAGGTCATTTGTGCAGTGTGGGGAAATGTTCACAGACTGTAGCTGTAAGTGGTTGTGCATAGAACACATTCATGGTGTACCTAAACCATTCTAGTTGCAGTACTGCTGCAGTGATCCCACCCACATGTAGGATGTGGAATAAATTTTGTTCTGTCACAAGTATGCTCTTTGCCTACCATACATGGATAATTTAGTGCTATAATCCTGCACAGTTCGTTCTTAGTATCATTTGAATCCTTTTCATGAGTTTTATGAAGCTTATTAATCAACTTTGGCTTGACGATCCTTGCCTTGATTTATTGTAAGAGAATGTCCAGCACAATACCCCTGTATGCTATGTTCCGGTATGTCTTCAGGTCACCAGTTATCTTAACAGTGTGTGCTTTGGGTAGATGTTTATATTAGATATCTGTAGACAATTGGTATATCAGGTAGACACATCGGCCTGATACGGTGCTTATTACAGAAAACAAAGTCACTTTCTGAAATGCCTTTTTTGTGTTTTGCTCTCCAGAAGGATGGGTGATTAGAAAAGAATCAGACTGGCCCTGTAGGTGTCTTCAATCAAGTCAGATGAGTTTTAAACATACAAAGAATCCATTTAAATTCAGAATTATCAAAGACGACAGAGGGAAAGCAAATAAACGAGATTTGATAGTTTCATCCACAACTACTGGAGCACACTAGGATCCTTGCTGGTTGTAGCCAGGTCACAAGGTGTTCTGAGGGGGTAGTGAGGTCCAACTTCAATATCGCGTATGTGTGATCGGGTATAACATGCAGTTGTTGCTCTGCTGACAGAACTCATTGTACTTTTGTTTTGTTTTGTTTTGTTTTTCCTGTGAATTTTCTTTGGTGCATAAGAGAAATGTGTACTGTCTCATCAATTTATGACATAAATTGACCGTAAGGAATAAAATGCAGTCTCAGAGCTGCTTTTAAATAAGAGGATACAAACTGGCCATTCCAGCAAACATAAATGAGCGTATCTTGTAACAAAAGTATATATGCCTGTTGTGAACAACGATTACCAGTGCAAACTGCAGAAGTCTTTAGACTAATAAGGAAAAAGTGATGCCAACGAAGTAGGGCAGGAATGAGAGATAATTTGCAGTTAAGTGGAAGTTGTACTGTGTACACAGGATGCCACCATAACCCACCCTCCCAGAAAGTATTGTATCATAAAGTGGCACCTCTCCGTTGTCATATCTCCAGTGTCTCCTGGACATTGTTCAATATATTCATGTGGTTATGGAGCAATAAGTATGCCATTGTGCATTTTAAAGTCCTGCTTCTTTAAAGACACTTTTTGGTATCTTTTAAATTGTTCACAAAGTTTCATGTGTCTGATATTCTTGTGCTTAGGAAGTGACCCTGAATGTATCTGCATTGCTCATGTCAGCATGCACAGCAAAGCTGGTAGCATTTGAGCACAGATTGCCAAACTCCAGTGTGACTCATGAGTGAAGTAATTGGCCACAGTCTTCTGCCTGCAGCTTTATGTTCTTAGGATCACCCTTATTTTGGGGTTTAAAGAGTTATTAAGAATAGGGATCCAATTTTCTAAACATTCACCACTAGGTGTTTTTAAATTTGGGGTGTGGTCTCTTTTTAAAATATGAAACTGGATAGCTTCAACTTTCCTCGAGGAAAAAAAAATGCACCCTCCATTTTTTTCTCACCCCTGATTTGAGGCCCCTAGTCTTTCATTCAGTGTGGGATCTTCTGAGATAACATCCTGAACCGATGCTTCTGGCGGACGCCAAGGAGAGCTCTCTCTCCAGGGCCAGATGAGGGAGTGTTCATTTTTACCCCCAATCCTGTGGCTTGTCTTTCAGGATGGAAATAACTATTAATCAGTTTGTTTTGAACTTTGTTGTGTGTGAAACAACTGAATCAAGAAACTGAAATGATGCTTTCAATTATAGTTCTAGTGTTTTACCCATGTTGTGTTTTTAATTCAGGTTTTTGTTAGGCTGTGGGTTTTCTTGTTTGAGACAATGCTGTATTTTTGTAGCTGTTCCTTTTTCCCTCTCTGCCCGATGACACTAGTACTGTGTCGCCTTTCACCACCTTCTGCTCAGCAGCTCTAGCCCGGCCTGGTTTCTTCAGGTCAGATGAGGAAAACTGGACAGGTGACTTGGCTCTACTGAAATGAACAGCATGGTTGCAGTCTTACTGCTGTTGAGGGCAATGTAAACAGGTACCTATCGGAGTTAGTGACTTGCTTAGCACCCTTAATTTTTACCATAAATAATTTCAAAATTGGATCACCCTATGCTTCAAAGTTTTGCCACCAACTCTGAAGGGCTGCAGAATATTACCTATTCATAGGTAGTAATATATGACTATTCTGTATTGAGGAGCCTTGGCGGCACAGTGGTTAATTTAAGTACTTAGCTGCTAACTGAAAGGTGGGTGGTTCAAACCCACCAGCCGCTGCGCTGGAGAAAGATGTGGCAATCTGCTTCCATGAAGATTCACAGCCTTGGAAACCCTTTGGGGCAGTTCTGGTCTGTCCTGTAGGGTTGCTACGAGTCAGAATTGACTCAAAGGCACCAGGTATTCCGTATTGAAATTTTACCTGCTTGGCGTTTACTCAGAGGCAAAGTAAACAAGTAAATATACTTTTCCTTAGCTGCTATAATTCTCACTTGGGAAAAGTAACCATTAAGGCTTTTACAGATACCCACTTAACCATACCTTTAACTGTAAGTCAGATTTTTTTTTTAATTGTTGGGACTTTTTAAAATGAAAAAGATTGTTGACTCTTAAGTTACAGATTATTTCATCAGAAAATTTCAAACAAAGTAATATAGAAATGGCTTTTTAATCCTCTAAAATTAAGGCGCTCCTGCCCACGAATGACATATTCTAAGGGTTGTGAACTATCCTGGAAGTTTCCTCTCCGTGTGAGTTTGTCACTGGAAATAATGCAGAGTTTATCAAGAAAGTTCATCTAAACAATACTGGGGGATTATGAATAATATAGTAATGACAACACTGAGACCAAGGTTAATAGGAGCTCTAGATCAAGGTTAATAGGAGCTGTGCATCCCATTCAAGTTTCAAATGCTGCCATTCCGGGAGCACAAGCTGCTGGTGTCAGGGAGTGAGGTTATAAATTAGCCTGAGAAAATCTTCAGATAATGGTATGTCTTGGTCTGATTCGTTTATTAAGCCACCAGTAGAACCCTTTCTCACCTTTGTCCCTAAGCTAAAAGCAATTTCATGCAGTTTCAAACACAAAGTGATTTTTAAGCAAGTAAAAAGCCTATTGTCATAGGTTATTACTAAATTTGTCATTTACTGTCAGAACAGACTATATAACTAATGCAATCTAACCTCAGATTTTTTTCAAATTTAGCCCAGTTAAATCTGTATGACCCTGTGTGTGATTACAGGTATAATGCCTTGTTTAAAATAAAATAGGTATAATTAGATTTATGCACTTGGTGAGAGGGTGTCTATTTCTAAAAATCCCTTTATGTTGCAGGTACCTTTGGTACTTTGTATTTTATACACATTACATTATTGTATAAATCAGGGTTATCCCTAATCCTGGAGGAATATGTCACCTCTCACAAAGTTTGAGATTTGGCCCAAAGAGATGCAAATAGAACAGAATTAAATATCTTTTCAAATTTATTTTCCTTTTAAAATTCATGACATTTCTACACTGTTACTAGCCTATCCCTCAAACAAATGCTCAGTTCTTCTTGTGCCCTTGGAAAGTCTATATGTAAAATAATCTGAAGGTTAGCTGTAAAATAAACTTGCTGTATAAAATTAGCAAATCAACATAACTTGATACAACACTTGAAGGAAAAAATAATCTGCAGTTGGTTTGCTCTTTGCTTGTTGAACCAATAAACCATTTAGAAAAGAATATTTGTTATAATCCCCAGTGCCTTGAACTCTTTTGGAGGAACAGGATAAAAAAGAAAAACAGACTCTGAGGTGCTAATGAAGGAGAAGGCAGGTGAGTATTTCTAGTTTTGGGAGAAAGAGAACAAGTGACTGTCTCACAGGAGAGAGCTTCATCCGCCTAGATGGGGTCTGGCTGCTTTCTACCAAAGACGTTAGACGGTGACTACTGCGCGCTGACAAGATGGCTAAGTTCAGAGGTGACTATTAATCACGGATGGCGCTTGTAGCAAGCTCATGAGTGCTGAAGCCGTGACCTCTTCTTAGGTAGCAGATGTGTTGACAGCACTTGGGGGCTTGGGGGGTGGGGAGGGACTTACATTTTGGAAAACTATCCAGTTCGTTAAATTTATTGTAACCTAATACCAAAAACTGCCATTTTCCACGATCCCCCATCTCCTAAATTTTTTCTCTACTTGTAAATAATTCTCCTTTGAAAATGAGCATTAAATGAAATGTTTCAAATGATTTTGCTTAATTTTCTTATCAGCTACTAGTGAAATCCTTTTAGAGAGATGTACGTTTAAAATAAAGTGTCATTAGCCTGTGCTAAATGTAAAAACATTGTTTACTGTTTTAAAGAAAAATTGCACATTATATCTAACTGGGATTGCTCCCTTCCGTCCCAGTTTCTTCTAAAAATAAATAACAAGGCTCACACTGACTTCTAGATTGTGGGAGCTTTGCCGAAAATAAATGGACACAATGTAGAAATATACTTTTTTAAAGCATGAAAAAAAAGAGGACAAGAGGAATTGCGTTAAAAAAATGCCTGGTGGAGGACGTTACTCAAAGGATTATGCACAGCTTGGTAAAGATGAAGTTACAATTTTTCAGCTTTGTGGCTATTATTTTCTTCTGCATAAATGTATGCTCTCATTTCATTATGTGCCTTGCTCCCTGATTGTGCAAAACTATATAGAGAGATACAGAGATATATATATATGAGAGAGAATATTCAGTACTACTGACATGTTTGTGTTCTATCGCTGGATTAAGTTATTTTCCAAGTTATTCTTGCCAGTTACTGTCAGTAAACTAAACTATTGTAATGGCTTAGGACAGTAGTAATACACTCAGTGTAAATTTGTTTTTCAGTTACATGTTTTCACTATGTCAGCTTACCCAATCCTTAATAAAAACAAAAACATAGATTTCATTTAAACGTGAGGATTTTACTTGAGTGTTTGTGGATCGGCACCATTAAGAACCTGGTTTTGCTTTCTATGTCAAACCCGTTGCCGTCAAGTCAGTTCTGACTCGTGTTAGGGATCCTGAAAAATAGGCTGTGCAGTAAGAACAAATCAAGTGTGGAGGTGAATAAACTATAATTTGATGTGTTCAATCTGTTAACCTGTCAAGTATAGTTTATAACAACAGACTGGGGAGCTCTGGCAATTAAATACATTAGGAGGTGTTAATAGCTTTCCATTAAGATTTTTTTCTTTAAACAAAGCACAACTGTAACCTAGGAGAAAGGACTGCTTTTTGTTACAAAGCTTTGGAGTCACAATTATGTATGTTGGGCTGCCACAATCAGGGTATGCATAAATGTATATTCTAATGTGTTTACAAATCACTATCATTTTGCCAAGTAGGACAAAAACACTGGAAGTCCTACTCGTTCATTCACCATTTTGGTTTCATAGGAATAAACACAGGCTTCTAGGACCATGGAACAAATAGTTACTCCCCTCGCACCCACCCCCCACACAAATCCATAAAGCATTTTAATGAAATGTAGAATTCCAGAGTAACCCATAAGGGATCAATTAACAAAGTAATAGGATAATTAAAGATCAGACATTGAACATCTGTGAGATGACTGCTGTGATGCCTAAGAGGCCTCCTATTCATAAATAAGAGCCCCCCTTTTTTAAAATGCCCTAAAATATGTATGTGTTAGCTGGATATTCCTCAGTTTTCCATTCCACATTAGCTGATGACATCCAAAAGAAACACGATGGACTGGGAAGGTGGGAAACTACTGCAGCACTCTTTGTGGGTATATTAACAGATGTAGTAAAGAAAAGTGACTGGAAAGGCCCAGGTTCACTTAGCAAAAATATGGATAGAAAACAGTTCATAAGTATTTAGAGCAGCTGTCTTAAGAGAAAAAATAGAGATGAAACTTAAGGCTCTGTATTTTAAATATACTTGAAGTCTGAGAATACAGTAATAAAAAGCAGCTTCCAGGTTTGAAGCAGCAGGAAAGTCAAGACTGCTCCCCAGCACATTTAGGTGCCTGCCTCCTTTGAAAGAAAAGAGGTCTTTTACATGAATACATTCACAAGACACATAGATGATACACTTTGTGGGATTTTATTTAGGTCAAGTTCTTAGTACACAGCAACAATTAATTCCAGATACAGTTAAAAAAATGAATGTTCCCCCACTCATCTGGAGGTGGCTTAATGGCACGCACACAAGAAACCTGACTGGCAACAGGCTGCTCCCTCACGTCTTCCTGTACGTGTGTTACTCCACTCACAACGCCAACCCTCCCTCTGGGAGCTCAAAGTACAAGTGGCCAGATCACAAACTGTTTACATTCCTTTTTGTAAACTATTTTGTTAAGAAAAAGGTGCATGGACACACGTGTATGGTAAAAACTGCTTTTCCACAGAATTCTGAAGTTGCAAAAGACATTTCCATTTTAATGTGAAAATAAGCTTTTTGTTCTACAAAAAAACCTCAAGATATTTAGCAAGGATCATTTATACACAGCTAGGCCCTGTCATTTGTCAATTTTTTTTTTAAAGAATTACAAGATTCTCAATTAGAAAAGGAACAAAGATCAGCATAAAGTAAACATAAGGTAAGGAGCACAATGCCTCTGTGTAATAACTTTTATAAGGCTCTCTCCAATATGGCTGTTGGCAGTGCTGTGCTCCTGCCGAATGCTGCAATGGTACGCTTTTCTGCATACACCTTATGGGGAAGACTGTTTGCACTGAGTGTCGTTTAGAAGGGTTCTGTACTTAGTCCACTCCTTTAAAAGACACAGAATACTCTGATGGTATTTATTGAAACATGGCATATCTTTTCAAGTATCTTCCTGAAGACAACAAGTAGAACTCTTTAATTTTCAGAGAAAAATACAGCACATTCAATTAAGACAGTTGTGCAGTGGAGAGAACACTGGGCATCAAGTCAGGAACTCTACCATAGCTGTTCATCTGAAATAAAACATCTGCCCTCACCAATGAAAGGAGACTGAACGAAAATCTCTTCTAGCTCTAAAGTCTATAATTCTAAATAAATCACATGGGGGAAAACTATCACCTTAACACCAAACGAGTTTCTGGGCAGAGAAACACAGAAGTGATTAAAATTGCCACTCTTTAAGGACTTGGTAGGGAGTCATCTGCCAATTCCTCCATCAAACCCTTTTAAAGGTAAAGGTGGCTTTCAGGATATGCCATGCTCCACAAGAAAAGGTAGTAAAAGATAAAAGAACAGTTCTTAATACAGAAAGGTCGCCTGCTAAAAGAAAATGAAAACAAAACAGATAAATGCCTCCCAGACAGAAAAATCTTAACCTTTCCTTAGCCAACGAAAGACTGCTAAGGAACACAGCTACGTTACAGACATCACTGTAAAGATGTATAAAACAGTCTCTCTAGCTGGGTAATAAACAGCAGCAGGAAGAAGGGAAGAGGGGGATGAAAGTGTCTCATCCAATACCTTTTAGGAACACAGCAAAGGTACTTGGCCCTTGCCAACCCTAACTCTAAAATGGAAACAGCAGGTGCCTCTGAGACAGAAATCAAGTCGCCAAAAGATGGAAAATATTGAACAAGACATCATAAAAGATTCATATTCCAAATGGCAGACAAATCTCTCAGGTCTAGATTTTGATATACTGGCAATATTTTTGTTTGATTTGTTGCCTTGGCCATACTCATAAGGTCAAAGACAACAAGAAAGTGTATTTTCATTCATACCCTCAGGAAATTTCAAATAATCCACCACCTTCCCCCCGCCAAGAAAAAAAAACTATTCAGCCACTTTTTTTTTTAAGGAAAAAGGAGTGGACACACAAGTCAAAAAGCAGCACTCCACGAGGGACAAATTCTCTCCCGTTAGATTCCCTCTTTGTTGATAAAATGCTTGCTTACTGGTCAGCAGATTTTAGACTTGGATCATCTTTGCCACAACATTAACAACACGTAGCATGTAAGATTTCTGCATTCGTTTGGAATTCCTAATACCATCTTTTAGTTTATGAAAAGATAAATGGGGGAAACTTACAGTAAAACTGGAAATACTACCCTTACAGACTATTAATAGCATGCAATCTAATAAAATATTACATACATTAAAAGTCTCCAATGACTGTAGGCCTGGCCCATCATTACATAGTATCCTTCCCAGACAACCTATAAAATTTAAAACTGTACAAAAAAAAAAATATGCAAAGTCTAACAGGTACTGTTTTTAAAACAAAAATTGCACACACACATTAGTACTAAATAATACAGAAAAAAAAAACCCTGACCCCTGACTCCCCCGATGCAGCTGCAGTATAAGGGTTTCACCAGTGCCCTCTGCACGCCCCAGTCCAGCAGGAGTCCCCCAGGCGAGCTCCATTTCTTGTGACCGCCACCAACTCTGCTGCTTGCACAATTGTCTTCTCTACGTCTGTAGGAGTGAGCTGTGGGAACTATTTCATGGATTTCAAAACACCCTCTGCCTTATTAGTCCACTAAGCTTTCTCAGCAAAAAGTTATTTAATACATAATGGGAACATCTCATTTCAAAAATCTTTTTCTAGTTATATACCTAGTTCTAAGACAAGGTTAACCTTTGCAGGGACAGATCCATAAAGGACCTACAGCCTCAGACGACACTCAGGGCCATAACTTTTAAGGAAATCATTCAGTAAATAAGGGATGTTGAGATGGTAACAAAAGAGTTAAGTGGAATGTGTACTGAAGGCAAGCTAATGAAAAGCTAAACCCAAAGTGTTGGAAAAATCTAAAAGCAAAATAGTTATGCTAAGTTGCAACTTGTGAAAGAAAAAAAAATGCTGCAACTTAAAAAAATTCTATAGCTGGGTGTCACTTAAATGTGTGATGAAATTTTGTGCTCAGATAACAGATTTACGAGTGAAATATTAACTTCTGACTCCACCATCTGGATTTCCTCACACACTACTACTTAACACCTTCCATTTTTCAGTCAAGTTCCTCTATCACCTGCACTATCCACTATGTTCAAGGCCAACGTTTGAAATATATGCAGTTGCTGCCTTACCCCTTTTACCCAGCACAGGGACGTTACCTGGCAAAGCTCTATTCTGGCGAAGTCAATGGGACTGGAAAGAACCCACGCTGGCAGCTTTGGGCTGGCTGTGAGTTGGCCCTTCATCACAATATTCATCTAATGAGCGTCAAGCCTCCCTGGATTTTTTTCATTATCTCTTATACTGATTAATGAAGTGGAGAATAAAGTCATCTGTCCTACAAATTGCACTGAATTTGAAGCTAATTGTTGTACAGATTAAAAAAAAAAAAAAACTTTGTTTCTCTCAAAGCTGTATTTTTATCTATGTGATTGGTACATTTTGGCCTATTAATCTTACTATTAGTCTGAGCTATAAGGTACAAATTCATACCAGGCACAGTTACGTCACAGTCCAATCACACTAAATCAGGGGCATATTTACCTTCTCTAGAGCTAAGGGAATAAACAACTCAGATAGCACCAGGTTACACTGGCTGTTAACGACATTCAGAGAGCACAGTAGCAAGCCTTTCATTCCCTGTGACTGTCGAACACTTGAAATAACTGCTATTTTCCAAAGAAGATTTTTTCCTGTAAATAATGAATGAAGTAAAGAAATAGCTGGTCTGTTCTCTAAGACCCTACCACTCAAACAGCACCTAAGGCAAGGGTTCAGGATGCCTTTAAGTAGAACATTTCCATGGTTCAATCTCTTCAGAACCTTAGGAGGCCACAAGCCTACCTCTCGTGTGGAGCAGCCTACCGCGCTGGAAACATCTGGGTACACTGGCCGTTAGTGGCAATGCAGTCTCATGCAGCAGCATATTAAATCAAACTGACACTTGTTAACCACCCTTAGGATGTTTAGGGACTTTCACATTTCATAATTTCATCTTCATAATTCAGGGCTGTAGAACAGTTCAGTAAATGCTGACGTAAACGAGGGCAGAGTACTCATTACACAGTAACCAAATCTGTCGATGGTGGGATTTTGACCCGAGTAGGAAACAAACAGCAGTGTCCTGCTCAAAGATGGCGACACCACTTTGAATGTGTGTCACTCTCCACAGTCCTGCCCATACTCCAATCTCCCACATCAGGCTCCTGAGACTTGGGATCCATGAGGAGACCGAATTATTGGTAGGAATGTGCACAGCAACACATTCAAAGTAGCACGGGTCGGCTGTCATCTTTGAGCAGGGCATCACTGTTGTTTCCTACTTGGGTCAAAATCCAACAGGCAACAGATATGGTTGCTATGCAACATATATGCTGCCCTTGTTTATGTCAGCAATTACCGAACTGTTTCGAACCGGTTGGAAGCCCTGTCTAAAATCTAAAAACTAAGAAACATAAAGGGATGCAAGTCAGTTCAGCATCAACTCGTTTGGTTCACTCAAGTGCTGAAAGAATGTAGAATTTACAGTGTTAAAGAAGAGATAAGCCATCCAAAACAATTATAAAAATGGTTAAGTATGGTATTTAAATACCAGTTCCCTCCTCATACAAGTTGAAGAAAGTGTGGGGCTAAGGGACAGATTTGGCCATGAGGTTAAACCCCTTAGCACAGGCATTGAAGAACATGTAATGCCACCGATTTTGCAGGAGGAGAAACCCCAAGAATGTACAGTGTATTCCTGAGAAAGATCCCAGATTTTTTTTCTCAATCAGTCTTACTGATTTGTTTTAGCTATATAGTTATATCTGGTTATAGCTCTGACATATTCAGAAACAGTCGCTTTATTTCAATCCAGACAGCTCAGCATAGTACAAATGATGGCAGAAAGATCCACCTGTTCAGACTCAGCTTCCTTTTTTGTTTTTAATACTAGGGGATAAACCAAAAGAACACAGTAGTTTTTATCATTTGCATCCTTCATTCATTTCACTGGAGGGGAATCCCTGGGGCCTTCTGACAATCTGGGAAGACCTGACTTCCTGTGAGGGAAGCACAGCCCTGCTGAGCTTTACTCAGAATAATGCATGATAGATTCAACGTAATTCCCAGGAAAGAGCCCAGTCACTCCATTCATAACTCCCTCATACCAACCATCATCATTCTTCTTGATGACATAAATAATGGCTCCTTCCTGAAAGGACAGCTCATCTTCCTTGTCTTTTGTATAATCATAAATGGCCACAACTAGAGCAGAAAAAACAAAATAGGATATTAAAGAGAGGAATAATGTTCCTAGAATGACAGAACCAATACGTAAGTGAATATCCATCCTTTGCCTGCTTACTCAAAGACAGTGACTTTCTAAACACAGACCAAATGGCCCCCCCACCCCACCCAATGCCTAGTCCTATACAATGGAATCACGTTTTCATGGAGGTTACGTTCTAAATTGAATACAAATGGTAAAGATCACATTTATTCAGACTTACCTTTTAACAGCCCATGGGAAAGTACCTCACTGAAGAGAGATACACAACCCCAGAATCAGGAAAGTAGGCTATTTCTTCAGTTGAGCTTGTGCTTAATCACCATGTTGTATTTTAAAAATGCATATTTTTAAACAAAATTATACTAGCGCAGTGAGAAACATTACTACTCCCTGAATTTCTGCCCAAGCCATCCTTGCCTTCCTTTCACCTTCCCCCACATCCCCAAGCCCTGTTAATTCCTCCTCCTAAATTTCTCAAATCTTAGTTTTCTCCATCATGGATTACTGTCCTGATCAGTGCAGCAGTCTTTAACTGGAATACAGTACTACTGCGGGTACCTAAAGATTTTCTAAGCAGTATGAATGACAGACGGTTTTATAAAGACATTTCTGGATTCTTAATTTCTATAAATACTGCTTCCTAAAACTGATCTGCTTGACATGAAACCTTCAGTCAGGCATCAGTCATGAAAGTTCTCATCTCCTTTTTGTCATTCTCCTGTAAGTACAGTGGTGCATTATTCTGAAGTATAAAACACTTCTGGGTTCCAAAGGGACAATTCAAAATACTGGTGTTAATATTTACAAAGCAAACAACTTACTCCACTTGCTGATTAACCTAATCTTTTTGCAAGTCAGGTGCTCTCATTTCTTTGCTTTTAACAAAATTTATAGAGTTATCAGCTGATATACATGATTTTCAAAAATAGAACATTATTTGATTTTTGGCAAATAACTCCAAAGATGTTAAAAGAATTGAATGACAGTGCCACATAAAATTTCTTCCATTTTCATCTACTTATTTATGTGAGGAGCCCTGGTGGTGCACTGGTTAAGAGCTCACCTGCTAACCAAAACGTCCGCAGTTTGAATCTACCAGCTGCTGCTCCTTTGAAACCCTATGGGGTGGGTCTGCTCTGTCCTGTAGGATCACTGTGAGTTGGAATTGACTCTATGGCAACGGGTTATTTATGTGAACAAGGTTTTCAGCACCACTGCCTTAGCTGAGGTCCTTATCTCTTGTTGAGAGAGGTATCCAACCTGATCTTTCCAATTCCTGTTTTTCCTCCTTTCTAAGGTACTCTGTAGTATTATCTTTTAAAAAATCAAGTTAATATATAAGTACATGAAATCTTATGATTAGCCTGCTTAAAAATCTTCCACAGTTTCCCTCTATTACCTCTATACAATGAAAACTAGAGAAAAAATAAAAATTCAAACATCTTAGCATGCTATTCAAGGCCTTCCACCACCTAACTACAACTAACTTCCTGTCCCGCACTCAACACCACCACTCTCTCCCTACGACCCACCCATGTGCTTTTACACATAAAACTACTCACCATGACCCAAACAGCTATGCCCTTTTACTTGGGGGATTCCCTCTGCCTAGAAGGCCTTTCCTTTCTGTCTTCTCTGCCTGGCAAACTACTCATCATTCAAGGCACAGTATAAATGTCATATCTTCTGAGAAATTTTCTAGCAATCCCCAGATAGAACTCATGGCACTATTCATTGTCTGACAGTCAATAATGGAGCAACCATGTTGATTTTTAGATACAAAGAGGAATAAGGTAAAGGACTGCCACAGTCTAGTGAGGCCAGAAATGTTATTCAATAAATTACCATACATTGTTTATACTTCTCACTAGAAATTATATCATTGAGCCAGAAAAACACAAGAACAGACATCTTGATAGAAGGAAGGGATATAAACTGGGTACTGACAAATAAGTAGCTGGGTACTGACAAATAAGTAGGAGTTTGCCTCCGGGAAGAATTTAATGCTAGCAAATGGTATAGTTGAGATGCAGCCCCAGGTCTGCCAGATTCCAGAGCTCAAGCTTAGGACAGCAGTTAAGAGTGTGGACTCTGGAGTTATACCACCTAGTTCAAATCCCAGCTCTACTAACTACTTACTATTTTACAGAAAACACTAACCTTTTCTAAGCTTTTTACTCAACTGTAAAATGAGAATTTTAATACTAATACCTCAAAGCATTGTTGTATTAAGAAAATACAGAGCTCAGGGCCTTGTACATGGTAAAAATTGTATATATATATATACACACACATACACGCATGTAAATAGCACATATATATAAGCTGCTTTTATTAGCATTAATAACTATTATGATATACTTCCTTTTCTGTAGCAATGTGACATTTTCTACTATATTCTATGACATTCTACATTATTTTTTGAACCTTAATTTCCTACTTTGCAAAATGGAGAGACTAACTGCCTTAATAGGTAATAAGCCTTCATTATGCTAGGCACATAATAAATGCATGAAAATATTTGTTCTCTTCCTAAAGTTAAAGATACTCACACTGTATCCTCACTTGGCTAGAATGAGCAATAAGCAAGGGTTAAGATAAACCTTCTCCTGTGGCACTGGTTCTCAACCTTGCCTGCACACTGGAATTATCTGAGGAGCTTTATGAAATTGTGATGCCTAATCTCACTTCCAGAAATTCTAATTTAATAGGTTTAGAGGTGCAGATATATTGAACTTTAGCTCCTAAGATGACTGTAACATGCAGGCAGGGTTACAAAACATGTTTTAGGGTCTGAAATAGCAAAATGAGTCATTAGGCAATAGCTGTAACATTTATATACATCGTAAACACAAAAAAAGCAATCATAAGCTGGAACACATATATATATATATGTGTGAATGTGTATGTGTGTACATTTTATTTTTTGCCAGAAAGTGTAAAGAAGAGCTTATTTGGTTTTCATGCTTTCAAAGTCTTAACAGAAATAAACCAAAATTTGGAAAACATCTTAGGGAGCCCACCTGGTAACCAATAATGAGCACATGGACTGACTGATAAAAGCCCAAAACACAAACATCGAGGCTCAGAGAAGCTTCTCGAAGGACGGAATCCTGGGGAGAGACATGCCCCCACTTCCAAACCTCACCTGAGTACCTCTTCATGTTACTCCTGTGTCACTCTCGATTTGCATCCTATTATTACTCCCTGTTCATGTCCTGTAACTTCTGAGTTGTATCCTTTACCCTAATAAACCATGTTAACTATTAAGTATAGTCTATGAATTCTCTGTAGTGTTGCAGCAAATTACTGAACTCAGCAGAGAGAGAGAGAGAAAGAGCCATGGGGAATGAATGGTGTCAAAACAGGGGAGTTGGAAAGTGGAGATATACTTGACTTCTCCTCCTCCTAGGAACCCGCTTTGTACTGATTCTTACTCATGAAATTATTTGTTTGAGTCGTACTTTTTTATCCAAATATGACAATCTCTACCTTTTAATTAAGTTGTTTAAATCACTTACATTTAACACAATAATTGATATGGTGGGTTTTAATCTACCAGTTTGCTATTTGAATTCTATTTGTCTCACCTTTTTTTTGTGCCCTTTTTTCCTGGCTTCTTTTCAATTCTTTTTTATTATTCCATTTTATCTCTTATTACTTATACATTAGCCATATCTCTTCGTTTTGTTTTTGTTGCTTTATCTAGGGTTTACTATACATTTTTGTTTCAGCCTACCTTCAAGTATCAACATACTACTTTACGTATTATATTAACAGCGTACTTGAGTTTCCTCTCTCATTTGGGCTAATGAAGTCACTTCTGTGTTCGCTGTAGGCAAGAAACTGATAATTTTATCACTATTTTGTTAAAGTTACTTATCTTTAAAAGAGATTATGATATCTGAAAAATGTCTGTATATCTACCTATGTATTTACCATTTACTTCACTCTATTCATTTTTTAGACCTGAGATTGAATCTGGTATCATTTTTCTTCCACCTGAAAAAGTTCCTCTTAATATTTCTTAGCATATCTCTGTTAGTGATGAATTTTCAGCCCCCCTTTTTTTCTGTAAAAGTCTTTAATTTTGGAAAAATATTTTTGGGCTAAGTAAACTTAAACTTCAGGTTAACAATTACGTTCTTTGATTACTTTAAAGATGCTGTTCAATGTCTTCTGGATTGCGTAGTTTTTATGAGAACTGTGTAGTCTTTTTTTTTTTTTTTTTTATTGTGCTTTAGGGGAAAGTTTACAGCACAAATTAGTTTCTCATTCAAAAACTTATATACAAATTGTTTTGTGACATCCCCACAATGTGTCAGCACTCTCTCCCTTTCTACCCTAGGTGCCCTGTGTCCATTCATCCAGTTTTCCTGTCTCTTCCTGCCTCCTCATCTTGCTTTTGAGCAGGAGTTGCCCATTTGGTGTCATATATTTGACTGACCTAAGAAGCATGTTCTTTATGTGTAGTACTGTTTGTTTTATAGGCCTAATTATTGGCTGAAATTTGTGGCTTCAGAAGTGGCTTCAGTTCTGAGTTAGCAAGGTAGCCATAGGCCATAGTCTCAGGTTTCTCCAGTCTCTATCAGACCAGTTAAGTCTGGTCTTTTTTTGTATGTGTGTGTGAATTTGAATTTTGTTCTGTATTTTTCTCCTGCTCTGCCTGGTGCCTTTTTTTTTGTTTGGTTTTTTCCTCTACAGCTCATGTTACATAATTGCCATTTTCTCCAGTTTTTTTTTTTTTTTAATCTTTTCTTTTGCAATGTCACTTCAGATGTTTTATTTTTCACCTCAGACATTCCATGTGGATTTCTTTTCATTTTTTTTCTTTTAAATATATTTCATGTCTCTCTTGTGCTCATGTTTTCCTTTACCTTCTCGAGCATATGTGGCATATGATATGCACATTTATATGTAGCATATTCCTACATACAGGCTTGTTCCCAGCCCTCCAGGTATCTCTCTGAAACTTACCCTTTTCTAGGTAAGATCTTGGAGCCCATGGAGGGTCCTCTTCAGCATAAGGATCACTATACTCAACCACGGCCGCTTCCTCTTCTTCATAATCTTCTGGAGGAGGAGGTGGAGGGGGGGATTCATCAAAGACTGGTTCTTCCACAGGTGGTGGTGGAGGTGGTGTATCTGAAACTAAGAATGTATCAAGCTGACAACAAAACTCTATACAAAGTTCAGTACTTCCTATACAGCTTCTACATTCATGGAATATAAACCTTGACTCGAAAATAATAATCTTACAGAAAATGACTGGGCAAGAGAAGTCGCCCCACCAACTACAATGTTCCAATTCTCCAAGCATGACTTCTTCCCTCTTGGGTTGGTACTGATACTGTATAAACTTTAGCCAAAGTAATTACTATTAACTGAGCCTCTCAAACCTGCCTGTGTTCATACATAATCCTTTTTTTCAAAGAATGGACTCACACTAAACCCAAGGAGGACTGATCATGTTTATAATTTAGACATTGATAACCACATTTGATTTATCAAAAATTAGAATATAAATCCAGGAAACAGTCAAATTTTAATGATCCACTACTTTTCTCTCAATGAATTATTTTAAAAGCATTTTGCAAAAATGAGGGTGGGATCGCAAACAACTTTAGGTGATTTCATCTATGAAGAAGTTTGTTTTTTTACAGAATTTCAATTAATTCAGACTAAATCATGATCCAGAATTTCTTCAGGATAAATGTCCAGGTATAAGCGTATAGTAATGTCCAAAAGATTATCTCCAAACTCAGAGAACTAAAGCTTTTACCATGCTTGGTACATACTTGAGCACAGCTCAGCAGAATAAACTGAATAAACCTGTATTTATCAACTGCCCAGTTTTACTGAACACCACTAATTCTTATTTATGAGGTACCAGTATTGTTTCAGTGAAATTCTCTGGGAAATCCTATTTGTTTTCTATTTTTTAAGTCTGAGTCTACTGATTGAAGCAAATGGATTTAAGAAGACTACTGATAGATACATGGTGAGAATTAGTCACACCAACATCATACTCGGTCCTATCCCAGTATTCTTCTCCTCTGCTACACTGCTCTGCAGTAACTTAACTACTTTATGAACTTCAGTATTTTCCCATTGAAAAATATACTTTAGTCATAGTGGTTTTAATAAACAAAAGATATACACATGTGATTTTTTTGTATATACTTTATAATAAAATACATAAGGTTGATGTGAGGAAAAAAAATCCTATTTGTATCTGCAAGGTAAAGAGATTGACTTCAAACAACTTCACAAAAACACAGATCCAAAGGAACTTTGTCTTTCAAAACAATCACCTTGAGAAATTACACTACAAATTTATTCAAAGATGCTGCCACTGCTCATTTTTACCTTTCTTACAACTGCTTCAGAGCCAATTTAATAATACCATCAACATAAACTACCATTTTTGAGGACTTAGAACGCTCCAAGTACTGAGCTAGCACTTTATAATAAAATACATTACTTCATTTTAATCTTCACTATCTTGGGAGGTGGTGTTTTTAATACTCATTTTATGAATATGAAAATTAGCTTTCCAAGATTAAGTGATTTATCCGAGGTCCTACAAGTAAGTGGAAAAGCAGGAATTTGAACTCCAATGCCTGTGATCTTAAAAACTACACTACGGCATGAGATAAATCTAATAAATTTAAAGTCATATTTCATTATTATTTATTCAACAAACAGCTGAGAGCCTACAATGAGTGGGTACTATGCTCAGCACTGAGAATAGAGTAGTGGTGACAGCCACACACTCATTAAGTGTAGTAAGCGCCTTAGGATCTTACAGGAGCACATCAGGGAACCAAGCCTCTTACATGATACAGGGAGGGCTTCCTGACACCTAAAGAATAAGTGAAGAGTTAATGACCAGCAGGTGAAGGAGGGGTGGATATTTCATGTTCCATGTAAAGAAAAAAAAAAAGTGCAAAGGTAACAGTACAAGAACTCTTCAAAGTACTGAGCAGTGTTCAGTGTGGCTGGAATGAAGAGTTGGAGATAGAAAGAGGCATGAGAAGGCTGGAGAGAATCAGGTGGAAGGTCCTTGTAGCATTTTGGACTCTTATCTAAAAAGCAATGGGGAGCCACAGGAGGATTTTAAGGAGGAGAATAATAGGATCATAGTTGCACTACTTAGCCCAGTATAACTGGTTCATTATGTTGTTGTTGTTGGGTGCTGGCAATTCCAACTCACAGCAACTTGGTTCCGTAATTTCCAGACTCCTTTCTGAAATTAAACTTAATGCAGAGTAAACATTTGTTACCAGAGTATCTTCAAAATAAGGTACCTGGAAAGCTCTGAAGGTAATTCTAAAGATCAGTATATATACAATTCCAAGGTGAATGTTTTGAAGAGGACAACATTCATTTGAATGTATACATTCTGCCATGTCTGTACAATCAGTGACAGCATACTTCATATAAAAGTTTCTTGTTTTATACATGTTTTGGGTGAGAAATGTATATGACTACGAAAAGAGATGAGAAAGGACTATATCAAAAGACAATCATGCTAGGCTGGCAGAATTCGGGGCTGACTTTAAAAATGTAGGTAGTGCTGCCGTAATATTTTACAGTCAACTACTTAAGGCATTTCTAAGTCTTAAATTTGTAAGCATGCATTTCAATAATATTAAATTAAGACTACTTTTTGAGGTCTGTTGATGAAACATTTTTGATGTTTCTACAAACTTTATACAACTTTCATGAATGACTGGTAAAAACTGACATCCTGCTTCATAATCCTGTCCAACTTTCAAATCTAGTTTTTTACAAAATAATAATAACCTTTTAGCTACTATACAAACACTCCTGTTTGTCTGATGGATTTGTCTTCAATGTTCATTTTAAGATCTGGCCTTTACACTGAAAGCTGCTTAGAACCACTTAGTTGAGAGTAGGTGACATTATGCAGTAACAACTGACTGTTAAAATTCTCCAAGGTGAATGCTCATCATGGTAGTAAAAGCAGTATCATCCAAGTGACTACCTTCATTAATCAATGTGATTAAATTAGGTGTGTGATGGGAGAAAATGTCTTTTACTGTAATGATGCTTAGACATTTCATCTCAATACAACACTTTATATGGGTGTGTAGAATAGAACAAGCACTGGAGATTCCTTCCATTTTGCTACTCTTTCAATATAGTCCAGTTTAGATGCAGACGAATATTTTAAAAAAAAGAGTAGAGAACAGTGACCTTCTATGCTACTTTTGGCTTCACAAGGTTGGCAAAGGGTCAGACCGTGGTTGTACTGGGCACACGTCGAACAGTTGAACCTTCCTAGGAGGCCAACTTCTCTCTGAGCTTGCGTGAGTCAACCCAAACCAAAAGAACAGTGGGTCTCAATAGCATAATTTAAAAGCTTATGAAATCGACCTGACTATACACGAAAATAGCTCTTAAATTTAACAAAACATCTTAAGAAATCACAGTGGGTAAACATTGGAGGTGTTCATGGGGGACGTCCCAATAAACAGAAGTAAATAAAATAGATTATTTCCAGAAATTAACAAATAGAAATGTAAAGTCACCTGAAAGAAAAACTAAGCCCTCAGACCAATAAGGCTGGATTACAATAACCAGCTAAAACAGGAACACATATAAAGAATGTGTTGCTCAAAAGGGGCATTTAGTCAGCTATAAAAGCACAAAAAAGAAGGGATCAAAGGTGCCTACTTTTATGTCAAATACTTATCTAAGTGCTAGGGAAACAGCCACTGAACAAAACAGGCAAAATTCCCTGCTCTCATAGAGCTTACATTCTAGTATTGGCAATGCCCATTTCCAAAGGTGCAGGAGCCCTAGGCAACAGAGAGCAAATGTCGAGGCCGTCTTTATGAGATAGATACATTAAGCTACTTCAGTCTGATGACATTAAATCTTTAATTAATGTAATTTTCCCCTCATTCTGATTCCATGCCCATCAGGCAACCTTATGATTATGTGGCTCCTCATGCAGACTGCTCACAAGAATTCCTATATCAGACAGTCTAAGTTCACTGGTTTCTGTGATAATAATTCCTCACTGAACATTAATACAGGCCTCCTGATTTGTAGACATCAGTCACCTGGGCTTCTTTAATGCTGCCCTAGGAGAAGGCTCAATGTTTCAATAAAATTAGTAGTTATCTGGTCCTGCATGGCTGAATATCAGAATCCAGGCCAAGCTAAATTCACTGCCAACCTATGAAACTTTGTGGGAGAAACAGACTGGGCAGCTTGGTCTTCTGGTACCTACCATGGAATGGCCATTCTGACCTATGCATGGACTCACAGGACTAGAGAAGATTCTGAGACCATTTACAATAGCTGTAAAATTCCAGTGATAGGAAACTAGACTACTACTTGTCTGAGCAACCTGAGAAAAAGATGGGATATCTGGTGATTAAATAACATTTCCCCAGTTGGATGTGATCTTTTTTTTCTTCCATATGCCTTATATTTGTCTTTTCTTCCCTACTAGATTTTCAGTTATTTGAAAGTAGAAAACGTCATCTTAATTATTTTATCGTTACCACTAGCCACTCATATGACTTGATCATAATATTCAAATATTTGAAGGATCAGGAAGTGAATGACTATTCAGCCAATCACATATAAATGACATTTTATGCCTATAATCTGGTCTACAGCATAAAGAAGACATAAACTTACTATTTTCTTGGACTCTGGCCACAAATCCCATTAAAGGTAACTGAGGAGTTACCTGTAGGATGGAGGGAGGAGGAGGAGCAAGAGATACTGCAAAAACAAAAAAAGGTGTGGAGGATAAGGGGTAAGGGCAAGTTATATTAAAAGGAAAGGATAATACAATAAAATGAACATATAAGGAGGGAAACCACTATTCAGAAACATTTTATAAGCTATCTTAAGAATCCCCCTTTGAGGGATAATTCATTAACACACAAAACATTAGGGGAGTTTTTAGGAAGTTTTAAAAATTACATAAGGAGGCATTTATTATACACAGATCTGCTCTAGCCAATAATACCAACTGACCTTTCACATCAATAACATGTCTTCTCAAAGAGAATTTCTTCAGATTATATGAATAATTTGGTTTTCTGAATTTTACCATGAAGGTCACAAGTTTAAATGTTCATCAGTACAGGAGGAAAGAAAACATTACTATTTATACTTTTCATTATTTCATTAACAAATTAACTGATTCTTCTTTCACTAGTTAAACAAGTGTTTACTGACTTCCTACTAAGTGCAAGGTATTCTTCCCTCTCTCTCAACTAGCTGGCACAGTACCTAGCACTAGCCCTCAGCAAACATTTAATGTCTAAATGCAGTTTCCCAAGATGAACTCTAGGTTACAGCTTCCTTCAGAATGGGTATAAAGTATGCCTTACAAAGAGAGAATGCCTTTATTAGCTCCAAATTAGTTATGATTAATAAAACTAAAAAGATGAGTAAGAGTCTTTGACCTCAAAGAGATCCATTCCAGTTGTGAAATGATGGCAGAACAAAAATCTTATCCCAACAACAGTGGTAGCAATTTCTCAGAGGTAGTAGTGTGGTGGTGCTGGTTGTGGTAAGGCTACAAAGAAATGACCTCTGAGTAAGTAATTAAAGAAAGAGGAGCTCCCCTAGCAAACAAGGGTTGAGAAAAACAATCACGCAGAGAGAACCACGTGCAGGCAAAGGCTTGGAGGCATAAAACAGCATGAGTTCACCATACTGGAAACATCTCCATATGGCTACCTTAAGAACTCCAGAGAGAAAGTAGAAATCCTGGAAAGGTGAGTGGGTGGATATGAAATAGGGAAGGATCATACGTGCCAGTGAAAGAGTGTTTAGTGGAAAGAGACTGAACTTCACAATCACACAGCCTCAAACCCATGACCTACCATTCGTTTGCTGTTCTTTGGGCCTAATTCATGAATATTATATGAAAAGGAGGTAAGGCAACCTACTTCACAAAGTGGTTGCAAAGATAAAAAAGATGTATGCAGGAAGTCTAACCCAGGGCCTGGCACATAAAAAATCAAGGCAGTAAAATAGAAGGCCGGGGGCGGGGGGTGGTGGGAGGGTGAACTCAGTAAGTGTGTGGAGAAAAGACGAAAAAAGTACTTGGTTAACTAACAATTTAACCCATTGCCGTAGAGTCAATTCTGACTCATAGTGACACTATAGGACAGAGTAGAACTGCCCCACAGCCTAGCATTTAACCATTACACCTCCAGGGTTCCTTTTACTAACGATTTAGCTACGATATAAAGGAGAGCAAGAAGCTGAAGAGGACTCTTAGATCTTCATCCTCTGTAACTACAGAACACAGGGGAAAGGATGGGCTGATTAGTGGGCAGATTGGAGAGAGGTAATAACATGATAAATGAGATATATAAAATGCTTTATGCATAAATATGGAAGACAAATGGAAAATTTTGTTTGAGTTTGTATGAAATCAAGAGGTACAAATCAGTAGAGAAATAACAGTTGTTGCTGTCTTGAAGAATATCGAGATTTAAGGGACAGAGGTGGTATAACCCTAGAAGTTGGTACTTATCTTTAAAAGATACCTTTTGGTTAGGTTTCTCCCTAAAGTCATACTTCCTGGCAGTAACTCCTTTACCTGTGTGTCTCTGTGCCAAGGCTTAGCACAACCGCTAAGTTCACAACACCCTGTGTTTCCAATTCTTGGGGTGAAAGAAAGACGCAAGGAATAGAGAACGTAACAGAAACAAACCAAATAAACTGAGAAACGGCAGCAGAGAGCAACCAGCATGAGAACATTAGAAAAGTAGAGATCAGATGCATGTTCATATCAAATAAGATGAAAAACTCACCCTCTTCTGTTAGCACACGTCCCAACCTCCCCTGCAACAACCAAGTAGGAAATTTACCACTCCAATCATTCTGTCTCTTCCAAATGAAAAAACTGCCTTTTGGTGTTTGGCTAAAAAAGAATGATTAGGTGCTTAATGTATAGCAGTCTTTTTGTGGGTGGGCTCAGTTTATTATTTTTTTAAAGATGAATATGTTTTCTTTCTTTTCTAGTTCTGACAGTGCAAATCTGAAATAACAGCGGTTTTAAGAAGTCCACCAACAGCAGCCCAGGTAAAAACAATCCCAGCTCTTTCATAAATAGAATCACACAGATTTTTTTCAAAGCTAGTCCAGAGTGTGTTAAAAGATCCAACTCTGTCGGGTATCGAAAAGGTCACCCCCCAATTTTTTTTTTTTTTTGCCCAGGGCAAACCTTTCACATCGTGGTCCAAATTACTCCAGAAACCACAATATTGCTTTTTGAACAATATAAGATTTCATCTGGCCAGGACTCCTGTGAACCAGAATATAACAGCCTACATTAGACTAGATTTATCATCCCTAGAGTTGAGCTGAAACTGAACTATTCTGGAGAATTTAAGCAGAACTTTGATGCAAAGAATTGCATGCAATATTCCATCCCTATTCCTACACATCTCATGGACAGGCAAGAGCAGGAAACAATTTTCCCAACTGTTTTTATTCTACTTAGCTAAGATGATTCCTTATATGACTAGACTCTCCCCCTTTAACGACCAGAGTATCCATACTTCGATTCAGTAATATGTTCACACTTAGCCTTACACAATAATGAAGTTAATGTGAAAACACAGGTTCACCAAGTGACGGGAGTCTGCAGAGACTCTTACGTGGAACAGTGGTAAGAACTATAGCTTATGTGCACACAACAAAATATAAACAGTAAAACGCTCTGTAAGCAAACCAAACTCAGAGGAGGAATTGGTGCTGATGAAACATACAGACTTTCCAATCACGCCCTTCAGTCCTCTGAAGCACCATCTTTGAGGCTTGGTGTTTTAAAACATCCAACTGAAGAGTTTTAGGGGAAAAAAAAAAAACTAGCTTTTACATCTTATTTTCACAGCTTTATAAATACTCAGAAAATTAGACAAAATAAACACTGTAAATACCATATCTAAAACCAGTACAGAAATGACCTTTAGAGGCCACAGATATTTGATAGCCCATTCAAGTTTGGTTGCTTATACTTAACATTCCAATGAGGGAATAATTTAAGCGATTTAAGAGTGAAATGTCTTTCTAAACATGGACAGCAGACTAGAACAAGGGGTATTTAAAAGTGACCTTAACTAATCAGTAAGGGGAGCTTTGCTGATGGAAAAAAATATCGTTATCCATTAACCATCAATAGTATCAGAAAAATTAATTCGGTCTTTTTGTTGTTGTTCCTTAAAAAATCACTGTATGATGTTATGCCAAAAAAACAGGGCAGATTAAGACAGTTTAAAGAAATAACTTATGTTTAATAAATCAATGTTAAAGGGTCATCTGAGATTATACTTATACTTTTTAGTTGTTTTCTCTTTCTTGCCCTTTTGTTCTCCCTAGAGTAAACTTTCTGTAATGAATACTAAAGATTACCAGAAATAAAGATTTGAAAAGAGCTTCTTAGTACTGCTCCTTATTTAGACTTTGTAAAGCCCCATCACATCTGCACCCTTCTGGATATTTAAGGTAATGCTGTAACTTAACAGTCATTCAGAGAATATGTGATATGGCTTCTCCTCTGCAATGTCATCATCCCAATGTCTTCTTTTCATTGATTCTTTTCGGTTGTTTTTAATACCACCCAGGGGTTAGTAAAGCCTAAAAATTTCCCAATGTAAAACTGTAGAGTCATACAGAAATTCCTCTACCTCATATAATTACACACAGTCATATTTCTGGGAGCCAACATTCCCACTTTATGAATTAGCTGTTTTATTAAAAAGCCTTGTATTAAGAAAAGATGAGCAGTAAAATGTAGGCTATCTTCTACTAAAGGCCTCACTACTTAAACACCATTTTCTCAATTCCTTACCAAACTAGGCTTATATGTATATGTGTATGTATATATACATATATGCAAATGTATGCATATTCTTTACGAACAAGGTGCTTCACATTTATATTTAAAGTAACAACTTAACTCTTGATTAGTCCTATGAGTTTCAATGCACCTCCTTGCTGCTGGTAAAATGAATGAAAAATTGGTATTGCTACTTCATTGGCTGGATTAGATTAAGAAACAATGAGAAACAAATGGATTTCAGTTATGTCCTGGTCAAAGTGTTCCTTTCGATAACCTGTTTCTGAAATAATCTCATTACAAAACAATTACTGTGCTCCTAGGACTTGACACTAGACACTGGGAGTCCATATTTTAATTCCTATGTGAAAGGAATAAAAATCAAAAGCAAATTTTGCCCTTTCAAAATCAAACCAAATGGTACATTAACAAATACGATAACAGGGCTGCCAGGCTTGCATGCACCAGAGCCCTGTTACATTTGCAGTAACATGAATCCAGCCTGTAAGCTCACTTCTTCAGATGCACTCATCCATGGAAAGGCTCCAACTGCAAAAAATATGCTCATAAAACACACCTGAGACCATTTTTTTAAATCAGGGAATTAGCTACTTAAGAAAGCACAATAAATTATATTTTAAATATGAAAAAATAGGGACCACTGTGGGACCAGTGAGAGTTGAGACAAGAGATATTTGTAATATTCTAAACCAAATAAAATGAAGATGCATCTAATAGCCTTAGAATACTGGTTTGCAAAGCACTGAGTCCTGATAAAAGAGCTTTTCAAAACACACAGTGTCATGGTTGAATTGTGTCCCCCAAAAATATCTGTCAACTTAGCTGGGCCATTAGTCCCAATACTGTGTGATTGCCCACCATTTTATGTGATTTTCCTGTATGTTGTAAACTCTATCACTATGATGTAATAAGATGGATTAGCATCAATTATACTGATGAGGCCTACAAGATTAGATAGTGTCTTAAGACAATCTCTTTTGAGATATAAAAGAGAGAAGTGAGCAGAGAGACACAGGGACTTCATACCACCAAGAAAGCAGTACCAGGAGCAGAGTATGTCCTTTGGTCCTGAGGTTCCTGCACTGAGATGCTCCCAGACCAAGGGAAGACTGATGCATCAAAAGGACCTTCCTTCAGAGACGGCAAAGACAGAAAGCCTTCCCTGGAGCTGGCGCCCTGAATTTGGATTTCTAACCTACTGGACTGTGAGAGAATAAACTTCTCTTTGTAGAAGCCATCCACTTGTGGTATTTCTGTTATAGCAGCACTAGATGACTAAAACTGAATTTGGTGCCAAGAGTGGGGTGCTGCTCTAACATACCTAAAATGTGGAAGCAGTTTTGAAACTGTGAAAAGGATTGGCAGCAGCAAAGGACCGGCAGCAACAGAGAAGCAACAGCAGCAGAGAACTGGCAGCTGCAGAACCAGGAGACTAGTGCCAGATAGCGCTGGGGCCGACCCATGGAGCAAGAGAGCTGAGTGCCAGTGTGAAGGAGGCTTCCTGGCGGAATAGGGTGCCTCTGGGCACTTATCAGTGGAGCTAGGCTTGCCAACCCATGGAGTAACAGTGCTGAGTACCTTCCAGCCAAAGTTTACTGGCGGAGTGGGGTGCCTACAGGCACTTATGGGTGGAGCTACAGAGCTATGAACACTTGCCCCAGCAGGGCAGATGTGGGCGTGAGGCCTGAGGAGCTGAGGGGCCAAGAAACCAGGAAGCAGAAGCTGAAGAGACAAGAAGCTAAACTGCCTCAGTCTCAAAAGCTATGGCCAGGACCTCTGGGGTTTCAAAGGGTGGAGCCATGGCTTCTGGTATTTCTAAGGGTGGAGTCACCACTCAGATGGAGTAGGAGAATGGTGCTCCTAAGGCCTAGGCAGCAGAGTTGCCATTCCAGTGGGCCTGGATGGCAGAGCTAAAGCCAAAGGGCCTCCACTCAGAATCCGGAGAGTATGGCCAATACCTAGAATCTGGAGGGCAGGGCCATTGTGTAAATGGTCTTAGAGCACAGAGGATTATCTGCAAAGCCTTGAGGGCTAATGTAGTGTGTTCTGCTGACTTGCTTAGTGCCTGTTATGCCTTGTTTCCCTCCAATTTTTCCTGTTTGGAATGGAAATAAATGTCTAGCTTGTGCTTGTCCCGCCATTGCACCTTTGGAAGCAGATAACCCGCATTCCAGATTTCACAGATGATGAGGAATTTTTGTGTTTTGGACTGGGAGTTGATTTAAGACTTCTGCTATGATTTGATGTGGTGAATATGTCTTACATGTGGCAAGGACATAAATTTTGAGGGGCTAAAGGGTGGAATGTCATGAATTGAACTGTGTCCCCCCAAAATATCTGTCAGCTTAGCTGAGCCATGAGACCCAGCATTGTGTGACTGTCCACCATTTTGCATGATTTTCCTATATGTTATAAATTCTATCACTATGATATAATAAAGACGGATTAGCGGCAATTATATTGATGAGGTTCACAAGATCACGTAGTGTCTTAGGCCAATCTCTTTTGAGATATAGGAGAGAGAAGCTAGCAGAGAGACATGGGGACCTCATTCCACCAAGAAAGCAGTGCCAGGAGCAGAGCATGCCCTTTGGACCTGAGTTTCCTGCACTGAGATGCTCCCAGACCAAGAGAAGACTGATGCATTCCAAGGGCCTTCCTTCAGAGCCGAAAGAGAGAGAAAGCCTTCCCCTGGAGCCGGTGCCCTGAATTCGGACTTCTAGCCTACTGGACTGTGAGAGAATAAACTTCTCTTTGCTGAAGCCATCCACCGGTAGTATTTGTTATAGCAGCACTATATGACTAAGACACATGGTTTGATATACTTTTTTTTTTTTTTAAGCTTACAAAAATCACTCTGATTAACCAACTAACAAAGCTGTGGCCACCTCTTTAAATAGTTATTAAATCTCTGGCAAGAAAGCAGAACTAAATAGAATGAGCACAAGGGAAAAAAAAAAAACAACTAAATTGTCCCAGAGATTACACCAAGGATCTAACAATCCTGATTCACTGCTCTTACTTCTATCAGTGTGAAAAATACTTAAATTTTTTTTTTACTTTAACATTACTTTCAAGTACATGAAAATCAAATTATCAAAGAATTACTGAAACATCTATTTATGTGCTTAAAAATCTTTCAAATAAATTCCACCCAGAGAGTTTTCCTAAGTCTATTTTGGTGCGTATGTGTACACAACATGAAATATTATTGTATATACTTTCCATATACCATACATAGTTGGTCCTAAGCTATAAACAGTAAAGCATCACAGAGCTCCATTACAGAACCAGCCCAATTTGGACTGACATCATTCTTTCATGTAAGGATAAGGAATGGCAAAGGAGCATAAAAAATCACCGTCCAGGTTTCCAAGAGGATCAGGAGAGAACCTATCCTGAACAGAACTGTGAAACAAGCAGCATCTAACAAGTTAAAATCTAAGAGTAATAAATGTATTTAGGTACAGAACAGCACCTGTACAAATGTGAGTTTGGGAACATGGTTTAAAAGCAGACTGTACTATGGGACAGTTCTACTCTGTCCTATAGGGTCGCTATGAATGGGAGCTGACTCGACAGCACACAACAACAACAACATTCTTCATTAGGCCATAGATTCCTTGGAAGAGTGTATTTTGAGCTCTGATTCCCCAGCTGGGCCTGGTATATATGGTATAAAGAAGGGTCTTAGTATATGCTGGCTGACAGAAAGAGTGACTGAACAATTCTCTGCATATATTTACCACTCACCACAAAATGAAAATGCACCCAAAATGAAACTGTCCAAATACCATGGTTTCAACCATGTAAAAATTTCTGTATGCATTGGAACAAAAACTACATATCAAAAAGGTAAAAGGGAAATGTCCGTTATCAGTTGTACACGTAGAACTATGGTTATCTTTCAAAAAATCTTGTATGCTAATATTTATTTTTTTATCCTAATGTTCTAATATTGTAATTATGTGGCTGTTAAATGAAACAGAGGAGGTAGAGCCATCAGGTTCCAAAGTGTCAACACCTTGTCACTTACAGCATCAATGACTGATCGGCAGCATCTGCCTAATATGAGAGCTTCTTTTTTGTTGTTGTTCTTTGGATGGTTTACAGTGCAAATTGGTTTCTCATTAAACAATTAATACACACAAAAAAAGCAGACTGTATGAAGAAGACAAGTTTTGTCAAGTAAGTTATAAGTATGGCACACCCAAAAACACTAAGTATGATCAGAGAGATAGCAGTAAAAGAAGTGCATTTTAATTAAGGGAGGTGATACTCACACTATGCTTTGCAATGGTTGGACTACAAATGAAATATAACATTTAATTTATAAGAGAGATCCAGAACAGTGAACAGTGAAGGGATTTGGATAAAGGCACAGGGACTCATTCAATGTTCAACAAATAGTTACTGAGTACACATCCCAGGACATAGCTGTAATACAAGTCCTAGGTTCTCATGTACTTTACAATATAATGGGGGCATCCTTACCCTCAGAAAAGAGAAGACTCAGGAGGGTAAGGAAAAGATCTTTAGAAATCTGAAGGCAAGTAAGGTAGTACAATAAACAGACTACCAAACTTTGAGTCAGAAAACCTAAATTCAAATCCTAACTTGACCATCACCTCAGCCTGTTTCCTCACCCATAACATATAGATGAAAATGATTATTAATCTTATTTTGCGCATGAGTGTAAGAATCAAATGAGATGATAAGCAGGACAGCATTCTTTAAACTGTGTTTATGTAGAAGGAGGATCGGATTTCTTCTACAAGTTTATATATAACCATGGTTTCATCAACAGGTAGTAGCCACAGTAGACAAATCTAGCTCCATACAATTCAGGGCTTACTGAAGATGGACTGGGCTGTCCCTTATCGTTGGAGGAGTTCACACACAGGCTTGCTTGCTTCTTGGCAAAATCCAGAAAAACACAGTAAGTTGGCATACCATGTGCACAGCACTTAAACAGAGTCTGATATTTGCAATTACCCTCTCTAGGAAAGAAGCAAAATAATGATTATGTATAGTATGAAATGTATGTCTATGCATGATGCAAGAGAATGGATAGCTAATAGTTTGGCAAATCTCTCCAAGTCCCCGTTTTCTCATCTACATACAGAGATGATACCTGCATCATAGATTTGATGTGAGAATGGACTAAGGTAGTATAGTTGCCTAGCACAACACATCTTCAAAAATGTCATTTTCCTGTTCTACACCCCACTTCGGTGTGATGTCTGCAGTCTTAAAAGCTAGTAAGTGGCCATCTAAGATACATCAACCCACCTGGTGCAAAGGAGAATGAAGAACATCAAAGACACAAGGAAAATATTAGCCCAAGAGACAGAAACGGCCACATAAACCAGAGACTCCATCAGCCTGAGACCAGAAGAACTAGACGGCGCCTGGATACCACCAATGACCACTGTGACAGGGAACACAACAGAGTCCCTGACGGAGCAGGAGAAAAGTAGAGTGAAAACTCAAATTCTAGTAAAAAGACCAGACTTAATGGTCTGAGACTGGAGGAACTCCAGAAGACATGGCCCCCAGCCAGACTATCTGTTAACCCGGAACTAAAACCATTCCTGAAGCCAACTCTTCAGACAAAGATTAGACTGGACTATAAGACATAAAATGATACTCATGAAGAGTGTGCTTCTTAGCTCAAGTATATATATGAGACTAAATGGGCAGCTCCTCTCTGGAGGCAAGATGAGAAGGCAGAGAGGGACAGGAGCTGGTTGAACGGACACAGAAAATCCGGGGTGGAAAGGAGGAGCGTGGTGGCATATGATAGGGATAGCAACTAGGGTCACATAACAACATGTGTATAAATTTTTGCATGAGAAACTAACTTAAGCTGTAAACCTTTACTTAAAGCACAATAAAAAAAAAATGTCATTTTTCATTTCCTTTGACGCCTCTAAACTCCATTTATGTACGCTCAACTTTCATTATTTGCTATTCATAGAGCGAGGATATCTCATTAAAAAGGAAACACTGCTCACCACAGTATTACTTTAAAAAGCAAAAATTCACTAACACATCAAAAGGATTCTGTTCAGAAAAAAGAAGTTAGACAACTTGACATGGAAGCCACAGATTGATTTAAAAAATAAAGAATTGGAAAATACTAGCAATCTTGTATTTATTCATTCATCCATTCATTCAACAAATAGTATTGACCAACTATCACATGCTAGGCATTTATAATTCAAAGTTTTTTAATTAGATACATTCTACAGAATCTAAAAGAAAATCTAACCTGGATTCTGGCTATAAAAAGGTCCTCCGTTCATCTGATTCTGGAGGCTTGTTTGTGAAGTTATGGAAGGAGGGCGTCTATAGGGCAACGAGCCACCAATTGTTGGGGGAGTATGGCGAGAGGCAGGTCTATTCATGCTGTAGAACTGAACAGGATGACCTGGAAAAAGGACAGAATATAAATCTGTCATTCAAAGAAAATTATCACAGACAATAAAACACTTTAGGTGGAATGCCTGAATCTTAATAAGATTATTAAAAATAGCAATGCTTAGCTAATTTAATTTCTAACTGACAAACACAAGCTACTTTGTAATGCAAGGCAATAGAGTTATTGTTCAGCTGACATATCAAAGTGCAAAAGCAGTAAAGTAGATGAATAAAATTATGATTAAGTTTGGCAAAGCTACACCTAAAATAGATTATTAATGAGGAATTTATTAAATCAATAATTTGATGGGATTTCAAAATCATCACAGTTAATTAAAATTTACGCCTCTGATTTTCAAAAAAAAACACCCACTAAGTACTCAACAAAGTAACATTTGGGAAAGTAAAAAATTTTTGTCACACAACAGTCTTACTCCAAAATAAGACAGTCATATTCCAAATAATAACAAACTTAAGTAGCCATTTGTTTAAAGGAAAAATACAGCAAGGCAGCAAAAGTCAAGTGACATAATTAACTCCCAATCATCAAAAACACCTTTATTCAATCAAAAATATCAATCTTTAAAGGGCTAGATTATTTTGTTTTAAAATCAGAGCTCTAGAAATTTACAGTTATGGAAAAAGCTAAGAAACTAAAAGCGAATCAAAATATATCTTATTTTAATGTCACCCATGAATCTGTACAAATTTATCATCTATCTTACTATATTTTGCTGAGAGTTCTTCAACAGCCAGTGCCAGCTGGAGACCTTCTTTCCTATCCATTCAATCTCCTAATGCAATCTGATACCTAAATTTTCTTGACCCCACCTCTACTTACAATCACCTTTTGTTACAGACAGACAAACAGAGACACAGAGAGAGTGCACATGCATCCACACTCTACAGATTGGAGCTCCCAGGCAAGAGCACTCCAGCAGGTAAGAGAGAAGGGAAGGGAGGAAAGGGAGAAGGATGGAGAGGGAAAGAAGAGGAGGGAAGGAAAGAGAAAGGAGAAAACAAAATGAGGAGGAAGGGGAGAGGGGAAGAAAGGAGAAGAGGAAAGAGGGGGAAAGAGAGAAAAAGTGATCAGGAACGAAGAAGGGAAAAAAAGAGACAAGAAAAACACATTTTTGACAATTTTTCATCTCATCCATGATTTTAAATGGGTCTTACATGACTAAAATTGGTCTTCAGGAACTCAATAATTTTATCAAACTTGGCTTCATATAGATTCATATGAAGTATTTTAGAAAAGCACCCAACATTTGCTATGCCATTTAATCTTCTTACATATGACAATATCGAAACCTAAAAATCATTTCTGTTGTATAAAAATCTTGAGTATTCAAGTTTATACATAACTGATTATCAATCAAGACTTCTATATAACCAGGATAAAAATGTAAACAAACTGATAAAACTATTTTTCAAAAGGCACGGTTAGGCCTTTGAACCATCAGATACAAATACATTATTGGCATTTTATTAATTAACATATAACTAGCACAAGCCTAAGATTATCAGGTTTAAAAACACCTGATGATTAACACATTATGAACTCTACAGTCTTAGATCCAGTCTAAAATTGCACGTTATAACACGTTGTTGATTCAAAAACACTATATAAAAGAGACTCTATTCATGCTAGCTATTAATAAGGCCTTTATTTTGCTTTGGATTAAAATTAAAAAAAAAAAAAAAACTACACTTAATTATCACAGACCTAATGACAAAACCTAAAATTTAAAAAATTCTAGAAGAAAACACAACACAAATCTGTGTGACCTTAAGTAAAGAGTTCTTACATATAATGCCAAAAGCACAATCCATGAAAGCAAAAACAATTGATGATTTAAACTTAATAAAAATGAAGACCTCTGTACTTTGAAAGACACCTTAAGTGAAAGAAAAGACAAGCTGCAGAAAATATTTGCAAATCATGTAACTGATAAAGGACTTGTACTCAGAATATAAAAAGAACTCAGTGAAAAGAAGACAACTCTTTTAAGGGGGGCAGAGCGGGAGGGGCAAAACATTCGAACGATATACAGGTGGCAAATAAACACATGAAAAGGTGCTCAACATTATTAGTTATAAGGGAAATGCAAACAAAAACCACTAAACACCTATTAGAATGGCTATAGTTAAAAAAAAAAAAAAAACCCTGACAATAGTGAAATATCATACATTGCTGGTGGGGGTACAAAATTTTGCAGCCACTTAAGAAAACAATCTGGCAGTTTCTTATAAACATTCACTTACCATATAACCCCACAACCCTATCTCCTAGATGTTTACCCAAATGAAATAAAACCTTTGTTCACCTAAAAACCTGTAAGTAAGTATTTATGGCCGTGTTATTCACAATCACCTAAAACCGGAAACAATCCCAATGTCCCTCAACTAGGGAAGGGGTAAACACAACTGCGGTACAATCATACAATAAAACACTACTCAGCAATAAAAAGGAACAAAATACACCTTCTCCTCACTTATCAACTATCACTTATCCCGTGAGACTATTGCCATTTTGCATTTACAACAATAGTAGAAAATCTACTATCTGACTAACTTGCGCATTAACGACATACATCTGGCAGTAACACACACTGAGGTGCTCGCCTGGGCCATGATTCTCAGTGTTTTGGCAGTTATGTAATAATGTAGTCATTCTCCATTTTGTGATCTGATGTGGTTTACCTCCATTTTGTATAATGCCGATTTTACATAACAACCTGGTCTTTGGAACCTAACCATGTCAGTAAGTTTGAGGCAAGATGGTGTATTGAAACATGCAACCACATGAATAAATCTCAAATGCATGGTGCCAAAAAAACGGATCAAAAAGGCTACCTTATTGTATGCTTCCATTTATATCATATTCTTACAAAGGCAAAACTTTAGAGATAAAAATCAGATCAAAGAGTTATCAGGGGCTGAGGGTAGAGGCGAAGGGTTGACTGCAGAAGGGGCACAGAGAAATATTTTGGGATGACAGGCCTGTGCAACATCTTGATTATGGTGGTAGTGACATAACTATATGTTTGTCAAAACTCATAGAACTGTACACAAAGAATACTGTGATTTTTACTGTACATAAATTATACCTAAAAAAACAGAAAAAAGCACTTGGTGATTCAAAGACACTGTATAAGAGAGACTATATAAATATAAATCAATTAGGCATTTACCTTTTTGTTTAAAAAAAAAACTACAGTTAATTATCCATTCATACAACAAATGTTTATTCAGTGCAGACTATGAAGCAGGTATGTTATTATTTAATAACTAAAATGTTGATCTGTCCTTTCTAGGCCTACAGCTAACTACAAGATGCATTCTTTCCTATACTGATGCAGAGGCTGAACAAGATCCCTATATTTAACTAGTTAGTCTGGCCTAAAAGGGTCATATGTAAATCAAAGAACAGCACATGCTTACACTTATGCACTACAGAAAGCGTTTCTTATGCTGAGTGAAATAAGTCAATCAGAAAGGGACAGATATTGTATAATCTCACTAATATGAAGTACACAGAATAGAGAAATGTATACAGATCAGAGTTAATAGTGGTTACCAAGAGCGAGACGGAGGAAGAATGGGGGAAATTATTATTTAGGAAGCACTGAGTTTTTGTTTATGGGGATGGAAAATTTGGCAAAGGACATTGGTGATGGTTGTACAACATGATTAACGTAACCGATCACACTGAACTGTGTATACAGGACAAATGTTAAATTCGCAAACGTGGTGTTACGTATATTTTTACAATTTTTAAAAAGTGCTATTTTAGAAGCTATCCCATAAAACACCATCTAAAATCCAATTTAGCTAAAAATGTCTTTAAAAACATGTAAACAGCTAGTTATAGCAGAAGAGCTGAATGTCCTATGAAGTACTTGATCGGTGATCTAAACGCTAAGGTGAGATGTGTCCAAACCCAGACATTTTTATGATTGATAAGAACCTACTTGCTAACCAGCTTTACTATTAACTATGCAAACATATTTTGTAGCAATTGTGCCTTTAGCTCCTCCCCTACCAAAACTGATTCTAGGTTGCAATTTTAAAACACTAGAACACCAGTCAACTTAAGTTAACCTGAAATTTTAAAAAAGTTCATTGTCTATGACTTCCCAATGCTGCTATAATAAGCAACAGGTTGTTATAAAACACTTAGAGATTTTCACACTGTTACAGCAAATATATGCTATAAAACATACCTGAGAATTATTACATCCACTTTTCTTTTTGTTAATGACCTAACCAGTAACAAAAAATATTCCTAATGACAACTTCTCAAAACCATACAGAAGATGGCTACAGCTAAGTTCACAAATCTCTACTAAATGGAATTCAGCAATAAAAATGTGCATTTGTGCTATGCTAACAGGAAAATGTATAGAAACTACCCTGCTTTTCACAGGAAATTCTAATATTCAGTCATATGCCATTTTATAATACATATTTTTCAGATTTTTTTAATACAAAGTACAACCAAATATAAAAAATTTTAAATCTGAAAGCCAGAGCTCCAGGTAAGAGAATGGCCAGATGACTCAGTTCGCCTGCTAAGGAATAAGCCAATACTCACCTGTAGGGGGAGTGGAAGAAACAACAGGGGGAGTTGGAGAAGTGAAGCCATCAGCAAGGGTCTGGGCACCCCCAGCAGCAGCGTCTGGGGCAGTGGAGGAAGGGACAGTAGCAGGAACAAGAGGGGCGGGGGCAGAGGCAGAAGTAGCAGGAAGGGGAGGTGTGCCAGCAGAGCCAGCAGGGGCTGAGGGGAAAGAGGAGTAAGAGGCAGCATTAATGAAGCAGTAACATTAGGCAGGATTAGAAAAGGTACCAGAGTATTCAGTGTTAGATATTCAGTGCTAAGCACTCAACAAAAGAATAGAAGATAATGTTGAAAAAAAGAATGAAGCATACGTTAAAGGATTATTTTGTATGCAGCAAATAACTCAAGATGCTCAGGGAAAAATTCATGAAAACATTCCTTTTACCTGAAAACTGCTACACTGGAAGGAAAGTGTTCCTTTTATATTGTTATTTTAAGCATAATGCTCTGTCAATAGTATACAAAACTAGATAGAACACACTAGAGAATAACAGTATCCCATTTTGATTTATAAATATCTGAAAATAAATACGTATTTCAGACACAAATATCTTACCAGGTTAAAAAAAATTCCCTCTTTTCATCATTTTTTAAAAAGGTATTATCAACTTGTCATTTCAAGTAAATTCAAGCATGTAATATTCTATCCTTCTATCTTTTGTCACGCTTTTAAAACTAAATTTTAATTTTGTGTGTCCTTAGATCAAATAAGCACATTTTTCTACTTCAGAGCAAAGAGGGTACCATGTCAGAGACTATAAAGTTTCAACAGTCCACTAAATGTAACAGTTAACACCACCTTTGTATTTGTCTAATCCTTGTGTACCAAGATGACTCTCAAACTAAGTACACACTATGTCCAAAGACATGCGCTGTCATAATACCAGCAGAAATTAAACATGGTACTCATACCACAGTGGGACCTGGAACCTCAAGCACCAACTGAGCCACTGAACCAAAGGCATAAAACCAACTAACAGAGAAATGCAGAGAGCAAAAACTTACAAATCACTTGGTTAAAGATAACACATGTATAAAGACTTCCCAACATTTATGGAGGCCTAGAAGGAAAAAAATCCTGATTATGAAGAAAGCCCACTGTAATTAAATTGCAAACTGAATTCAAATTTAGAAAGGACAAGCAAAGATGAAGCACCATTAATGTTTTACCTGGAAAGACACTGGGAGGAGATGGGGTAGGAACAGCAATAGGAACCCCCACACTCCCACTTCCGCTGTTCTCCCGACTGCTGCTCCGACTACTTGGGTGGCTTCCTCCACTACTCCCGCTGCTGCTAAAGAAATAAGAGCCACCAAACATGAATATTTATAGATCGGAAGATATCACGAGTATTTCCAAAATTTTCTGAAATGAGCACAGCTACAAAAAAGATAATGCAAAAGCCCTTCACTTCAAATAAGAATTTCTTAATAAAGTTGGTTTTGACCATCTTTTAATATACACACATTAAAGAAATGAGGAAAAATGAAAAATTTCCCCATAAATATAAGTGACAAATGTTGGGGCTCAACACACAATAAATATTACCTTCTTATACTCCAGTTTAATGCCTCTCTGAAGATACTTCTTTATAATGAAAAAATAATTTTCCTAAACAGATTAATTTTAATCTGTAATATCTTGATATATTATTTCATATTAATATTTTATTGTGTATAGTTTTTCATCTGTAAAGTTCCACCAAAAAACAACTTGAAATTTCCCACATCTTGTCCATAATTTTCTTTCAGGTGAACTAAACTATAAACCTTGTAGAGAAGTTTGCAATTTAATATGTCTGTCCTTTTTCAACTTCTTGACTGCTCAAAGTTGCATCGGAACATGAGGAGAGAGAGGTGGAAATCAGATGAGGTTTAGGGGAGTAGAGTGAGAAAAAGAACTTAGTGCTTGGAAAATGAAAGAGATTTAACTGAAGTTATTTGAGCAGATTATGGTACTATGACCATCACAGTTTGCACTGAGGTAGAGAAAATACCTGTAAGTTCGATTTCTTTGATTCACAGAAGCTGTCCTCACAGGGCTCTGCTGCGAGGGAGCCATATTACGGGTTGGGCTAGGTACGTAATCATTTGGTACCACTGGAGGACGCACTGGCTCCAGTGTGCGATAGGGGGAGTGCCGCCTACAAAAAGAAGAGCGTATGTATTGTGTGATTAGGCAAATTTCGGCACAATAAATTCAAAGAGTTGCCAGTAGTGAAATACAATTTGTAATCAAAGATAGAAAAATGTGTTTTAACATAACCCAGCTACCAATTTTCAGCCTTTCCTAAAGCATTACTTCTCCACCATTATGGTTTTAAGGAGCATTGTTATTTTTTAGTCTCCAACCTCATTTCCCCATGCTAATGCAATTTTGTTCGTTCCTTCTCAGAGAACACACCACTTAATGTTTCCCAGGGCCTGCTTTTTTCTTAGAAGTTCAAATTATTTTAGTACCATGTCAAAGTCTCCCAACTGCACTGCATAAATACATCAATTATCCTCCTCATGCCTCTCCCCTAACCAAAGATATTCAAAGCCAGGCTAAACAAATCCAGAATTTGGCTCTACAACTCCCACAGTGATGATCAATATCAGCTGTAACAGCTCATTGCTCTTTCTATATAATACATAGAAATTACACTATACCTGAACACAGAAATACACAATTCAACCTTATCTCCTTCCATTCCACAACCTTACTTTCTCCCTCCAGTTCCATCTTCATTCCTCTTTCCTATTACCCTCCTCATAGTTCAATATTGAAAAGGAAAAAAGATAAAGACCACCCAAGACCTTCTACTTCATTTACTTTGAACTGTAAAGTACAAACCACACTGGATTTTATTAACATATATTTTCCTCTTTTTCTCAAAATTTCCTTTCAAAGGAAGAGGATAAGAGTAAGGAAGGAAATATGATAGGAAATAGGATCCATACTGGAATAATAGTGATTACTAAATTAGTTCTCATCTATCTTAAAGTTTCCAGAATTCTTTGGAACAATGATAAATACTCAACTGACATAAAACTGACAATGAGAAACAATAAAAATCTGGCACCTCAAGGTGTGAAAACGAAAGTTTAGTTTTCCTAAAATGATGTTGCTCATTTGACTTTTGTATTCTCAGTGATTCACTTCCCAAAAGACTCCCAGGAGTCCTTTAAAGATTGTTCCCTTGGGCCACTGGAGTGATGGCTCACTCACTTTGGATGAGTTCACTTTCAATGACCCCATCTACTCTACTACCTTCAAAGACTCCTTGCATAAATATATGCATACACACATTAGTAATTAAAAATAAACAGGCCGCACTGCATGTGATATAGGGTCAGAGAAAGAGAAATGTTAAGACTTTGGATTTACAATACTAAAAAGTTTAGGCATCTCTGAAATTATAAATATAACAATAAAATAGGAAACTGATTCATTTCCAAACGTCTCATTTCCAGATAATTTTTCCTAGACAATAAAAATGTTCTGTTTATCCAAGGAAAAACTCGTTGATAACTGAGAACTGTACCGTGAAGGCAATGATAAGAAAACGGTAAACAATTAGGGGGCAGAGAACAAATCACGGTGGCCAGCCAAAGACTATGTGAGAAAGCCAGGCTGTAACCATCAACTGGCTCTGTGGTGCTCAGCAATTCTGGTCTCCAAGGATCCTGCAGACCCTTGCTAATACACATGAAAAAAATACTGGCACATTAGTCAATCCTCAAAATCTGAAAGCAACAGAAAATTTTACTTCACAACAGACTACAGTGGGTTACCTTGCTACAATCTTGATTTAAAACCAAACAAAATCTGTTAGGTACTATACATGATAAAAATGTACATGTTCCACAGGAAAATAAAACAAATACTTCCTCTTCATCTCTCTACTCCCACTCCGGCACAGTTATACTCTACCATGTCATCTATACATTCTACCCTGAAGTTCAAATCTCACTTGATCCACTAGGTTCTTCTCCAAGAATTTTTTGTCTACCCCAAATAAAACCATTCTATTCCTGTCTGTAATTCACTTTTGTTCTTTTGTCTCCCTCCCTCTTCCAATGTTATCTCTTCCAACATTATCGTCCTTTATATTCCAACTCATCTTTGTCCTGTTCTGATCCACAGTGCTTGAGTAGGTTTTTTTTTGGTGAGGGGGCCAAAGTCAAGATATCAACCATAAAGCCAATGGTTCTCAAAGCATTTTGTCTTCGTCTGATACATTTTTTAAAAATCCAATTTGTGGTACAGTGTCCCTGAAAAGTTGATAGAGGACAACTATTACCCCCTTTTACAGATGAAAAAACTGAAATGCTGAGAGGTTGACTGTGTGAGACCACAGAGTGAGCAACAGAGCTAGATGAGAATTTTAATCATCTGGCTTCTGGGCTGTATTCCACCCACTGGGTCACAAATCTCAATCGTGATAACCACTATAAACTACCATGATGCTATATAAGTTAAAAAGCAAGCTTTTCTATTAATTGACCATTTTTGCCAAAAGTCAAATCAGGAGCCCAAAATTCGGCATCACCAAACTAAATAAAGCTCAATATTCGCATAACAACACAGGTTACACAGAACTTTATAATCTACACAGCCTTCTTCAGAAGAACAGTAAATTTCCATTCAAGTGTAATAAGACTCTAAAAAACTTCTGGAAAAATCAGAATTAAAATTAGAGAGCAATTTATAATAAGCCACAAACTTGGGCCAGAATTTTCCCTCAAATTTAAAATTCACTAGAAAAACAATTTCTAAAACCAAACTCTTTTAAAGTATAAAATGGCTCTCTCAGGAAAATGGAAAGTTACACACAAAAAAGATAATCCTAGAAAGGAAATGTTCTGCCTTCAAATATTCAAAAATAATTGAACTATATGTAGTGTTTAGTTTTCACTACATGAAATGGTTTTCAATTATTACTTAGTTACATACTCACCCAAGTGTCCCTTTCCCTGACATAGGAGGACTGGGGGGCTTCTGAGTTGGAGGTGTTGTACGCGGCAGCCCACCCATCTTCATATTCTGGGTACTCACCTAAAAAATTTTGAGGAAACCTCAACTTAACTTGTATGCAGTAAAACGATGTGGCACTTCTGGGAAACAATGTTATGCTATTTAACAAAGGAGGAGGGAAGGCTTAAAATGGAAAAATATTAGAGGCCATGCATTTCATATGCAATTTCTACTCTACAATTATTCTACAGTTGTACTCAAAGGACTCTTCCTAACATGAGATTTTCCAATGATTATAAACTTGTGTACAAAGACTTTATTTGCCATTAGGCCATCACACCAACAGATCACTGGTTAGACTATTTGATATTACATTCAATTAAAATTCAGTAGAGTAACTATAAAAACTTTAATTTTAATAAGAATTCAATCAGAAACAATAATGCATTTAAGCAATTCCTTATTTTTGAGATAAAAAAACCCAAAAACCCAGTGCCACCGAGTGGATTCCAATAGCTTTTTTCTGAGATATTTTTTGAGATAGATATTTTTGAGATAGCTTTCTTTAAATAGCAACTATAACATATAAAACATGTTTCACAAATCAAAATATGCAACTATGCATACAATCCATTGTAACTAGAGGACATAAAGTTAAATTGTATAATATAGAGAGAAAAATTCTAGTTTTTTTAAATTATAAATAAATCTTCTTTAATGTTCTCTTATGAGGAAATCACCTACCTGAAAACTGCTAGAAGCTCAGGCATGTTCCTAAACATCTGAACCAGAAAGTTAGGGCTGAGGTATCCCATCCAACTGTGAGCAGCACAGGGCCCAGTGGCATTGTCCCAGCTCCAGTGGGAGTTGGACCCTCTCAGGCCCAAAATGAAGATTAATTTAGGCATGAAAGAGGTATTACATAGTTCTAAGTCAGAGCTGACCCATGGCTCTACTCACTAGTCTACCCCCAACTGAAAATTCAAGTGTAGAAAAAAACGGGTAATTTGGACAATGGATGCCCCCAAACGAACCTATCAGCATTTAAGAAGGAAAGCCGTAGAAATCTGTATATCTTAAGAAGCTATGATAAATCATTTACAAATGTAGTTGAAATCCAATTTCAAGCTGTATGAGACTACCAATGAAAATGGGTTAGATTTAATGTTCGGTATATAGCATGGCTTCGAACCAGTTCTTCCCGGTTCAGTCGCGGCTGAGGAAGAGAAACTGGAACAGACCCGCATTTTCAAAATTTAGGTGAACTGACACAATAACCGGACGAGAAAAATTACAAGTCGAAGCCCTGCTGGAATCTTAATCTACCTCTGAGAAAACAAGGGCAGCATATGCATTGCACAGCAACCAATCTCTTGCCCGTCAGATTTGGAGCAGAGTCGGAAACAGTGGTACCCCGCTCAAAGACAGTGGCCACCTGTGTTGCTATGAATGTGTATCACTCTCCACAGTCCTGCCAATCATCCAATCTCACTCAACAGGCTCCTGAAAGGGCTCACTGCACCTTTTTCACTCCCATTCCAGGGCTCTGACCTGTAATTTTTTCTGTTCCGGTTATCATTTCAGATCACCCAAATTTTAAAAAATTGGGTCTGTTCCGATTTTATTTCATTGGCCATGACTGAACCAATTTGAAGCCCTAGTATATAGGATCATATTTGAGCCTATTTTGTGCTCAAAAAAAAAAAAAAAAAGATCTCAACTTTTCCAGTAAGAATATCTACAGTATTCAAATTATACTTGAAAATAAAACTGCAAGACATTAAACCATTGAAATTAGAATAAATTCATAATTTCAAAATACAAATTTTAAGAAATAAAGTCATAATAGTGTACAAAGTATTGAAGCTATCAATATAACTCTGGCTTAGGTGGACTTTTAAAGTATCCTAAAATTCTACTTGTTATCTGGATAGGAAAGAAATAATACATCAAGAAACAGCTTCCAAAAGAATAGCCCAGTGAACAAGTTGCGTGTGATGTTGAAACAGTCTTTAATGACAAATGACACCTTTGAAATGTCAGTATTTTTTAAAGTAAAGCATTCATCGGTAATCCTTTTGTTGTTGCTTTTAAACAATGAATACAAAACAAAATGATTAACAAGTAAGAATAAAGATAAACTTATCCTTGCTCTTTCCCTCATCAATAAGCAGAGGGTATACTAATCATATCTTAAAATGAAAATGCCAGATGTTTAAAAAAAAATCCACATTTGGGGAAAATTTTAAGACTCCTATGACAAATAACTATAGCTTTTAAAACTGTAAATTTTAATTTACGATACGAGAAGATTTTTAAAGCAGTAACCACAAGTCCTTTAAGCTCAACCTTAAACAACATGAAACCCAAAGTTACTTTAAGTGATAAGGTAGAAGTAGGTAAACCAAACACTAAACTACATCAATTTGCTCAAAACAGGAAGGAAAAGGAACAGGGATAGAAAAAGAATAAAAGATAATTTTATTCTATACATGGAATAGCTAAAATACATGAAAACAGCTTTCCAACTCTGATTTTAGGTTTTGGTATGTAAGGTGTTTTTGTTTAAATTGCAGTATCTTCTGTAAGTCTTTTGAACCTACCCAAAAAACAATATAAACAATACATAAGTTAAAATCTGGTGGACATTTCTTTAAGTTAAGCCTGATACATTTTATGATCTGTAGAATCATCAAATGATCGTATCTGTTTGGTTAATGGGATTTGGATAAATAATTTTAATCACTTAAGAAATCAGAGTTTCTGTAAAATGTCCAACTATAACTTTATATTCTTTTTATTAATACTTAACATCCCTGATAAATACCATACCACCTTTATATTGCCACCATCTGTCAGTATGTTATACTGTGGTGGCTAGCATGTTGCTGTGACAATGGAAGCTACCTTACTGGTCTCTCAAATACCAACAGACTCACACATGTAGACAGATTTCAGCAGAGCTTCCAGACTAAGACAGAAGAGGAAGGCCTAGTGATCTACTTCCAAAAATTGGCCAGTGAAAACCTATGGAGTCACAACAGTACATTGTCCAACTCACTTGCTTTGGACCCATCATCAGGAGGAATCAATTGCTGGAGGAGGACATTACATTTGGTGAAGCAGAGGGCCAGGGAAGGCAAGGGAGACCCTTGGTGAGATGGAGTGGCATGATTGCCAAACTAGCGATTGTGAGGATGATGCAAAACTGGGCAACATTTCGTTCTATTGTACATAAGGTTGCCACGAGTCAGACTCAACTCGACAGCAGCTATTTACCCACCTTTTATGTTATGACAAAAGAGTTTTTCAATATTCTTCAAAGCAGCTTTCCTTTGTGAAAAATATTTCTATGCTAAATAAAATAATAAATAAGGTATGCAGGATATAAATTAAAAAAAAAAAAAAACCCACTGCCATCAAGTTGATTCCAACTCACAGCAACCCTGTAGGGTTAAAAAAAAAAAACAAAGCTATAAATCTTTAAGGAAGCAGCCTGCTACATCCTTCTCCAATGGAGCAGCTGGTGGGTTCAAACTGCCGACCTTCTGGTTGGCAGCACAGCGCTTTAGCCCCTGTGCCACCACAGTTCCTAGGGATATAAATACTTCCGTCTGATTTTAGATAATGTCATTGGGTGGCGTAAATGGTTTGCACCGGACTACTCACCTAAAGGTTCGCCGTTTGACTCACCCAGTGGCACTGTGGAACAAAGGCCTGGGAATATGCTTCCAAAGATTACTGCCAAGAAAAGCCTACTCTGTAACACATGGGGCGGGTTGTCATGAGTCAGAATCATCTCAACAGCATTGGGGTTGTTTTTTGGTTTTATTTTAAAATTTCAAGAAAAGGGAAGCGAACAGGAATAATTAAGAAAATTTATGCTTTATAATAGGGTAACAGGTGGGATCTATACTGTAATTAAAGTGAAGAAACTATATTTTGAATCTAAAATAATTTTTTTTTTTTAATTACTGAATAGCCAGTATGGGCCAGTCTGGGCCTAAAGACTATTTTATGGGAGATCTATAGGAGAAAATGGCAAAGTGAACAAGGCAATACTGCAGCCACTTCATAATACCAACTGCACTTGAAACATTTTTTAAAATTACAAACATGAGAATCATCATTTGGCACATAAGCGTGGTTAATGGCCCTGAATCATGAGTGACAGCACTCCTTATAGTTTTCAAAGTTTTATTTGGGACCTTGGAATGAAACTCTGGTGGCTGATTGCAACAATAATTTGATTGTGTGGGCTTTTTTTGGGGGGGTGAGGGGGCGTTCCATAAAGGAGAAAGTAATCATTGAGAGTTAAGTGAAGATATTAGATACTAGGCACTACAACAGGAGAAGTTCCTTTTTTTTTTTTTTTCCTACCCAGAGGAAATCCCCCAAACAGGAGATCTATTTCATTAGGTGATGAAGGTTACATCTGGCCATGGCTCAAATACTTTTCCACTGTCCTTGACTGAGGATTGTGGATTAACACTGGAGGAAGGTGTACTTCCTCTATAACCAAACAGTAACCTGGTCTCTGAGGCTCTGGGGAGCTCTACAGCCGACACCACCCATCAGGCCAATTATTACACCTTAATATTTTTTCTGTAGTGCTCCCACCTTTCCGGGTCTATTCTTTTTGGTACATTCAATAGCTTCTTGAACCTTAATATATAATGTTCATTACAAATCTCAGCATTTTCCAGAACCCTCCGAACTATGGCACTTTTTATAAAGCTGACCAGCCAGGTATCTCTAGTCCATAGAGGAAATCACCTCTGCTACTAACAAATATCTCACTTCACAGGACTTGCTGCAATGTGACCATGGCAAATGTATTCTGTAACTCCACCTGGGGTATAGCCACCATTTATCAACCACCTACCAGACTACTAGTATAAGGAGAAAGGTAAAGAGGGGGAGCTGGGGACATAAAGGTCTATAAAAGGATTTCTGCTTTTAAAGAATTTTTAATATTTTGGAATAAATAAGACTCATTTTTAAAATAAAAAGAAATTTCTAGAAATTCTATAGAAATCCTACCGCCCCCCCCCCCAAAAAAAAGAATATCAATGCAGAAAGAAACAGCTGGCCAAGGTTTCACAGAGAAAAACCTGAGCTGGAATGTTAATAAGTTAAGAATGAGTAGGACTTAAATATACAAAGAGCCGAGGAGGAGTGTATATAGATTGTGTCTGTATGTAGAGTGGCTGCGAGGGGCAATGTTGTGGTCAAGCACCTTTGGGCCTTCATTCTCTCCAGATTTTTTCTCATTAGCCCTTCAGTGCATAATCCTTTGGCCTCCTAGAAGTCTCTATCCCTCTCCTCAGAGTATACCCCTACTCCTCACAGAATATATATCTCTACTTCAATTTTATACTTCCTCTATCAGGGCTAGCAGGAAAAAGACCAAGAGGTATCCTGAGAGAAATCAAAGCTGAAACCAGGAATTAGAGTATGAATTCAGGACAGGCGTAAAAATTCTGGTAGTTTTTGACAGGCGAGAAATAAGGGATAAGAAACTGGGTACAAGAGGGGAAACAGGTAAAGAAAAGGTAATAGAAAATAAGAGGAATGAAGATGGACAGATTTTTGCTTGATTTTGTAAAGTTTCTGACAACTGGCTTTTGCCAAAATAGAACTGATGGCTCAAGACTGGAAGTGATAGGCAAAAACAGGTGGGTCTCTCAAGTGTTGCTGTTATTACACTTTTTCCTCCAAGTGTTGTATTAAAGGCATGATTAAAAACGAACCCTCAGCTCTTCATGAAAGACAGGAACATGAGAGGCATTTTATCATACTTCTGTAGGAAATGACAAACACTTGTTAAAGACAGCACTCAAGTAAATATGTTAGCCCATTTTTAACTGCCAACCATTTGGTTAGCAGCTGAGTTCTTAACCACTGTGCCATTAGGACCCCCGATTTTTAACAGGGTCTTCAAAATCACAAGCAAAATTTTCATCAGTGGGAAAGTTCGTATCAAATGCATCATACTGATCTCAGTAACAGGGTTTCTGAACTCTTCTCATTACTAAAACGAAGTGCGATAAAACGGTACCCCAGCTCACAAAGGTACATCCCACTTTTATACAGGCTCAGGAATATACTAAAACATCTCCAATCTGGCATTATATCCATTGCCCTTTATTGTAAAAATATCACCACACTGCTTAAAAAGGTCTTATGAATTAAACTCTAACTTGTTCTCCTCAGCTGACTGAAGAAATAACAATTAGCTTAGCTTTCAGATAAAAAGAACCATTAAACACGACCAGAGCATGCTACATCAACTGTTAAAAATTCAACCTGCCAACTCCACCACTAAATAGCAAAAACACCCATAGAGAGCCACAGTACTCAAGAATGAAGCTTTTTGGTGCAAAGATATTAAGCTCTTATCTAAGTGTGATGTCTCCTCATTACATCCTTTATTAGGGCCTTTCACTTCCCACTCAGCTTGGTCTATCTCCCACTGGGAACAGATTCTAAACCCAGGAGGTCAAGAATCATAGCAGGGTTCAGAGAAAATGAACATAAAGTAGTGAAGCTTAGGAAGGGTGATCTGAACTTTACGGGGAAAAGAATTTTATCCATTTCCATGTTTTTTCTTTAATCTTTCTGTGCACTTCCTATCACTTTGCAGGTAACACGTCGTTAGCCAAAATTTGAATATTGACTTTGGGGGGAAAAGAGCCAAGGCAGCCACATAGCCCACTTTTGGTCTAGCTCACTGAAACCTACCTATTTTAAGCAAAAGAAATCCTCTCACAGCTCCACATGGTAAAGCCTCACTCAACAAGACTGAGGGTTTGGAGCCAACACTCTAGTTAATAACACCATGAGTACATCTGCCTAGCTTATCTCGTCAGATCTCTCTCCCTTGAACCTGCTCAACTATCTGTGGCCATGGGTTGTAGCTAGTTGTTATGGATAAAATTGTGTCCCCTGCCTCCCCAAGAGATATGTTGAACTCCTCACCCCTGGTACCTGTGAACATGACCTTTGAAGAGCTTATCAGCTAACATGTGGTCATACTGAGATAGAGTGGGCCCTAATCCCAACTGAGTGGTCTTGCAAGAGGAGAAGAGACACAGAATCAGAGGGGGGGAGATGCCACGTGAGGATGCATCCACAAGCCAAGGAATGCTGACAGCTACACAAAGCTAGGAAAGGCATGAACGGTTCCTCTCTCAGGGTCCTCAGAAGGAATCAACACGGCTAATATGCTGATTTGGGCTTCTGGCCTTCAGAACTGTGAGAATAAATTTCTGTTTTTATAAGCCACTTATTTTGTGGTATTTTGTTACAGAAGCTGTAGGAAACTAAGAGACACGAGTTAAAGGATTCAGATCCCAGTCATTTTATCTTCTGGTTATAACTTCCTACACTACAGACATGCAAACAACAAGTTTTAGGTGGAAAAGAATATATATTTAAAAAGAAAAATCATAAAATTTGGCTAAGAAAAAAGCACATGCTAAGTGTGGTGAGTATAAATTTACTACTATTCTATTGATAGGCTTCTTGAATATAGTTGAATTTCTTTTACCACTAATCCTATAAAAACATTAAAATGTTATCAGAATTAATCACAAGAAGAAATATTATCCAATTCTTAACTTGTATTTTGTTAAACACTACCATGAACTTTTGATGTTTTGCATAAAATACTTAGCTTAAAAACTTTTAAAGAGAGTTTATATTAAAATGTATATTTTATACAGCAATTTGAAAAAAGGACTGATTTTTTTTTGGAAAATACGATACTGCAATTTAACAAAAAGCTAAATATTTTCTGCTTCTCAATTTCTTTACATTCATCAAGAGTCAAGAGATAATGATACACTGACCACAAGGTGTATAACAAAGCACACCATTTATAGAATAAAAAGGCTATTACACAGGGGGAGGGTTAAATGAAGCACATTAGTTGGCCCTCCAATCCATAACAAAATTTCTACATTTACAAAAATCCAATTCATTTTATTTCATACTAAGATTTTTATGACAAAGTAACCTGCATTTTAATTTCACAAAACATATTAATATTTCAAAATAACCATTTATTCAATGTATTTACTAAGTACCTAATGTGTGTCAGGCACTGTTCGAGGTACAGAGCACAGAGCAGTGAACAAAACAAATAAAAATATCTGTCCTCAAACAACATGAAGATACACCATAAAGTTGCATGACAAAAATAAGAAGAAGGATTACTTATTGGTTTTAAAAGGCCAAGTGCCAAATATGTCTTCACTCCCCATATGTAATATTCTACGTAAGAACAAAGAATGGAAATCCAGCCCTGGAATCTCTTACCTTAAATCTAAGCAACCACTTAATGCATAAATGGAGCAAATAAAAGGGTAAGGAAAAAAAGCATTGAAAGGTTAGTTGGAACTTCAGGATGTGAAGAGAAAGGAAGAAAACAAAAAACAAGTTAAGCATTCAGCATTAACAAAATAATGTTTCAGTAGATTACAGAAAGAGTGGTTAAAGCAGAATGTGTCATGAACAGGAGATTTTTTTTGATGAATTATTTAAGATACTGTTTTATTCAAAAACTTAATTTTAATAAAGATTTCTTCAAATTTGTGACTCCTAAACATTGAAAGTCCAAAAATGAAGGGGATACAGAGTTCTGAAGTACTGAATAACATTTTACTTCGAGGATTTAAACAAGAACTGGGGGAGGGGGATCATCTTTTTATTATATAAGTAGGCAAGCACAAATATGTTTTATATTCTATGTGCTTTTCTGGCATAAGATTCTGGCAGCATCCTAAAATATTCTATTAGCAGCTGTCTGCCTCGAAAAAATCTCAAAAGATTTTCCAAAGTTAGAATAAACTTCAGTTATTAATTATCCATCGAATTACACATCTTATTTTAACATGATCTAATTAGCACAGCAATTTAAACGCATGTAGGTATCAATTATAAAATTAAATATCAAATTCCAGGTAACAGTACTTACATCAAAACTATGAGGAAAAATAAGAGATTTAAAAAGTAAATTTACACTGTACATTTTATTTTACCTAGATCTACATTAAACTTAGATCTCAACTAATTTCCAGCCATAATAGTGTAGAATGCTTCAATTAGTATTATTATTAATAGTAGTATATATTTATTATATAAGTTCTAATTATAGTATAATATGTTTATATCAAAAATAGGTCAATTGCATAAACTGTACTGTGCACTAAATTTCACCTAGGCATATATTATATTCAAAGTCACATTTGATAAATCATTATCTTCAAAATTACTGATCAGATGTAAATCTTTAAATAACTCAATACTTGGCTGAAGCTTTGAAGAGTTTAAGTGCAAACACCAATTTAAATGAATTTACATGCCTTTCAGTTTTGATTATGGTACTTTGTATACATACTAGGCACTCAAGTACATTTTAAAAGATAGCCAAAATATATAATGACCTATATACTCAAAAGCAGCAGAAATATGAATTCATATGTTTTATCTACACTATTATTACCCCAAAGACTTGAGATGAAAATATTTTTTGAAAATTCAAAGTACATGTTTATTTATGTATGTTGTTTCTAAACACTAATGTCAAAAATCTGCTGATAAATTTTTAAGGTAATGTAAATATTTTAATAACATACTGAATTATTTTTTAATCAGTCATATTAAATCATTAAAAGATTAGCAAGATTACATCACACTTATTTACCAGACCTAGACGAGGTATTATCATAACTGATTAAATGATGCAATTCCTTCCAAGACGACTGATTTAAAACTTCAGAACACAACACTGAGAAAAAGCAAAAGGGATAACACCGTTAGAGCAGCAAGGAATCCTCAGAGCCACAAGTGGGCCAAGACTTGGTCTGCTAAGAAAGGCAAGGTAAACATTTAATCTTCTAAAGAGTTAGCTCCATTATGGGTTACTGTTTTTAAAAGCTGGACAAAAAGTACACCTACCTTTACTCCATGGCCAATATCATCTAGAATTGTATAGTCAATAGGTTTTCTAATGTAACGAACTGGTCGTTCAAGGTTGGCTGGAGCAATAATCTTATGTGTCCTTGAAGTGTTTTTATTGGTAGTCAAAATACCAATTTCTCTTCTTGCAACTTTTTCTTTATGAATGTCAACTGTCTGCAAAATATAATATAAAAACAACACAAAAATGGTACAGCTCTAATATCCAGAAAAATTAAAATACAAATGGCCAGAGATTTAACATTGCTATCCAGATTATCACCTATAATTGCTAAACTTACTCCTTTTTGGACTACTGAATTTCTTCATTTTGAGGTTAAACCAGAAGCTGGCAAACCATGACTCACAGGCCAAATCTGGCCGAATACCTGCTACTTTTTAAATGGACTTTATTTTTTAGAGAAATTTTAGTTTTAGAGAAAAATTGGTCCTATATTTAGCTTTTCAAAATTGCCAGACTGCCTTCCAAAGTGTCTGTACCATTTTGCATTCCCACCAGCAGTGAATGAGAGTTCCTATGCTCCACATCCTTGCCAGCATTTATTGGTCTCCATATTTTGGATTTTAGCCATTCTAAGAGCTATGGTATTGTTTTGTTTTATCTAATAGGTCTCACTGTTGTTCAACTGCAATTTTCTAATGATATATGACGCTGACCATCTTTTCATATGCTTATTTACTATCTGTATATCTTCTCTGATAAAGATTCTGTTCAAATCTCTTGCCCATTTTGCAACTGGGTAATGTGTTTTCTTACTGTAGAGTTTTAAAAGTTCTTTGTGTATTTTGGGAACAAGTCTTTTACCATATATGTGTTTAGCAAATCTTTTCTCAGTCTGTAGCTTCTCTTTTTATTCTCTTAACAGTTCCTTTAGAGCAGAAGTTTTTAATTTTAATGGAGCCCAACTTACCAATTTTTTGTTTTATGGATTATGCTTTTGATGTCATATCTAAAAAATAATCATCAAATCCAAGGTCACCTAGATTTTCTCCAATGTTATCTTCCAGAAGCTGCATAGTTTTGCATCTTATATATAGATCTATGGCCCATTTTGAGTTAAATTTTGTGAATGATGTAAGGTCTGTGTCTAGATGCTTTTTTTTTTGTCCAGTTGTGCCAGCACCATTTGTTGAAAAGACTATCTTCTCTCCATTGAAATTTCTTTGCTCCCTTGTCAAAGATCAGTTGACTGTATTTGTGTGGGTCTATTTCCGGGCTCTATATTCTGTTCCACTGATCTCTTTGTGTATTCCTTCACCAACACCATACTGCCTTGATCACTGTAGCTTTATAGTAAATCTCCAAGTCAGGTAGTGTCAGTCCTCCAACTCTTGCCTTGTTTAGTATTGTGTGGGCTATTCTGGGTCTTTCCCTTCCATATAAATGTTAGAATCAGTTTGTCAATATCCACAAAATAACTTATTGGGATTTTGATTGATCTATAGATCAAGCTGAGAAGAACTGACAACTTAATATTAAAGTTTAAAATCAGGAAAGCTGTGTGTCAATCTGTATGCTGAGCAAATAATCTGAGAAGCTGGCCTATATGAAAAACGCGGCATCAGGATTGGAGAAGGACTCATTAAAAACCTGCAATATGCAGATGACACAACCTTGCTTGCTGAAAGCAAAGAAGACTTGAAGTACTTATTGATAAAGGTCAAAGACTACAGCCTTCTGTACGGATTACACCTCAACACAAAGAAAACAAAAATCCTCACAACTGGACCAATAAGCAACATCATGATAAATGGAGAAAATACTAAGGTGTAAAGGATTTCATTTTACTTGGATCCACAATCAACACCCATGGAAGCAGCAGTCAAGAAATCAAATGACATATTGCACTGGGTAAATCAGATGCAAAAGCCAAAACACCAAACCCACTGCCACTGAGTCCTCATAGCGAACCTATGGGACAGAGTACAATTAGCTGGCCCATAGAGTTTCCAGGGAGCAGCTGGTGGATTTGAACTGCCAACCTTTTTGTTAGCAGCTGAGCCTTTAACCACTACACCAAGAGGGCTCCTCTGCTGCAAAAACCTTTTAAAAGTGTTAGAAAGCAAAGATGTCACTTTGAGGACTAAGGTGCGCCTGACCCAAGCCATGGTATTTTCAATCTTCTCATGTGCATGTGAAAGCTGGACAACAAGTAAGGAAGGCTGAAGAAAAACTGATTCATTCGAGTAATGGTGTTGATGAAGAATAACTAACTATACCATGGATTTACACAGAAGTACAGCCAGAATGCTGCTTGGAAGCAAGGATAGTGAAACTTTGTTTCACGTACTTTGGACACATTATCAAGAGCGACCAGTCCTTGGAGGACATCATGCTTGGTAAAGTAGAGGGTCACTGAAAAGGAGGAAGACCCTTAATGAGATGGACTGACACAGTGAATGCAACAATGGGCTCAAACGCAGCGATGATTTTGAGAATGGCACAGGACTGGGCAGTGTTCTGTTCTGTTGTACACAGGGTCACTATGAGTCAGGACCAACTCAATAGCACCTAACAACAACTATGAACATGGAGTATCTTTCCATTTTTTTTAAATCTTCTTTCATTTCTTTTATTAGTTTTGTAGTTTTCTTTATACAGATTTTGTACATATTTTCTTAGATTTACCTAAGAAAAACCTAATTATTTCTCCTTTTTTGGGTGTTAATATAAACAGTGTTGTGTTTCTAATTTCAAATTCTAATTGTTCATTGCTAGTCTACCTGCGTTTTTTTACAGTCCACAAGCTGAATGATGTTTACATTTTTTAATGGTTGAAAAAAAATCAAAAGAAAAAAATGCCATGAAATGTGAATATTATACGAAATTCAAATTCCAGTGCCCATAAAGTCTGATTAGAACACAGTCGCATTCATGTGTTTACATGTTGCCTGTGACTATTTTCATACTACAGTGGCAGAGATGAGTAGTTGCAGCTGAGACCTTATAGTCTGCAAAGCCTGAAATATTTACTTGCTGGCCCTTTACAAAAAAGTTTGCCAACCCTTGGGTAATGCATACTCATTTTTCCCTCTCCATTAAGATTTAGTCCAGTATAATAATTAAGAAAGCCCCAGTGATTAATCTGGTTACATTTAAACATAATCTGTTAGTACAAGTTCTATCCATGTTTAAATGCCCTTTTATGAAAAAAAGGAAGGAGTTAAAATATACACAATGTTAGAAATAATTTTTTCACGTAAAACTTACACTGGCTTGAGCAAAACTGCTTATATTTTATCATAACGCAAGACAATTTCAACCATGCTTGTAAAATATTTTAATTTATTTATATCTACTAAATGCTCACACAGCACAAAATTTAGTGGAGAATGACAAATGTTTTTACTCACACAGTCTTCTATTTGCTAACAGCAACGGCATGGTGAATTTCTATACAAACACAGTTAACACAGTAAAACAGTATTTTTGAAAGTGCAGGTTGCAACTTAGTGGGATGTAACTGGCAATTACTTAAAATGAAGTAGAGTAAAAATATCAGACTGCATGTACAGATTGTTTCTTGAAACATTTGTTTGTTGTATGTATATACAGTCATGTATTGCTTAACGTCCATGATACATTCTGTGAAATATGGCATTGTGTGATTTGGACATTGTGCGAACATATTATATACAGGCAGCCCTTGGGTTACAAACACACAACTTACACACAACTGGTAATTATGAACTAACACCCGTAAAGCCCATTATACTGAAAATTTGAGGTACATACAATGGATCATAATAACAAACGGGTGCTACTTTGCTAGTGCATTAAAACAGTGTTATTAACACTGTATTATTATGTTAAAGACATTTTATTGTATCTGGAAGTGTTTAATATTTTTATGCATAGAAAGGTACTTTAAATACTATATACCAAGACAAATATTTGACTGACGTTGGATACGTCCACCAAGTCCCATTCTCCGATCGAGGTTTCTGAACTCTATTACAACCATACCACGGTACACTGCCGAAATGAACGTTATGCAGTGCACGGTAGTACATATATATACATGAATTCTGTACTGGGTACAATGTAAAATTTGTTTTTGTTTTTTACTGTGGGTTCCAGTCAAAAAGTTTGAAAACCACTACCACTATCTCATTCCACCATTCAAGGAGCAATTAACAGACACCGTTTTGCTAATTCCTCCCCAGTCCTACTTCAACATCCTCCTTCTAAAAGGAGAGCCTGGTAATAATAATAGAAAGAAAAGATAACTATGTGAAAACTAATCAGTTAACCTTCTAAACTGCCTAACTTATAAGGGAAACCTGAAACAATTCAAATCCTCCTATTTCTCTACAACTAAACCAAAAAACCAAGCCCGTTACCATCAAGTGTATTTGACTCATAGTGACCCTGTAGGACAGAGCAGAACTGCCATAAGGTTTCCGAGGCTTACAAAGGCTTATAAATCTTTTTGGAAGCAGAATGGCCACATCTTTTTCCTGCAGAGCAGCCAGATGATGCAAAAAGCTGGACTTTCTTTTCTGTTAACAGCCAAGCGCTTAACTACTGCACCACCAGGGCTCCTTTTTTCTACAAATAAGAGATCTTTAAAGCAACAGAACCTTTAAAAGTTTCAGAACTAATAAATATCTAAGACAATCATCAAATCAAAGACTTAAGCAAGGTAGTAACCTTATAATTTCTTTCTTTCTTAACGCTTTCAAGATTCAATTATGTTCTCCTCTGAATTTGTGCTGTTTTCACTAATGAAGGCATGCTGATTAAAGGACCAATTTAGAATTTTTGTTATGAGTTATGGATTTTGATACCTATTAGCTGGGATCATGTATGTCCAAGTGGATACTGGATGTCGTAAATTCTACCAATATAAGTCGATGATAAAATCGTTTTTAAATTTTATTTGCTGAAAATCTGTAAAACATGAAAGTACATGGCAATGATTTCAAATACACTTTATTCTAGTCTCCTTCTTAAAAATAAAAATCCTTCTTAGCCTTTTATTATTTTTCATGAAACTTTTCAAAACATGGTACAATCAATGCATTCTGCCTTGTTGCAAAATCAATAAATCCAAGGGATTTTTTTTTAATCTCAGGAAAGTTACCACTACAATTCATTCTTCATTACTGCAAAAGCAGTACTGACAGGCCAAAAAAATAAAACTAAAGGAATTTGAATCTTAGGAAAACTACCACCACCATGTATTCTTCACTCTAACAAAAGTAGTTAACGGCTACAAAGCAGCAGCAGCTGCCCCGGAATACTGCAGAACTGCTCACAGCAGTGCAGTTGCCCTGCTACACATGTAAGCAATGATTGGGCCCTAAGACTGAATATAGGGTGAGAATAACTTACAGAAGTTCCAGTCTCTTGAAAAGTACCACTGCAATGCATTATTTCTTATTTCAAAGGCATTATTTACTGCTCAGAAGCTAGAAAAGCAGGGAGCCAGTAGCACGTGGAAACAAGGAATGGCATCAAGGAGAAAATGCACTCTATGACTGAATGAAGACTGGCAATAGCTTATGCTTGCAGTAGGTACATTCTCAAGAGATGACAGTAACTGGGAAACATAGTGAGGGGCCTTATCTCACAGAAATAAAGGTTGAGCCTAGGTGGCGCAGTGGTTAAGAACTCAGCTACTAACCAAAAGGTCAGCAGTTTGAATCTACCAGCAGCTCTTTGGAAACCCTATGGGTCAGTCCTACTCTATCCTATAGAGTTGCTATGAGTTGGACTCGAGGGCAACAGGTTTGGTTTGTTTGTTTGTTTGTTTGTTTGTTTTTGTCAAAAGTTTAGAAAATTCATATATCCAGGAGGCATAACTTAACTCAATGCTCAATCAACACAAAAGTGAGGCTCTAACTCAGGGTTCTTGAGTTTCACACATTTCAAAAGGCTCCCACCTTGTATTACAATCAAGCTACCCCCTTTCCAAAGAACTCCAGAGGCATAAAAAGTGGGTGGGATGTCCCACAGGTTTTGAAAGGGTTAAAACAAAAATAGTCTGAGTTTTTCCTATGCATATTAGGTAAATTATGAGGTCTGTTTTCCTTTTCAACTGCTTGGGAGAAGAATATCAGAAAAAAGAAATTTGCAAATCAGTGATGACATTGGAATTTTCTTAATTTTTAATTTCAGAGAAATGAAAATCACATGTTGAATAACTGTTAATGAGTCATGTTGAATCATTAAAAATATGGGCTAGGAAGATTATTGCATACTTACAATCAAGTGTGCTGTAAAACAAACAAAATATGGCACTTATTTTTTATTTAACTGGTTTTTGTCAGATCAACAAAAGGAAGTTTATCAGAGAATATAAATTCTCCTGTGACACTATTTTCACCCTACACAGTTTTTAGAAAAGTACTTAACTTATCCAAAAATGAAAAGAATGTAAACCTGGCCAACCATAACAGAATTCCAACGGGAATTTCAAACCAACTTCAAATTTTCATGCTAGAAATATTTATGAATCCCCGGGGAATGAAGGGAGGGGGATAATTTCTCACTTATTATTTGCACTAATATACAGTAACATTTTTACAGCATGCATTTTAAAATTGTTTGAAAACATGAGATTTTTTTTTTTTAAATCATTAAAACATAAAAATCTGTTCATTTGATCCTACAGAGGTATGACTTGGTCTAGGTATGGGAGGGGCATTTACGTATTACTTATATATTCTCTTCTTGTACACACACAGCTTATACCCGTTGACCATTACAGTAACGATAAAAGACCGATATCACAAAGGAAAACACAACATAACTATAAGTCCCAATAAAAAATTGCTGCTATAACAGAGCATAAAATTTGGCTCTAGCTTCCTGGGAGAGAAAGCGAAATTGAAACATTATAAGTTACAAGGAAATATACTCCATCAGGAAAGTGACAATTTTCTCAGCACTAAATTCAAAAAGGAATTTGTTGAAGGCATTATACAAGAAAAAAAATGTTCTTTGTTGCTTCTTAAATCAATCTCTAATAAGTGATGGCATATGTTTAAAACATAATTCTTATGAGCATATGTCTACAGAAAGTTAAAGTAATTTTGCTTGGCTATATAATGTCTCTGGTTGAAGACTCTAAATGAGTGCCAACCATGACACTACTGACGTTCTGGGCCAGAGAATTCTGTTGTGATGGGCTGTCCTGTGATGGGGTGTCCTGAACACTGCAGGATCTGGAAAACCATCACTGGCTGCTACCCAGTAGACGCCTGTAGCAAACCCGCCAATCCCAAGTTGCAACTATCAAAAATGTCTCCAAACATTGCCGAATGTCCACTTGAGGGCAAAAATCACCCTGGTTGAGAACCAATGACCTAGAAGAATGACTAATGAGCCTGCCCCTTACACTATCACTCTCACATATCAATTGTTTCCAAACTTTTCCCAAGAGCTGACTCAAGATTAACTCTTCTAGTGACTGCCTAAGGAAATACCTGGCGTCGTTAACCTAAAAAAAAAAATGTTCAACAATAATAAGGATAACATATGGTTAAGAAAATCAGAGTATAATCTGTATTCTTGCCATCACACTACCGCACCAAGGTGATCTACAGGAGTTCCTCTAGAACGAATTCAAACATACCTTCAGAAAATAGCTGTGGTTTTATCTGGCGTTTGAATAATTTGATGGAGAGCAATGAATCTGTTCCACATAAAAGGGAAAGTTTAGTCCAGAAGATTCTTAAGTTTTCAGTAATCACCTACTACTATTTTTTTTTTAAAGCTTTCTATCATTCGAACTGCCGACCTTTTAGTTAGCAACCAAGCTCTTTAACCACTATGCCACCAGGGCTCCATGGAAAATATAAACATATTCAAATTAGACAGAATAATATAATGAACACCCCCACATACCTATTACCCAGCTTCAATAATCATCAACTCACAGCCAACTGTCAATTTTAAAACAACTTTAGTAAAGCTCCTATTAACGTATTTTTACATTTTACTATGTTTTTCTAAATCAAATTCATAGCTTTCAGTAACCACCATTGCTTTCATTGTATTCTTTGACATTACTATGCTAAAATGCATTAAGTTAAATTTTTGAAAGCACAAGTTCAACAACATTACTTGGGATAAATTTCAACAGTAAGAAAAGTATTTTAAATTTATATCTGACTTTCCAAAGTTCTATGACAATAAACTTACTCTTATTTACAACAGACCTCAATAATATCACTCACCTGTGTCAAGTAAAAAATGTATTTAGCTAGCAAACAAGGAAGATCAAAACTAATCCAAGTACACTACCGTTAACACTATTATCGTTTGCCACGGAGTCTGTTAACCAAAAACTACATCAGGGAGTATCACTGCAACTGTGCAGGACTTGTACATCTATTCTCCCACAGCTCCTTATTAATTAGTTTCCCCATCCTCCTCACTGGTATTGCCAAGCTGGTCTCGCATGCTTGCAGGCTCCCCCCAGAACACTTCAGCCACGCAGTGCCAAAACCAGGCTCCATTAGGATACCTCTCATCATCTTGAGATAACCGTACCAACTGCCAGCTCCCCTGCAAGCCTGAGCCCCACTCCCACATCTCGCTCATGGACCCAAGCACATGCTCAGGCCACAGCAGATAACAAGAAGGTACTATATAAAGTACTTTGTTTTAAGATTATCCATGCATTGTTGTTTCCCATTACCACAGATAATTGAGAGTTGAATGTACTGGATAGCACTACCTCAGTTAGCTGCCCATCAGTGTGGGAAAACATCTGCAATCAAACAGAGTGATTAACTCAGCTAACCTGGATGTTTTTAAAATGTCTCATTTTATTAAAGTAAGGTAATGTTTAGGCAAGCATTTAATGGTTTAACAAATATTCTTCATATTATGCATCTCTCATAAAACAAATTACTCATTAACAAACTGAATGGTAATTTTCAGTTACTCACTTTTTATGAAGTAATGTAAAAACTATACATATGAAATGAATTAGGAACTATATATTCAATGTTCTATGCATAATTACATACTGATGGACTTCTGTGGTATCTATTTTAAAAGTGAAAATTTTTAAACAAGGCCATGTAAATAAAGTTTTTAAAGAAAAAATTACCTTACATAGTGATTCCTCAGTTCTTTTAGACCTTCTATTGCCTTTAGTACTTAAGGCTTGAGAAGAATTACTTCCATTCTTGTGTTATTTTACATTCCTTTGTCATCTCCAGAAACCCTGGTGGAGTAGTAGTTAAGAGCTACGCTGCTAACCCAAGAGGCTGGCAGTTTGAATCTGTCAGGCTCTCCTTGGAAACTCTATGGGGCAGTTCTACTCTGTCCTATAGGGTCGCTATGAGTCGGAATCAACTCGAAGGCAATGAGCTTTTTGTATCTCCTTTCACCATGAGTCGTAAGCAACTTGATGGCAATAGGTTCCTTTTTTTGTTAATTGCTACCTGCTAACTACTTCTAGGAAACCCTGGTGGCGTAGTGGTTAAGTCCTACGGCTGCTAACCAAAGGGTCGGCAGTTCAAATCCACCAGGCGCTCCTTGGAAACTCTGTGGGGCAGTTCTACTCTGTCTTATAGGGTCGCTATGAGTTGGAATCGACTCGACAGCACTGGGTTTGGTGTTTGGTTTTTAACTACTTTTAACATCTGGCCCAGTAAGTCCTAATCAGCTCTTGAGAGGATGGGAGGAAGACTACTTTTTAAGTTCTTTATGTTGCCTTTTGACGTCTCTTGATCCACTTATTTCTAAGCCATGATGAACTGAATACAGACAGTAGTGACTTTTTACTAGCTGAGAGAAGAGACTGGCCTGGCTTAGAATCAGAAAGGTCAGGTTGTTTGGCTTTTCTTGAGTTGATAATTACTAATCAAAATGTATTCTGATTTTAAAAGAATTTTAGTTTGAATAATGCTCTTTAAACTCCCTCTCCCCACCCCCACCCCCCTTTTACTAACTAACTAGAAATGAACACAAAAATCACAGACACGGTAAATAATATTCACCCTTATATATAATTCTATGCTGATTTAAAGGAAGCAATGTATGCTTGTACAGGTATTCAGTAAAACTAAATGTCTGCTCTGTCAACTACATATTCTTGAAAAATATTTAATGTGAACTTAACTCTTACTATCAGTTTGAAGATAATAAATTTCAATTCGTTTTTAAGTAATAATGTTTCCAAAGAATTGACTGAGTAATTGTAACAAAGCTAGAGATGGAATTTCTTTAAAACTTACCAACCATACAAAATCTAAAGTAAACCCTGATGCGAATGTATTCCAATACTGCCTTATTAACGTGGTGGGTTGGGTACCAGTTAGCACACACACTACTTAATACAATATTATCCTTTTAATACAAAAAGGTATCTGATACTTAATATTCCTAGTCAATTCTATATAGTTTTTCAAAATACCTGATTTAGAGAGTAGAATGGATTAATACTTGGTTTTGGTGGAGTATTTCTTCCTGTAAATAGCTGGTACAGTCAAAGGAATTTCTATCCTTAGATTCAAATTCAGAGTAATTTGGACAATAGTTCAGCTGTTATCAGAGAGAGAGAGTTGAGGTCCGTGGGTACAGATTGTGGTGGAGTGCACAGCCAATACAGTAGAAAGAGAAAGAAGAAAACACAAATCAAGCTCATTTGTGAGGATCACAAAGAAATCAAGATGCAAAATAATTTAGAAATTATTTAATCAGCCCTATCATCTTACAGATGAGAAAACTGAAGTTTCAAGAAGTCAAATGTCACTCAACTTAGCAGAAGAGTTAGAGCAAAACCTAAATCCCTTGTCTCTCTCCCTCCAATCCTACCCAGTGCTCATTCATTCCCACCGAACTGGAGAAAAGGACTAACATAGTAGGAGACTGAAAAGTGATGAGGTTCTTACCCAGGAGACAGGAAAAAGATGCTGATGGGAAAAGTAACCAAATACCTCCAATACTGAATATCTACTGCTCTTGAACAACTCTACCACACAACCCTGACAACAACTCTTGATACGAACTGCCATTCTAATAAACATGTGTCATGGATTGAATTACGTCCCTCCAAAAATGTGTGTATCAGTTTGGCTGGGTCATGATTCCCAGTATTGTGTGGTTGTCCTTCATTTTGTGATTGTAATTTTATGTTAAAGAGGATTAGAGTGGGGTTGTAACACTAAAGTCACATTCCCGATCCAATGTAAATTGAGTTTCCCTGGGGTGTGGCCTGCATCACCTTTTATCGTACAAGAGATAAAAGGAATGGGAAACTAGCAGAGTGTTGGCGACCTCATACCACTAAGAAAGCAGTGCTGGGAGCAGAGCGCTTCCTTTGGACCTGAGGTTCCTGGGCTGAGATACTCCCAGGCCAAGGAAGGCTAATGACAAGGACCTTCCTCCAGAGCCAACAGAGAGAGAAAGCCTTTCCCTGGAGCCAGCACCCTGAATTCAGACGTCTAGCCTACTGGACTGTGAGAGAATAAACTTTTCTTTGTTAAAGCCATCTGCTTGTGGTGTTTCTGTTATAGCAGCACTAGATAACTAAGACACATGTGACCTTTTCTTTGATCTGACTAAACCTCCATTTTCTTTGCCTCTTTAACCCAATCCTCTCTACAAATTCTCAGAATCTTAGTATTTCTAGTCAAGTTGCACAAAAATCTAGTCTCAAGATAAGAGCGCTTTGGCTCTAAAAACAATACTTTTAATAATAATACAAAGCATAATAATAAATTTTAAGAACCAAACATTATAAAACACAATATTTAAGAGCAGTGGTTAGCAAACTACAGCCCACAGGCTAAATCTGGCCCACAGCCTGTTTTTATACAGCCCACGAGAATGGTTTTTACATTTTTAAAGAACTGTTAAACACATACACAAAAAAATTTAGTGATAAAAACCACATGTGGCCCACAAAACCTAAAATACTTACTATCTGGTCCTTTACAGAAAAAATGTGCCAACCTGTTTTACAGTATTTATTAAATACTCTAAAATTTAGAGTACTATGTAAGTAAATAGATTACTGTAAACAGAAAACACTTCCTCTTACACTATACACAGAATAATAATCCATTTAAGAAGCATCAAATAACTTTGATATTCAACTGTCTTTTTAAACAAAGGATTCTGCCCATACATTAAACTGAAAAAACTTCAATCCTTAAGGCAAATACTAAACAACAAAAAATATTGCTTACTCTTATTTCTTACATTACATTCTCCATCAGCCCATTTCTACAACTCAACCCCTCAACTAAACATTCTAAGATACATTTTGTACAAACCCTGGTGGTGTAGTGGTTAAGAGCTACAGCTGCTAAACTAAAGGTCGGCAGTTCAAATCCACCAGACACTCTTTGGAAATCCTATGGGGCAGTTCTACCCTGTCCTATAGGGCCGCTATGAGTCCGAATGTGCTCAACAGCAATGGGTTTTAATAATTGCTTTAGAATCCCAGATCCCTTACCTCCAGGTATTGCCCTCCAGACACTCAACTTTAAATAAAGAAGATTCAACATGTTTTTTTGTTTTGTTTACAAAAAAGTTTATTCACATAAGAAGTTTCAGGACTGGATCTACTGCATCTGGCAGAGTTTCCTTCAGATTCTAAAATACCACTCGTAGAACATATCACAGTTATCTTTATTTTCAAAAATATAATCAGCTACTCTAGTAATGCTTGAAAAAAATAGAAATGCAGCTCAGCTGTCAGCTGAGATACCCGGTCCTTCAAATAATATTAATTGGGTGATATCTGCCTCGCTCCCAATTTCTGGGGATGACTTTGACCTAGTGAGCATTTTCTATCTTACAGAGTTGTCCGTTCTTAAAGACACTATATTCTCCCAAATGTGGAACATGTGGACAGCTTTATTTAAGGGTTGATGGATATAATTTAAATGAAAATATGCTAGGGGAAGAAATTATTAATGTCCACCATGTCTGACATTATCGTTGCCCAAGGGAAATCAGTAATACTAGTTCCAATAGAGTCGATTCCAGCTCAGGAGTGATCCTCAACATATTCTTGACAGCTTTGACTCAGTCTTGTTATTTCTGACCTGCTAATTTTTTTTTTTTTAATCTATATCCATTCACCTCTCCCATTTTCTACTTATTCCACTGAAATAGCTAAAAAAAAAAAAAAAATTAGGCCACATTAACTGGATATCAATTTGTGTGATACTCTAAAAGAAAATGTTCTCATTAACTGAATTACTTATAACCTAGGGTAAAATCCTTTGCAGTTGAGACTATTCCAACTCACGGTGACTCCATGGGTTACACAGTAGAACTCAGTTTCATAGGGTTTTCTTAGCTACAATCTTTATGGAAAGAGATCACCAGACCTTTCTTCCCAGTGGTAGTGGGTGGATTTGAAATACCTACCTTTCGGTTAGTAGCCCAGAACAAAGTGTTTGCACTACCCAGGGACCTAAATCTAGGGTAGCCTTACAGTATTTACCTTCTGCCTTGAGGTTACTACCCTTTTCTACCAAAGACCTAAAGAATTTCAATAAGAAAATATATATGATAAATACTGCCCATTGCTTTTTGCTTGTTGTCATTCTCTACCCACATAATCTCTCCTACTTCCCCCCTACAAACTAATAAAAAGTTGCCCTGCCTTTTGAGGAACTCTCATATATTTATTATTCTTCTGCACTTACTCTTTCCTCCTCACTTTTTTTTTTTTTGGACTTCAAATATGCAGACGTTTTTAAACCCTTCAGAACTGACTTTGAACTTCTGTATCAGATGAGCTACTTGTCAACCTCCCTCCTACTACAGAAAATTAAGTTCATCTATCTCATCATTTAAAATGTCAGTCACTGTTTCTTGAGGAGGCCTTAGCTGATTAAAACTCAGCAATTCTTTTTTTTTTTAATTCATGAGACACAGCAATACAAGAAGCAATAAATTATACATTATCTAGAGAAGTTTAGACAAGATGTGAAGAAATCCTTAGTGACAAATTCAGATTTGAGGTTAAATAAGATTAAGTAACAAGAAATCCCTCTGAATCATCTAATGAATTATCAAACAACAGAAATATAAGGTAGCCTACCCACATCTGATTTTAATTCTCTAGGCTATATTTAATTATCTGAATTTTCTAAACTTCAGATGCTCAGAAATGGTTGGAATACTCTTTCAGAAGAGTCTGAAACTCTGAAAATGTACTAAAAAACAATAATACGTACATTATTAAAATTCTTTTTATTTCCTAAGAGCTCTAGTCACTTAGGTCTAATACCAAACCACCAAACCCACTGCCTAGTAAGAATGTTGAATACTACCAAATTACTCTAATGACAAGAGTACTAATACAGACAAGCTCCAAAAACCTCTTTAAAAAGAGGCAGGCAGATCAAAACTATTTCCGTTTTAATTTTTTAATCCATTTTGCAATTAAATTGGCTCTTCATTGCAGTGCTATTTAAAATGGTGCCAAAATACAGGAATGTTTATGAAAACTATATGGCACATACATGCAACATCATGCAGCCATTGAGAATGTTTATTAGAGGCTTATAACATCATGTGAATGTTTGTTTTGGTGGTAAGTTAAAAAGGCAGAACCCAAAATTCTACACGTTATAATCACAGCTACATTTTAAAAACTATTTATAGAAAAAAAAGCATTGGAAGGAAACACCAAAATATTAATAATGAAAATCCTAAATAGTGGAGAAAGAGTTTCTCTTTCCATTTTATCATTCTTTTTCTGTATTTTCATGAGCATGATTGTTACAATGGAAAAGCTGTAACATTTATTTTTTAAAGTTCTATATGAAGATAATTGTATAAGGTTTGCTAGTCACTTATAGTCTGCTGTCCATTGTTGAGGTACGTTTGTATCCCAGTAAACATAAATCCTACCAATAGGTAAAAAAATTAAACCAGTCAAACCACCAAGCTATCATTTATATTTTTCAAAATGTTAAAAAGCATGAAATTTGGTAAAAGGTAGAAAAAAAAATCAGAAAATTTCACCTCGGGGTTGATTATTTTAACCCGAAATGTGAGTTTTAGTAAAACCCATGAACATTTACTCACTATCAAAATCACAAAGAAGATAACCCCCATAAAAAGAATCAGAAAACCGTCTAACATTGAGTTTGTATGTTCCAAATCATACATGTGAGCTACCTCATATAATAAAGGCTGCTAGACTATAGATGGCCAACGTTTCCATAAACAATTAAGAAAACAGTGTGGTCTCACTTGTGAAATATGATTGATTGAAGATTCCATCCTTCGTAGCTGGGACGCCTGGATATCCAGCATCTGCAGAACATTGTTGGCCAAGGTGTTTATCAGATAAGCAACACTTGCTAAGGACTGCGTGGTGTAGGCTTTGGTTTCTTCTAGGGCTCGCTGCTTATCTGCTGACTAGGGAAAGAAAAAAACCACAATGCATTACTAATTCAAAGGTAATCCATTTCTAGCAATCTCACCTACGAGAACAGTCATTAAAGTATTCTATCCCTGAATCTACACAGTCAAAAATGTTCTGAAACAAATTATCAGTATCATATAGACACAACAACTAAACTATGACTGAGTTCACACATATTTTCATGTTAAATAGATAACATCTTTATACAGATGCAAATAAAACCCTAAAGCCATTATTTTAAAAATTAGATCCAATGGATAATTTGAACAATGCCAGCAAGTGAACAGGCTTCTCAAGGTCACTGTTTAGAAACGTTAACATTCACTATGAATGTATAAATTATGGCATACTTTTTCTACTTTCCTGAATTACCCCTTTCACTCTTACATGTGAAATACTGTTATAAAGTAATATCTGAATAAAGTAAAATAATGATAAACAAGGCAAAGGTCCTTTCTTCCCAAGCACTTTAAACGTTATAACCCTATGCAATATACTATTGAAGAAACAGACTACAAAGCAAAAAAGAGGGTAAGTGATATTTCCAATGTCACACAACAAAGCAATGGTAAAGTTACAAATTCTATGCTGCTAACTGCCAAGTACCATCTTTTTGCCCTAGATCTGCAGAAAGACTGTGGTTGAGTAGAAAGGACACATAGTCTCTGAACCAAAAACCTCTTAAGGTCATTTCTACCATTTACTCCATATGTCAACTTAGACAAGACTCAGTTTCTCAATTTCCTCAACGATAAAGCAGAGGAGTTAAACCTCTGTATCAAGCATTCTGTGTTGCTGGAACATCAGGTAAGACAATGACTTTAAAAGCACTTTCTAAAATTACAACTGGACTATATCAAGAAGAGTGGGGCATCAGGGTTGGAGAAAGACTCACTAACAACGTGCAATATGCAGATGATATAACCTTGCCTGCTGGAAGTGAGGGGGGCTTGAGGCATTTATTGAGGAAGATCCAAGACCACAGCCTTCAGTAGGCTTACACCTCAAGATAAGGAAAACAAAATCCTCACACCTGGACCAATAAGTAACATCATGATAAACAAAGACTGAAATTGTCCAGTATTTCATTTTACTTGGATTCACAATACCCTCAGGGAAGCAGCAGTCAAGAAATCAAAAGACACACTGCATTGGGCGAATCTGCTGCAAAAGACCTCTTTAAAGTGTTAAAAAGCAAAGATGTCACGTAAGGACTAAGGTGCACCTGACCCAAGCCATGGTGTTTTCAATCACCTCATAGGCATGTGAATGCTGGACACTGAATAAGGAATACCAAAGAAGAATTGATGCCTTTGAATTATGGTGTTGGTGAAAAATATTGAATATACCATGGACTGCCAAAAGAACAAATAAATCTGTCCTGGAAGAAGTACAGCCAGAATGCTCCTCAGAAGCAAGGATGGTGAGACTACGTCTCACATACTTTGGATATGTTATCTGCAAGAACCAGTCCCTGGAGAAGAACACCATGCTTGGTAAAGTAGAGGGTCAGCGAAAAAGATGAAGACCCTCAATGAGATAGACTGATACGGTGGCTACAACAATGGGCTCAAACATAGCAACAGTGGTGAGGATGGCGCAGGACTGCGTAGTGTTCCCTTTTGTCATACACAGGGTTGCTATGAGTCAGGATCAACTTGACAGCACCTAACGACTTACATGTTTAAGTGGTTATTTACTGTTCGAAGTCCACTGTGTCCCAATCTTGGCTCTAGCACATGGTATAAGGGTGAGAATCAACAGCCTAGATATAAATTTTCCCCAGGATGGGGGCAGGGGTGGAGTAAATTTCTTTTGAGGAAGCAGTTAACAAAATAATCAAATAATACCATTTTAACTTGAAAAGAGTTAACAGTGTCTTTTTTTTTCTTTACAATTCTAATCCTTATTATTTGAATTTTATCAAAGCTTGAATAGCAGAGATAAAATGAAATTTTACTAGAAGATGCTTTTTTAAAAAACACATTCTGATTCCATAGCGGCAAATTGAGATGGCCTATCTGTTTTAAATTTCATAACCGCTGATGCAAACAAAAGATGTTAAAAGTTACACTGCCATTAAAATTACTATTCAAATAAAATCATACTTATGAATTATACCTATAAAATTAATGGTATTTTTTAAAAATTAACATGCCCTGGTGATGCAATGGTTAAGTGGTGGGCTGCTAACCAAAAGGTCAGCAGTTCAAATCCACCAGCTGCTTCTTGGAAACCCTATGGGGCAGTTCTAGTCTGTGCTATACGGTCGCTAGTGAGTCAAAAATGACTAAGTGGCAAAGGGTCTGGTTTCTTTGATTTTATCCTATAGTTGAACTCACATAATCTAAATTCTTCTACTATGACATTTGCCAAAATGTTTCACACTAGGATAGCCTAAGCAGATAATTCCAACAAAAGCCATGAATTTTAAGATTTTAATGTATCAAGTGGCAACTATTTAAGGATAACTGTGGAAGTTCCTGGATGAAGAAAATGGCTAACATGCTTGGCTGTTAAGTAAAAAGTTCAAAGTTCTAGTCCACCCAGAGGCATCTCAGAAGAAAGTCCTGGCAATCTACCTCTTACAAAAATCAGTTCTACTCTAACACATATCGAGTCCCCAAGAGACAGAATAAACTCGACAGCAACTGGTTTTTATTGGTTTTAAGAGTAATGCTAGATCACCATTTCCCAAATTATAGTTTATAGACATTCTTTGGAAATGAGCAGCTCTAACAATTTATTTTTGTATTTTCTTATTTCTACAGTAATTTATAGAATTTACAAAATTAACACATTAACGTAACACGATCTGGATCCTCTGGAATGATTAATTGATAAACAAGAGGGTCACTATGAGAAAAGAGGCAGGTTAAGAACAATGTTAATGACGTCAAATGCTTAGATTTTAACCAAGAAAAATAAATTTTGAGTTCTTAATAGATTATACACAGCTGATTTAGAAAACTGAATGTAACTCCACAGACTTGTGTTGTATATAGCTTTTTAATTAGGCTAATCACTTCATGATGAGCCTCAAGCAAATGTAAAAAAAAGTGAACTATATCTCCACTAACCTTCAGGTAAAAACGTCAAGAGATTTCTACATTATTATTACTTTGTACCAATAATCAGTACAGGTTCCACACTGGGGACACAACTAATATTTACTCTCTCTAAAAACATTGTATATACAAATGACCATATAGTTTTTGTTTCTTTTTTTTTTTACATTGTAAAAAGTTTATTCTGTCTTGGTTTCTAAATCATGAGATTATAATATTGAAATCCGCAAATAATTTTCTCTCAACCATTACTTTTCCCCCCAACCAATTACCAAAGAGTATCATGGGACGGAAAGCCATTCCCATCAGCTCCTCCATCATTCCCTACCAGCCCCTTCCTCATTCAATTAAAGTGTTAAGAAAATACATGTTCAAATTCTACTTTTCAAATTTATAACTCTTAAATCCTCCACTGTGACAATTCCGGAACCATGTCAGCATATGATCAGCAAAACGGTATTCTGATAAACCTGAGTCTGACACAGTTTAAGACACCATTCTCTGGCTTTATGAAGCATAAGCTAACCTTAAAATAGTCTCCTGACTACACTTAGGGTTCCAATATTTTGGTCTGAACTTATGTGAGTCCCCTTACATTTGAGCTCTAAATTTATATTAATCATATAAGAAAAATGCACAGATAAGGGTGTTCATTGACACAGTTAATAACAAAGATAGAAAATAACATGAGACTGATTAAACAATATATTGTACATTCATACAGTAACTAAAAATAGTACTATTATGTATTACTGCTAAAGAAAGATACCTATAATATATCTAAGTGAAAAAGAGCTGGTTACCAAGCATCTGAAACACCATCGTCCTAATTCTGTAGGTGCCTGTGTATAAATAGGAGCACAGGAAAAAAAAAATGCTCCAAAATGTTGTTTTCTCAAATGTTGAGAGTATAACTGATATGGGTTTTAAGGATTTTTTTTAATATGGTCTCTCTTTTTTTTTTTTACCTTGGGCATATATTACTTATAAAATCAAAAAGAATAAAGAGTAAAGCTATATTAATTTTCTAATCTATACCACGTGCATTAACACAAAAGAAACTGAATATTAAATATTCTGTCCTCGTAAACAAAGAGGAATATTTGTAAGGCATAAAAGCTCCAAAATAATTTTTTAAGTCTTTCTGAAATGTATTTTACACTTGCATGCTTATTCAAAGTTACTCTGGGCTCAAGAGTCTGTTATTTCTAAGTCCAAAATGAAGTTCTAAAAGGCGGAGGTTGTTACATTATTTGTTCTACAAATAAGTCAATCCAAGCACATTCATTAAAGTTTTTAAGAATATAATATTAGGAGAGCAGCTATTCTAAAAATGAGATTTCTTTTCCTATAAAGTTATTTAAGTGTTCAGTAAAAACTGGAATAAATGCAGGTAGAAACTAATAAAACTGTTATCAAAATCGCCACCTTCTCTTTTAGCCTAGAAGCTTATTAATTTCGGCAGAGAAGGTACATTATCTAACTTTACCCAAAGGAACAGTGAACAGCACTGTAACAGGTTTGTTGTAGCTCCAGAGCAGCACCGTCTGGTAGGTAAACCACCGAGACTGCACTCTCATCCTCCGATACAGCCAAATTTGGTTATCCACTGTGACGTGGCTACGGTTCAGGCATTAAAGGCGACATGACGATCCATCTCATTAGCTAATATTACTAATTAAATGGAATTAAGCAGAGGAAAAAAGAAAATTATTTAGATAAGGAAAAGAATTATCACAGGGCTTATAGAGGAACATTCAAAAGTATACCCAGAAACCCAGTGCCGTCGAGTGGATTCCGACTTATAGCGACCCTACAGGACAGAGTAGAACTGCCCCACAGAGTTTCCAAGGAGTGCTTGGCGGATTCGAACTGCCGACCCTTTGGTTAGCAGCCACTCTGGATAAATACATACAGTGGTTTTCTACCTTTGTCTATTTCCTTCACCTGTAACAACTTTTCCCACCAGCCCATCTGCTCACATCCATTGAAAATGCTATGGTGAGCAGTTCTACTCTAAAACACATAGGGTCACCATGAGTCAGAACTGACTCAATGGCAACTGGTTTTTTCAGATCCTACCTACCTACTGCTGTGTCTACTTAGCCCATGAGGGCACAGCGGGGCGGGGCGGGGCGGGAGGAGTCGTCAGCATTTTTCCTCCTCCAAACTCTAGAAATACAGCTCCAACTGACTGCGCTCTTTCAAGTTTTCTTAGGAAAAGTCAAGCAACAGTTTTCATGCCCTTTCCCACTCCATCCCAAATAAGACCAGGGTCAAGTTCTATCAGGGTCAGGTTCACTCTATATACTTCAGAGTTCAAGCATTTCTACAGAGCAGCAAGCCTTAAGCTGGAGATGAAATGTCAGTCCCCTCTTTCAGCAAAATACACACACACACACACACACACACACAATTATACTCATGAAAATATAGTGAACAAGGGATTACAGAAGCAGTTTCATCCAAGTCCTATATGAATGATCTAACATCATTTATTAAAACGTGGAGATAATTCTTGTATGTTGTTCTTAACTTTGGAGCCTGAACTGTAACTCCAAGGCAACATGAAAAGTTGCTTTTTAACATCTTGTTACACAAATAATTGGAAACCATCTAAATGTTCAACAGTAAGGAAAGGGTTAAATAAATCTGGCTCAACTATATCAAAATATCTGGAGCCCTGGTGACACAGTGGTTAAGTGCTTGCCTGCTGTTACGGATTGAGTTGTGTCCCTGAAAAATATGTATTAACCTGGGAATGCCATGATTCCCAGCATTTTGTGATGCTCCACCATTTTGTCATCTGATGTGCTTTTCCTATGTGTTGTAAATTCTAACCTCTATGGTAGCGTATTGGTTAAGTGCTATGGCTCCTAACCAAAAGGTCTGCAGTTCGAATCCACCAGGTGCTCCTTGGAAACTCTATGGGGCAGTTCTACTCTGTCCTATAGGGTCGCTATGAGTCGAAATCGACTCTACAGCAAAGGTTAAAGTTATGATGTTAAGAAGGTGGAATTAGCTGCAGTTATGTCAATGAGGCAGAACTCAATCTACAAGATTAGACTGTGTCTCAAATTTATCTCTTTTGAGATACAAAAGGGAGAGGCCAGCAGAGACAGGGGGACAGCATACTAACAAGAAAGTAGCGCCAGGAGCAATGTGCATCCTTTGGACCCAGGGTTCCTGTGCTAAGGAGCTCCTAGAACAGGGCAAGATTGAGGACAAGGACCTTCCCCCAGAACGAGAGAAAAGCATTCCCTGTAAGTGCGTGCCCTGAATTTGGACTTCTAGCCTCCCAGGCTGTGAGAGAATAAATCCCTCTTTGTGAAAGCCATTGACTTGTGGTACTTCTGTTATAGCAGCACTAGGTGACTAAGACAGCTGCCATCCAAAAGGTTAAATCCACCACCGTACCTTGGAAACCCAGTGGGGCAGTTCTATTCTGTCCTACACGGTTGCTTAGAGTTGGAATCGACTCAATGGCAACAATATCAAAATATTAAAAAATGCTTATGAATAGTGTTCAAATTATAACATGAAAGAATACACAACTATTTCAAACATAAAAAGACCGTAAAATAATGCACCACTAATAACATGAATCAGAATATAATAAAACTAGATCTAGAATCCCCAAATAAATGAGCTTGTATTTTATGAGACTTATTTTTTAAACTTTATGTCATTGTGCTGGGATTTTATTATACCTCCACTATGTAAAATGATACACATATAATATTATTGTCATGGATTGAATTATGTCCCCCAAAAAAGTGTGTATCAAGTGGGCTGGGCCATGAATCCCAGTATTGTATGATTTCCCCATATGTTGTAAATCCTGCCTCTATGATGTTAATGAGGGAGGATGGACGGCAGTTGTGTTACTGATGCAAGACTCTACCTACAAGACTGGGTTGTGTTTTGAGGCAATCTCTTGAGATATAAAAGAGAGAAGCAAGCAGAGAGACATGGGGACCTCATACCACCACGAAAGCAGTGCCAGGAGCAGAGCACGTCCTTTGGACCCGGGGTCCCTGTGTGGAGAAGCTCCTATTAAAGGGGAAGATTGATGAGAAGGCCAACACAAAGATAAAACCTTCCCCTGAAGCAGACACCCTGAATTTGGACTTTTAGCCTACTTTACTGTGAGGAAATAAACTGCTTAGGTCAAGCACACCTTAGTCCTCAAAGTAACATCTTTGCTTTGAACATTTTGAGGTCTTCTGCAGCAGACTGGTGAATGTAATACTTCGTCTGACTTCTTGAATGCTGCTTCTATGGGTATTGATTGTGGATCCAAGTAAAATGAAATCCATGTAACTAGCGGTATGTAAACATCTTTCTGGCATTCTATACTTTCAGCCAAGATCCATCTGACATCAGCAATGATATCCTTCATTCCATGTCATCTCCTGAATCCACCTTGAATTTCTGAATTTCTGGCAGTTCCCTATCAATGTACTGCTACAGCCATTTTTGAATTATCTTCAGCAAAATTTTACTTGCATGTAATATTGATTACATTGTTAGATAATTTCCACATTCTGTTAGATTACATTTCTTTGGAATGGGAGCAAATATGGATCTCTTCCAATCAGGCAGCCAGATAGCTGTCTTCCAAATTTCCTGGTATAGATGAATGCATGCTTCCAGAGTTGCATCCACTTGTTGAAACCTATCAATTAGTATTCTGTCAAATCCTGGGGTCTTGTTTTTCTCCAACGCCTTCAGTGCAGCCTGGACTTCTTCCTTCAGTAATATCAGCTCTTGGTCATATGCTACCTCCTGAAATAGTTGAACATTGACCAATTCTTTTTGGTATAGTGACTCTGAGTATACCTTACATCTTCTTTTGATGCTTCCTGTGTCGTTCAATATTTTGCCTATAGAATCCTTCAATACTGGTACTCAAGGCTTGAATTTTTTTCTTCAGTTCTTTCAGCTTGAGAAACGCCCTCACGTTTTGTAACTCCAGGTCTTTGCACATTTCATTATAATACTTCACTTTGTCGCCCTTTAAAATATTCTGTTCAGCTCTTCTACTTAATCATTACTTCCTTTCACTTTGTTGTTGTTGTTAGATGCCATCAAGTAGTTTCTAACTCACGGAGACCCCATGTACAACAGAATGACATACTGCCTGGTCCTATGCCATCCTCACAATTGTTGTTACATTTGAGCCCACTGCCGCAGCCACCGTGTCAATCCATCTCATTGAGAGTCTTCCTCTTTTTCACTGACCCTCTACTTTACCAAGCATGATGCTGTTCTCCAGGGACTGATCCCTCCTGATAATATGTCCAAAGTATGTGAGACAAAGTCTTGCCATCTTTAATTCTGAAGAGCATTCTGGCTGTAGTTCTTCCAATACAGATTTGTTTATTCTTTTGGCAGTCCATGGTATATTCCATATTCTTTATCAACACCATAATTCAAAGGCATCAACTCTTCTTTGGTCTTCCTTATTCACCGTCCACCTTTCACAAGCATATAGGTGATTGAAAACAGCATGGCTTGGGTCAGGTGCACCTTAGTCTTCAAGATGACTTCTTTGCTTTTTAATACTTTAAAGAGGTCTTTTGCAGCAGATTTGCCCAATGCAAAGTGTTTCACTTTAGCTGCTCTAAATTCAAGAGAAAGTTTCAGGTTCTCTTCTGACATTCATTTAGCCTTTTCTTTCATTCCTGTCTCTTAAATGACCTTCTGTTTTCTTCATATATGATTGTCCTTGACGTCATCCCAAAAGTTGTCTGGTCTTCTGTCATTAGCGTTCAGTACGCAAAATCTGTTCTTGAGATGATCTCCAAATTCAGGTGGGATATACTCAAGGTGGTACTTTGGCTCTCATGGATTTTTTTAAATTTTTAAAAATTTTCTCCAGCTTCAACTAGAACTTGCAATTGAGCAATTGATGGCCTCACTCTGACTGATAACGAGTTTTCCCATCAAAAAGAAGATGGGAGGAATACACAGAGTCACTGTACCAAAAAGAACTGGTCAACATTCAACCATTTTAGGAGGCAGGATATAACCAACGGTACTTAAGGAAAAAGTCCAAGCTTCATTGAAGACACTGGCGAAAACAAGGCTCCAGGAATTGGTGCAATACCAATTGAGATGTTTCAACAAATGGTTGCATCACTGGAAGTGCTCACTCATCTATGCCAAGAAATTTGGAAGACAACTACCTGGCCACCCAATTGGAAGAGATCCATATTTGTGCCCATTCCAATGAAAGATGATCCAATGGAATGTGGAAATAATATCATTAATATCACACACACATAAAATTTTGTTGCAGGTAATTCGAAAACCGTTGCAGCAGTGCATCAACAGGAAACTGCCAGAAATTCAAGCTGGATTCAGAACAGGACGTGGAATGAGGGATATCATTGCTGATGTCAGATGGATCTTGGCTGAAAGCAGAGAATATCAGAAAGATGTTTACCTGTGTCTTACTGACCATGCAAAGGCACTCGCCTTTATGGGTAACAGTGTGAAGAATGGGAATTCCAGAACACTTAATTGTGCTCACATGGAACCTGTACATAGAGAGTCAGCTGTCCCAACAGCGCAATGGGGTATTATGTGGTTAAAAATCAGGAAAGGAGTGCATCAGGGCTTATCTTTTCACCATACTTATTCAATATGTATGTTGAGCAAATAATCCGAGAACCTGGACTATATGAAGGAGGACAGGTCATCAGGATTGGAGAAAGACTCATTAACAACTTGCAATATGCAGATGACACAACCTTGGTTTCTGAAAGTGAAGAGGACTTGAAGCACTTACTGATGAAGATCAAAGAACACAGCCATCAGTATGGATTACACCTCAAATTAAAGAAAACAAAAAGTCCTCACAACTGGACCAATAAGCAACATTATGATAAATGGGGAAAAGACTGAAATTGTCAAGGATTTCATTTTACTTGGATCCACAATCAATGCCCATGGAGGCAGCAGTCAAGAAATCAAAAGATGCATTGCATTGGCCCATCTGCTGCAAAAGGCCTCTTTAAAGTGCTCAAGAGCAAAGATGTCACTTCGAGGATTAAGGTGCACTGCACCCAAGCGGTGGTATTGTCAATTGCCTCATATGCATGTGAAAGCTGGACAATGAATAAGGAAAATCAAAGAACTGATGCACTTTAATTACGGTGCTGGCAAAGAATATTAAATATACCACAGACCGACGAAGAACCAACAAATCTGTCTTGGATTAAGTACAGCCAGAATGCTCCTTAGAAGTGAGGATGGTGAGAGTTGGTCTCACATAATGATAAATGCTGGACATTTTATCAGGATAGACCAGTTCCTGGACAAGGACATTATGCTTGGTAAAGTAGAAGATCAGAGAAAAAGGGGAAAATCTTCAATGATGGATTGACACAGTCACTACAACAACAGGATCAAACATATGAACAACTGTAAGGATGGTGTAGGACTGTACAGTGTTTCATTCAACTGTAAGGATGGAGTAGGACTGTACAGTGTTTCATTCTGTTGTACACAGGGTCGCTATGAATAGGAACATACTTGATAACACCTAACAATGACAACATCGTCTCCTTCCACATATGTACTCAATTTGATTCCTATATATTCCATATGGTGAGGTCCCCATGTATAGTGGCCGTTTATGTTGGTGAAAAGGTGTGTTTGCAATGAACAAATCGATGGTATTACAAAATTTTATCATGCGATCTCTAGCATTGTTTCTATCACCAAGGCCATATTTTCCAACTACTGAACCTTCTTTGTTTCTAACTTTCTAATTCCAATCACCAACTTGGGTGCATGACTGATCAATTTCAGACAGCAGAAGTCACTAAAAATCTTCAATTTCTTCATCTTTGGCATAGTGGTTAGTGTGAACAATTGAATAGTCATACTAATGGGTCTTCCCTATAGGCATATGGATATTACCCTATCACTGACAGCAATGTACTTCAGGATACCCATTGCTGCTGAGTTGATTTCAACTCATAGTGACCCTATAGGACAGAGCAGAACTGCCCCCATAGGGTTCCCACGGCTGTAATCTTTACAGAACCAAACTGCCACAACTTTCTCCAGAGGAGCAACTACTGGATTCGAACTGCCAACCTTCTGATTAGCAACCTAGTTTGTAACCACTGCGTCACCAGGGCTCTGTAATCCAGGATAGCATTTGAAATGTTCTTTTTTGATGACAAATGCGATGCTGTTCTTCTTCAATTTGTCATTCCTGGCATACTACATACCATATGATTGTCCAATTCAAAATGGCCGATACCAGTCCATTTCAGCTCACTGATGCCTCAGATATATCAATCTTTATGCATTCCATTTCATTTTTGACAACTTCCAATTTTTCTAGATTCATATTTGGTACACTCTATGTTCTGATTATTAATAGATGTTTGCAGCTGTTTCTTCTCATTTTGAGTCATGTCACATCAGCAAATGAAGGTTCCGAAAGCTGGACTCCATCCACGTCATTACAGTTAACTCTTCCTTGAGGAGGCAGCTCTTCCCCAATTTTATTTTTAGTGGCTTCCAACCTGAGGGGCTCATCTTCTGGCACTATCTCACACAATGTTGCACTATAACACACAGTGTTCTACTGCTATTGATAACGTTTTCACCAGCCAATTTTTATAGAAGTAGATCGCCAGGTCCTTCTTCCTAGTCTGTAACAGTCTGAAAGCTCCACTGAAACCTGTCCACCACGGGTGATTCTGTTGGTATTTGAATTACCAGTGGCACAGCTTCCAACATCACAGCAACACACAACCCACCACAGTAAAACAAACTGACAGATGAGTTGTGATTCATAAAGATTACAGCCTTAAAAAGCCTATGGGGCAGTTCTAATTTGTCCTACAGTGTCACTATGAGTCAGAATCAACTCAACGGCAATGCAGGAGAAGAATGGGCTTACAAATAATTTTAATATTATTATTTATGTTTTTCCAGGTTTTCTAATGTTATATATACCCATGTTTTAAAAAAAAATCTTTCAATAAACACCTTTCATATTTAGATGAAAATAAGACTAACAACAGCACATTCTGGATGTCACAATATTTGTACTTTCGCTTCACTTGTTTTTAACAAAAGAGCTTGTCTTTGCTACAACGATGGAACTGGACTAGCTGGTCTGCTGCCACCATAATCAAGATCACAGGAACTATGTCATTCAGGGTCTAGCATACTAATGAACTAGAAATGTATTACATGCTGCAGAGCTCTTTTCTTTCCAAACTGATTTGAAACAAAACCCAATAGAAATATTTACTCTAAGTAATACAAAATTATTTTTAGCTACATCATCTGAGGCTTCATGAAGGACCACAAAGGAAGCAGTAATTCTTCACTGGCCTTCTCAACCACTATAGTGGAATCACCTAAAACTTCTATACCCACTAATTTAGCACAGACACAGCTTTGTAAAAGGGCATCCCCTCATTCCATAAATGATTCTGGGTATAAAACACAGGACACAATTGAGAATTGAGTCTTGGTGAAGGGAGATGGTATGTCTATATTAACGGCCCTTTTAAATTCCTGCATTTGCATACATCAATCATTTTTAAAAATAGTAATAACTGTCTACTTGAAAATAGGGTCATTCCGTTTCCATTTTTTATTGCCATGCAACACAACAGGCTCTGCCTCTATGTGTCCTTCACTAGTTTCATTCTGCTTTTCTTTATGTTTTAGCATTCTGTCTTCTATACTGCTTCCTGCTTAAAAAAAAATTAATTCAGTAAAGCAGCACTACAGAGAACATTATCTCTTGTTCAGCATCCAGTATCATTTTTGGGGCAACAGAAATTCCACTCTCATATGGGGAACTCAGCCTTTGTAGGATGATTCCCACTCATCCTCCAAATTACCCATGGCCACAGGAATGGAATCATGACCCGAGCCTACCAAAAGTACACCAACTTCTTGGACACGATGATTGATTGATTTAAGGAAGAGTACTACCAAAAGTACACCAACCTCTTGGACACGATCATTGATTTATTTAAGGAAGAGCACTGAACCAAGTCAGGCCAATAAGATTCTTCTCTGAGACTTTTGTACCACATTTATTGGAAAATATTTCACCAAGAGTTGCCATGGCAGCCATGGTGACATACGTTCAGATCTCACTTCAAGAAAATATGCTGAGGGGAACACAGTTGACTGACAGCCACCAGCTGCCACCTCTGGATCTGGTGCTCACACTGAGGCCACACTTCTCCTGAGTAATGTTATTACTCCTGAAAAATAGAGATCCATCCTTGAAAGTAGATACCTTGATTTTGGTCCTTCCTGACTTCATAAATGATATCAGCAACAGAATTAATTGCAAAGCAGACTTGGCAAAGGTCTTACTTAACCTTTGGGTTCATTCAACATTCTCAACTCAGGAGTTTCCTCACCTTAGAAAGTCATAGCTCTAAATATTCATCCAATCTCTCTCACTTGCCAAGCAAACTTTCTTTTTTACACGTTAGGCTTCTCATTCACAACTTACTGCTTCTAACCTAGGCCATATCTTGAGTCCAAATTCTACTCATTTCTAGGCATCATCACTTGCTACTCTTAATCACGCCACTCACAGTGATGAATTCTCCCTCTTGTCAAACTGTTCCTTTGGCCTCTTCACACCTCTCTATGCTTACCATTTCTGTCCTTCATCACCTTCTAATTCTTATCACCTCACATTTACAGCTTCCCAACTGTTCTACTATAACCCATTATATTTGCTTTCCCTCATGACACCCTATTTTCCCCCTTCCAGGCCCTCAAAACTCAAAGTCAAATATTCCTCTCTACCTTAAACTTCACCTTCTGTTTAAAATATCCCTTATCCTAATACTACTCAGAACTTTCATCATACATGAACTTTATGTCAATAAAACATTTAAAAATCAACTAAACCTACTGCCACTGAGTCAACTCAAGCTCACAGCAACTATACAGGACAGGACAGAACAGAACTGTCCCATAGGGTTTACAAGGAGCGTCTGGTGGAGTCAAGCTGCCGAACTTTCGGTTGGCAGCCAAGCTCTCAACCACTGCACTAACCAAATCAACTGTTTTAAATTCTATCACAAAATAAAGGGACTGCAGAGCAAACTTACAAGTGCCTTATAAGTAAATTGCTTCAATTTCTAAATATCTACCTTTATATACATGAAAGATATTACCAAAACATATTTATATCTTTAGAATATATAGAAGCTGTATATTGCTCTAAGTACAACAGATCTAGGCTCTTGATTCTTTCAAATCAAGCAAAGCATGAAAAATTTGGGATCTTTGTAGATTCCATGAATGTGAGAGAAACTGTATACTGAATATCCTAAGATTTTTCAGTGCACAGAGGTTTAGAAATCCCAAACTTGGGAGATGACAGTTTCCCACCCCTTCTGCACACATATATTTACCACCACTCAACAGATGGAGCCACAAAAACAACTAGGCAAAAAGCCACAAAAAGAAACAAATTCATAGCTGAAAATTCTTTCCCAGTCTGTAGGTGGTCTTCTTACTCTTTTGGAGAAGTCTTTAGATGAGCATAGGTGTTTGATTTTTAGGAGCTCCCAGTTATCGGGTTTCTCTTCATCATTTTTGGTAATGTTTTGTATTCTGTTTATGCCTTGTATTAGGGCTCCTAGGGTTGTCCCAATTTTTTCTTCCATGATCTTTATCGTTTTAGTCTTTATGTTTAGGTCTTTGATCCACTTGGAGTTAGTTTTTGTGCATCGTGTGAGGTATGGGTCCTGTTTCATTTTTTTGCAAATGGATATCCAGTTATGCCAGCACCATTTGTTAAAAAGGCTATCTTTTCCCCAGTTAATTGACACTGGTCCTTTGTCAAATATCAGCTGCTCATACGTGGATGGATCTATGTCTGGGTTCTCAATTCTGTTCCATTGGTCTATGTGTCTGTTGTTGTACCAATACCAGGCTGTTTTGACTACTGTGGCTGTATAGTAGGTTCTGAAGTCAGGTAAGGTGAGGCCTCCCACTTTCTTCTTCTTTTTCAGTAGTGCTTTGCTTATCCAGGGCTTCTTTCCCTTCCATATGAAATTGGTGATTTGTTTCTCTATCCCCTTAAAATATGACATTGGAATTTGGATCGGAAGTGCATTAAATGTATAGATGGCTTTTGGTAGAATAGACATTTTTACTATGTTAAGTCTTCCTATCCATGAGCAGGGTATGTTTTTCCACTTAAGTATGTCCTTTTGAATTTCTTGTAGTAGAGCTTTGTATTTTTCTTTGTATAGGTCTTTTACATCCTTAGTAAGATTTATTCCTAAGTATCTTATCTTCTTGGGGGCTACTGTGAATGGTATTGATTTGGTTATTTCCTCTTCGGTGTTCTTTTTGTTGATGTAGAGGAATCCAAGTGATTTTTGTATGTTTATTTTATAACCTGAGACTCTGCCAAACTCTTCTATTAGTTTCGGTAGTTTTCTGGAGGATTCCTTAGGGTTTTCTGTGTATATAATCATGTCATCTGCAAATAGTGATAACTTTACTTCTTCCTTGCCAATCCGGATACCTTTTATTTCTTTGTCTAGCCTGATTGCCCTGGCTAGGACTTCTAGCACGATGTTGAATAAGAGCGGTGATAAAGGGCATCCTTGTCTGGTTCCCGTTCTCAAGGGAAATGCTTTCAGGTTCTCTCCATTTAGAGTGATATTGGCTGTTGGCTTTGCATAGATGCCCTTTATTATGTTGAGGAATTTTCCTTCAATTCCTATTTTGGTAAGAGTTTTTATCATGAATGGGTGTTGGACTTTGTCAAATGCCTTTTCTGCATCAATTGATAAGATCATGTGGTTTTTGTCTTTTGTTTTATTTATGTGATGGATTACATTAATGGTTTTTCTGATATTAAACCAGCCTTGCATACCTGGTATAAATCCCACTTGATCAGGGTGAATTATTTCTTCAGCTATGACATCTCCGACCAGCACCTGATCTCTAAAATCTACATGATTCTGTCAAAACTCAACCACAAAAAGACAAACAACCCAATCAAGAAGTGGGCAAAGGATATGAACACACATTTCACTAAAGAAGATATTCAGGCAGCCAACAGATACATGAGAAAATGCTCTCGATCATTAGCCATTAGAGAAATGCAAATTAAAACTACGATGAGATTCCATCTCACACCAGCAAGGCTGGCATTAATCCAAAAACACAAAATAATAAATGTTGGAGAGGATGCGGAGAGATTGGAACTCTCATACACTGCTGGTGGGAATGTAAAATGGTACAACCACTTTGGAAATCCATCTGGCGTTATCTTAAACAGTTAGAAATAGAACTACCATACAACCCAGAAATCCCACTCCTAGGAATATACCCTAGAGATACAAGAGCCTTCATACAAACAGATATATGCACACCCATGTTTATTGCAGCTCTGTTTACAATAGCAAAAAGTTGGAAGCAACCAAGGTGTCCATCTACGGATGAATGGGTAAATAAATTGTGGTATATTCACACAATGGAATACTACGCATCGATAAAGAACAGCGACGAATCTCTGAAACATTTCATAACATGGAGGAACCTGGAAGGCATTATGCTGAGCGAAATTAGTCAGAGGCAAAAGGACAAATATTGTATAAGACCACTATTATAAGATCTTGAGAAATAGTAAACCTGAGAAGAACACATACTTTTGTGGTTACGAGGAGGGGAGGGAGGGAGGGTGGGAGAGGGTTTTTTATTGATTAATCAGTAGATAAGAACTGCTTTAGGTGAAGGGAAAGACAACACTCAATACATGGAAGGTCAGCTCAATTGGACTGGACCAAAAGCAAAGAAGTTTCCGGGATAAAATGAATGCTTCAAAGGTCAGCGGAGCAAGTGCGGGGGTCTGAGGAACATGGTTTGCGGGGACTTCTAAGTCAATTGGCAAAATAATTCTATTATGAAACCATTCTGCATCCCACTTTGAAATGTGGCGTCTGGGGTCTTAAATGCTAACAAGCGACCATCTAAGATGCAGCAATTGGTCTCAACCCACCTGGAGCAAAGGAAAAGGAAGAACACCAAGGCCACACGACAACTAAGAGCCCAAGAGACAGAAAGGGCCACATGAACCAGAGACCTACATCATTCTGAGACCAGAAGAACTAGTTGGTGCCCGGCCACAATCGATGACTGCCCTGACAGGGAGCACAGCAGAGGACCCCTGAGGGAGCAGGAGATCCCAGACCCCAAATTCTCATAAAAAGATCAAGCTTAATGGTCTGACTGAGACTGGAGGAATCCCGGCGGCCATGCTCCCCAGACCTTCAGTTGACACAGGACAGGAACCATCCCCGAAGACAACTCATCAGAAATGAAAGGGACTGGTTAGCGGGTGGGAGAGAGACGCTGATGAAGAGTGAGCTAATGATATCAGGTGGACACTCGAGATTGTGTTGGCAACTCTTGTCTGGAGGGGGGATGGGAGGATAGAGAGAGAGGGAAGCCGGCAAAATTGTCAAGAAAGGAGAGACTGAAAGGGCTGACTCAAGAGGGGCAGAGCAAGTGGGAGTAGGGAGTAAGATGTATGTAAACTTATATGTGACAGACTGATTGGATTTGTAAACGTTCACTTGAAGCTTAATAAAAGTTATTAAAAAAAAAAAAAAAAACAAATTCAAAAGAAAGCTCCCTATGGTTTTTAAGTTATTGTGAATCTTAATTATAAATGAGATGAGCTAGCTCTGAGAACTTTTCCAAGAGGGTTTTCCATCTTACAATGTGATTTGCAGACAGTTCTACTGGTGAAATTAAAATGTCACTCAGAGGAAGTCAAATGAAAATGTAATCACTGAAAAATCATCTATTAACTGGGTAATCAGAAGGTGTTATAAGTTCATATGGAAATGAGGAAAATATACCTGCACACCTAAAAAGACTGATGGTGATTTCTCATGGAAATCTTTATTTAACTTACAGTGGATCAAATTTTTGTCTGGGTAGTATTCCTTCCATCCTGATTAAAAAGGGAAAAGAAACACCTCCTCCTCACCCCATTCCCTAGGGTTTGACCTACCCGGGACAAATTCCAATACCTTTGCCCACCTTATGCCACAGCGATTTTGCTCAAGGCATAGGATCATGACCCAGATTCTTCCCTGGAGTTTTCAAACTCATTCTAGAAGAAGGAATTTCCTTTTCCTCAGGTCACAGGACTAATAATATATGTGGTTTGAAACGCATGTAAGGATGTCACACAGTGTATGGAGTACACAGATCTCAAAGGATAAAGCGAATACGCAGAAAAGCAGAAATGAGAGGTAGAGTTCTAAGTGTGTTTAAATCCTTGATTCTAGTCCTTCTTGTTCCTTCACACGGTTGAGCTAATAAGTAATTGTATTAGTCATCTAGTGTTGCTATAAGAGAAATACCACAAGTGGATGGCTTTAACAAAGAGAAATTTATTCTCTCACAGACTAGTTGGCTAGAAGTCCAAATTCAGAGTGCCAGCTCCAGGGGAAGGCTTTCTCTCTCTGCTGGCTCTGGAGGATGACCCTTATCATCAATCTTCCCCTGGACTAGGAGCTTCTCAGCACAAGTACCCCAGGTCCAAAGAATGGGCTCTGCTCCTGGCACTGCTCTCTTGGTGGTATGAGCTCCCCCTGTCTCTCTGCTTGCTTCTCTCTTTTATATCTCAAAAGAGACTGACTGAAGATACAACCTAAAATTGCAGTTTCAGTCTTGCCTCATTAATATAACTGCCTCTAATCCTGCCCCATTAACAGCAAAGAGGTAAGATTTACAGCACATAAGAAAATCACATTAGATAACAAAATGGTGGACAATCACGCAATACTAAGAAACATGGCCTAGCCAAGATGACACACATTTTTGGAGGACACAATTCAATCCATAACACTAATAAATTCACCTACACTGGCTTCAATTTTCAATAACATGGCATCTTTAAAATAGTCAATTTGCTATGTTATCTTCCTAGACAATCTATGTTGAGGGAAACTGGAAACAACAAAGGCAGATAAAATTGATATTCACCTCCACAGCGAAAGTGTCAGGAGAAACCAGAGAAAAAAGGAGGTTATTTTGGAAATAAGACAACTGATCATAGATCATTTTTTTGAGATTAAGAAAATAAGGCCACCTAGTTATTTGCTGAAGGAGCCCTGATGGCGCAATTGTTAAAAGTACACGGCTGCCAATCAAAAGGTCAGCGGCTCAAACCCACCTGCCACTCCACTGGAGAAGATTTGGGAGTCTACTTCAGTAAAGATTTACAGCCTTGGAAACCCTACGCGGCAGTTCTACTCTGTCTTATAGGGTTGCCATGAGTCAGAATTGACTCGACAGCAATGGGTTTGGTTTTCGTTTAGTTCTTTGCAAAGACTATGTTTGGCTGTTTTGGGGAAACCTACTACCAAAGCCAAACTAATGTTTGTAGAAAACAGTGGATGATATAAAGGATGCGTGAGGGCTGGGTATCAGGCCATCTGGGTTCTTATCCTAGTTCTGGTACTATCTTACTTGTCCTTGAAAGTCAGTTTTGTTTTTTAATACTTAGTAAATACACATTACATTGAAAAGTCTGGATTATTAGATTATTTTCAACTATAAAATACCATGGTTCTTTTCTGGAACATATTTGGAAGTAGGTCACTTTATACTGGACTAATTAAGCATGCCTATCTAGAAAGTGATAAATCACAAGTTTTACAGGAATACTTAATTTAGATTAATTAAAAAAAAAAAACTGCTTGGTAAGAAATATGATGTGAATTGTGCATTTAAAAAACAGACCTAAGTTTTTGTTGTTTTTTTTTAATTTTTGTTGTGCTTTAAGTGAAAGTTTACAAATCAAGTCGGACTCTCATACAAAAATTTATACACACCTTGCTATATACTCCTAATTGCTCTCCCCTTAATGACACACCACACTCCTTACCTCCACTCTCTCTTTTCACATCCATTCCGCCAGCTTCTGACCCCCTCTACGCTCTCATCTCCCCTTCAGACAGGGGATGCCAACACAGTCTCATGTGTCTACTTGATCCAAGAAGCTCATTCTTCACCAGTATCACTGTCTATCCCATAGTCCAGTCCAATCACTGTCTGAAGAGATGGCTTTGGGTATGGTAAAAAACAGACCCAAGTTTTAAAACTCTTCTTTCCTCATTTACCTTTTGAAACTTTCCAGATGCCTTTCTCCTCCAAAGAAAGAAAGGCAGGCAAACTGTTAAGGATATTCTGTACCTGTAAACATAAAACACTTGTAATTCTTTTAGCGCCATCCTATTTCCTAACAATCTAAATTGGAGACAAATGTTAAAGGGCTCCCAGAAATATGTCTCCTTGGGGAAAAAATAACTGAAACTGACAATGGGAGACAATTCTCTATGATTCTCTTACATTTTTGCACATCTAGTGAGCAGAGGCACTGACTTTCTTTGTTCCAGACTATTTTCTCAAGAATGTTTATGTAAAAAAGTCTTGGAAGATAGAGATGGTGTCTCCCTTCGGAGCAAAGAACAGAGATAGTTGTCTCCCTCAAGGGTAAAGCACATGCATATTCACTGACCATTATAAAAGAATCAGGATTCTTCCATGGTCCTCTAAGTCATCTAGTGCCCATTTCTGCTATAATAGAACTACTACAGGCATATGGCTGTAACAAAGAGAAATTTATTCTCTCACAGTCTAGGAGGCTAGAAGTTCAAATTCAGGGCGCCAGCTCCGGGGGAATGCCTTCTCTCCCTGTTGGTTCTGAAAGAAGATCCCTGTAATCAATCTTCTCCTGGTCTAGGAGCTTCTCAGCACAGGAACCCCAGGTCCAAATGCCACGCTCTGCTCCTGGTGAGACTTTCCTCGTAATTTGAGATCACCCTGTCTCTCTGCTTGCTTCACTCTTTTATATCTCAAAAAGGATTCACTCAAGATACAACCTAGGAGGCGGAGCCAGAATAGACAGACGCTTCCGGCGAGCCCTCTTTACAACAGACTCAAAAAAACAAGTGAAATGAGTATATTTGTGACAAGCTGGGAGTCCTGAACTTCAAAGGCAACCTTAGAAAACAAACTGAGGGGCAGGGGGAGGAAGAGACCGCTCAGAAGCGGAGAGGAGTTACTGGACCTGAATCGCAGGGAACCCTCAGGCACCATTCCCGGAGCAGCGCCGGCGGCGGCAGCCCCGGTACTAGCACTCAGCCACAGTTTCCTCAGGGAGAAGCAGCCAGCCACACAGCCCACTTACACCTCCGGAACCTGAGGAGAACGGCGCTCTCGGCAAAAGCTAAGTACTTGCATATATTTTACCACAACCTACCACCCACCCCCGCAAACCGGCTTTAGCGGCTGAATTCCCTGGGCCTGAGATAGACCCTGAGGAGCACCTAGAGCCATCCTCCCGACCTTGGGGAAGGAAAAAATTTGCATTTGGGGAAAAGATAATTTGTTAGTTCCACTGACCAGGGGAGCTCAGGACAGAAGCAGCTCCTGTCCAAGTGTAAGCCATCCGTGGACTTTGAGCACCCTTCCCTTCTGCATGGACCTGTGTGGGCCTATTTTGGGAGAATAGGCCCTTGTTGGCAGACTCCAACCATTTCAGCTGTGCGGTGGAGAGGAGGGTGTTTGATGTTTGACATTACTTTGCCTATTAAAGTCCCCACCTACCCACATCAGGGACCTAAGGACTGGTAGCACCACTCAGGTCACCCAGCCGCCTGCGACAGGGGTCCAAAGATAACTGGTACCTCCCAGTCCTTACAACCAAAAACTTTGGGTGCCCGTGGTCCGTCTGCAGAACTCAACCACCTGCACGCTCTAGGGAACAGGGATGTGTTTTCCTCACAGACACTCGGGGGTCGGTTCTCAGGCCCCTGCCTTGTTGAGAGTGTGACCCCCTGCTGCAATCAGATACTGGAATACACACCAATCACCCCTGCCCCTCTAAGACTGTAGGACAGAGCCTGTACTACACACTTGATGATCAGCTACCTGGCAACCTGAGCTGAATTCATACAAGAAAACTGAATGGACTCCTAGACTGATATACTTGATAAAAGCTCTAGCCAGCTGGGGACCAGACGTCAGAGCTCCAAAGGTGAAAATAATCAAGCTAGCTCACTCAAGCAACCCAGAGGGGTATACGAAAAAAAAACAAAGCAATCAGCTATGACACAGTAAGCAAGCATGAACTAATACAATAACTTACAGATGGCTCGGAGACAATAGTCAATATCAAGTCACATAAAGAAACAGGCCATGATCACCTCAACAGGCTCTCAAAACAAAGAATTCAGGGATCTTCTAGATGAAAGTGCATTCCTGGCATTACCAGATGCAGAATACAAAAGTTTAATATACAAAACCCTTCAAGACATCAGGAAGGAAATGAGACAATACGCAGAACAAGCCAAGGAACACACAGATAAAGCAACTGAAGAAGTTAGAAAGATTATTCAGGAACGTAATGAAAAGTTTAATAAGCTGGAAAAATCCACAGACAGCAATCAGAAATTCAGAAGATTAACAATAAAATTACAGAAACAGACAACTCAATAGAAAGTCAGAGGAGCAGAATTGAGCAAGTAGAAGCTAGACTTTCTGAACTTGAAGATGAATCACTTGGCACTAATATATTCGAAGAAAAATCAGATAAAAGGATTTTAAAAAATGAAGAAACCTTAAGAATCATGTGGGACTCTATCAAGAGAAATAATCTACGAGTGATTGGAGTACCAGAACAGGGAGGTATAACAGAAAATACAGAGAGAAGAGTTGAACATTTGTTGGCAGAAAACTTCCCTGATATCGTGAAAGATGAGAAGATATCTATCCAAGATGCTCATCGAACTCCACATGAGGTAGATCTGAAAAGAAAGTCACCAGGACATATTATAATCAAACTTGCCAAAACCAAAGATAAAGAGAGAATTTTAAGAGCAGCGAGGGATAAACGAGAAGTTACCTATGAAGAAAAGCCAATAAGAATAAGCTCAGACTACTCGACAGAAACCATGCAGGCAAGAAGGAAATGGGATGACATACTTAAAAAACTGAAGGAAGAAAATTGCCTGCCAAGAATCATATATCCAGCAAAATTGTCTCTTAAATATGAAGGTGAAATTAAGACATTTCCAGATAAGCACAAGTTGAGGGACTTCATAAAAACCAAACCAAAACTACAAGAAATACTAAAGGGAGTTCTTTGGTTAGAAAATCAATAATATCAGGTTATCAATCCAAGACTAGAACACTGGGCAGAGGAACCAGAAGTCAACCCAGACAGGGAAATCCAAAAAAAAACAAGGCAAGGTTATTAAAAAAAAAAAAAAAAAAAGCTCAAAACAGGGTAACAGCCATGTTATTATATAAAAGAAGACAACATTAGAATAATAAAGAGGGACTAAGAAATGTAATCATACGCCTTCCATATGGAGAGGAAGATACAGCGATACAAAGAAATAAAACACAATAAAAATTATAAAAAAAAAAAAAAAGAAAGAAGCAAGTAGAGAGACAGGGAGACCTAGTATCACCAAGAAAGCCGTGCCTGGAGCAGTGCGTGTCCCTTGGACCAGAAGTTCCTGTGCTGAGAAGCTCTTTGACCAGAGGAAGATTGATGACAAGGACTTTCCTCCAGAGCCAACGGAGAGAGGAAGCCTTCCCCTGGAGCTGGTGCCCTAAATTCTGACTTCTAACCTACTAGACTGTGAGAAAATAAAGTGTTTGTTGAAGGCAAAAAAAAAGATACAACCTAATCTTGTAGATTGAGTCCTGCCTGATTAACATAACTGCCTCTAATCACACCTCTTTAACATCATAGAGGTAGAATTTACAACATATAGGAAAATCACATTAGATGACAAAATGATGGACAAGCACATAATACTGGAAATCATGGCATAGCCAAGTTGACACACACTTGGAGGGGACACAATTCAATCCATAACACCTTCTTCATATCACATTGTGAGAGCTGGGTTGGTTCAAGGAATCAGCACAGCACAAGACAATTCTCATGCTCTGACTATTGCCGTGAATAATAAAGTCCTCTCTCCGACCAAAGAGTCTTGTGTCTTCTGTCAATATGAAAGAATGGTTGGCTAACCCGTGAACTTGCAGGTAGGGCAAAATCTCAGGCCTTTTACAGTGACAATGGAGAGATTACTAATATATTTTAGCAGGAGAGAGCTGAGGGATGAAATGGAGACAGACAGGTAACTCAGAAAACCAAAGTTAATTTCCTGATTTTCATGGTTGTTTTGTGGTGTGGAGACCTAGTGGCACAGTAGATAAAAGCTTGGCTGCTAACCAAAATGTCAGCAGTTCGAACTACCAGCTGCTCCTAAGAAACCCTACGGGGCACTTCACTCTGTCTTATAGGGCCGCTATGAGTTGGAATCAACTCGACGGCAATGGGTTTGGTTTTGGATTTTGTGTGTGTGTGTGTGTGTGATTTGAGTAGAAACATGTTCTTGTTTGTAGGAAAAACACACAAAAGTGTAAGGAGTGATGGAATATCAGGTCAGCAACTTGAATGATTCAGGAAAAAAAAAAGTTGTACTAAAGAAATCTTTTTTTCTAATTAAAAATAAAAGAAACTCCTCACTTTACCCAGGTGGGGTGATCTTAAATTACTGTTGAATAAAAACAAAATTGATGAACTTAAAAATAATTTTTGTGCTCATTTTTAAATTTAGGTTTGAATATTAAGTTTTGGCTTATAAATCTACTAACATACAGCATTTAATTATATCCCCTCAGCACAGAACTTATAATTAACCATGTCAAAAAAAATCTTCCATAGATACTTCCTCTTATAAAAGACTTCTATATAAATTATGTATGTTTTTCACCATGACTTTTCTTAAGCTAATTACCTCCTGCAGGCTTCATACCAATTAAAATGATGACTGAGTTTCAAAGAACTTTTCAGGTTCAATGTGAGGTATATTTACACTCATCAAGAATGAATAAAAGTGAAAGTACTAGACTGAACCTTTACTGCATTTACTCCTACATAAGATGCAGTGACTACATCTTTCCTCTTTCAAATCACTTCTATTTCATGTTAATATGTGATCACCTGGCTGATGACCAAATTCTACATATCTAAGAAAACATACAAGTTACCAAATCATGAAAACATTTAAAAAAAAAAAAGATACATCCTTTATGTGAATTTTCCTGGCACAACTGCCAGGCCTTACACAAACTCCCAAACCAAAATTCATTACCGATACTCAGCAATTAAACAAGCAAGTACATATAATTTCCCATTTTGAAACCTAAGAGTCTTAATCATTAGGTGTTATATAATACACAATTTCTCTGTTCAGAATAAGTCTGAAGTATTTCAAAAGTGACATCTCAATCCTTATACGATTTCTATTTCCAGCTCTCTAAAACACAGGCTATTATTTTTCTTGTTCTCCTATGTTCTCTCAGCTTACCAGAAAGGCTGTCACATAGTGAAAGTCAATAAATATCAACTGAATTAGACCTTCTTCTGAGTTCCCACTGCACATTTTACTTCAGAGGCTAACTTCAACATACCACAAAAAACCAAACCCAGTGCCATCAAGTCAATTCCAACTCATAGTGACCCTATAGGACAGGGTAGAACTGCCCCAGAGTTTCCGAGGAGCGCCTGGCAGATTCAAACTGCCAACCCCTTGGTTAGCAGCTGTAGCACTTAACCACTACGCCACCAGGGTTTCCAACTTCAACATGCCACTTACTAAACGGTATGGCTACTTGTATACTGGAACTAATTCCATTACAGAATTATAAAATTAGATGTGTCTTAAGAACAGGAATCACACTTTTATTGGCTGTTTTTAATTCCCTTTACCACCAGAGTTTCACACAGAAGAAGAAATATTACTTGAAAACCAGTGTAGCTTCGATCTATAAACAAACCTTAAATAAGGCAGGAGTCAAAATATCATCTTTCTCATTTTCTGATAGAAGGAAAAAAAAGAACATTAATTATGAGGAAAGGTAAAACTGAAGTTCAGATCTTAGGATATTTAGACAAAATAAAGCTTTCTACAATTAACTAATTCAATGATTTGGCTACAAATCAATTTTTTTGGGAAAATCACTATAGCTTAATTGTGGTTTGAGAAGAAAAACTTTGCTTGAAATTCAATATAGGAATAAAATCTTAATAAAAGTAAACTAAAAAAAAAAATTTTTTTTTTTATACAAAAATTAAGACAAATAATCATGAGCCCAAGAGACAGAAAGGGCTACATAAATCAGAAACTACATCAGCCTGAGACCAGAAGAACTAGATGGTGCCCAGCTATAACCGATGACTGCCCTGGCAGGGAACACAACAGAGAAACCCTGATGGAACAGGAGAGCAGTGAAATGCAGACCTCAAATTCTCATAAAAAGACCAGACTTATGGTCGGATTGAGACTAGAAGGATCCTGAAGGTCACGGTCCCCAGACCTTCTGTTCGCCCAAGATCGGAACCATTCCCAAAGCCAAATCTTCAGACAGGGATTGGACTGCACTATAAGATAGAAAACGATACTGATAAGGAGTAAGCTTCTTAGCTCAAGTAGACACATGAGACTATGTAAGCAGCTCCTGTCTGGAGAGGAGATGAGAAGGCAGAGAGGGACAGAAGCTGGCTGAATGGACGTGGGAATACAGGGCGGAGAGAATGTGCTCTCATTAGGGGAAAAGCAACTAGGAGTATATAGCAAGGAGTATATAAATTTTTGTATGACAGACTGACTTGATTTGTAAACCTTCACTTAAAGCACAATTTAAAAAAAGAAAGAAAGAAACAGCACCCTAAGGGAATTAAGTTTCAGTGTAAAGCCCTTTAGCCCAGGACATCAATAACTAGTGTGTCACTACTTCAAGAAAATTACAATGCAACTATTTGTGTGCCTGTACATGTCAACTACTTTACATAATATATTTTAGTCATAAAAGTTGTGATAAGAAGCTCAACTAGAAAAATCCAACCGTAACAAACACGTAGGTCAATCAAAACCCACTGCCATCAAGTTGATTCCGACTCATAGCAACCCTATGTGATTCAACAGAATATGCAAAATTAGCACCAGACACAAACTCTTTGAACCCAAATACAATCAGATCTCGACCTATCAAAATCTTGGGGGTGGGGGGGGCAGTGAAAAGACATATGCCCCAAAAGAGTGGTATAAAAAGATCACAGGATAAAATATATAAATTTTCAAATGTTCATTAATAATGACTGCAGTAACGACAAACACTTATATACCATGTATCCCTGATTCTAAGACATTTTTTCCTAGTTTAACATCACTGAAATTAAAATGCATCTTAGCATTGTGTCAGTTTAAGTGGGAATGTTTATTGCTTTTTAGTGGCACATAAAATAATGGTGTATCTTAACATCTGATGGACTCTTGGATTGGATTAAACATGTAGTGACTTAGCTGTATTTGCTCATTTAATCTTCACAACCACCCTATAAAGTAGCTGTTATAAGTATACCACTTTATCGACAATAAAAGTGTGGGCACAGAGAGGTTAAGTAACTTTCTAGTCACAAAGCCATTAAATTTACGTTATCTTCAATATAAATTAAAACTTATTCTAATATGAGGCCCTGGTGGTACAGTGGTTAAGTGTTTGGCTCCTAACCAAAAGGTCAGCAGTTCGAATCCCCCAGCCACTACTTGGAAACCCTATGGAGCAATTCTACTCTGCAGTACACAGGCACTATGAGTTGGAATCAATTTGACAACAACAGGTTTGGGTTTTTTTGGTTTAATTTTAATGTAACCCACATATTTTCAACTTTTTAAGTTGTTTTAATGATACTAATATGAGAGACATTTAAGATTTTGTAATAATGCTCTTGGCCTTACAAACAATCATTTGCATATGCAAACACAGCATGTAACAGAGTACATAAATAGTAGTCAATATACATCTGCTTGTCTAAATTTGCTTCTTATAGAAAATTCCTAGATGTTAGTACAAATTTATTTATTGTAAAAATATCCTATAATTTACAATACATATTACTTCACTGACAAAACTTCTGATTATAAGTATAAATTTTTTTTAAATCTATGCTGCAATCAATGTCATTCACCTTATCCTTATCAACAGTCTTAAAAAAATGAAAATCCCAACAGATGAAGGTCAAGCATATGACAAAAAAAAATCCATTCATGGTTTACAAAAAAAAAAAAAGAAAGAAGAGAAAAAACCTCTAAGAAAACTAGGAATAAGAGAACATCCCAACCTGATAAAGGGCATTCGCAAAAAAAAAAATCCTATCATTAATATCATACATTAATGGTGAAAGGCTGAACATTTTCCCTTTAAGATTAGGAACAAGTGAAAAACATATGCTGTCATCACCGATATTCAACATTATACTGGAGGTCCTAGCCCATGCCATAAGGCAAGAAAGACAACAGAAAAAGATTAGAAAGGAATAAAATAACCGCATTTGCTGATGACACGATAATCTACTTTTAAAAAATCCCAACCTTCCAAAAAAAAAAAAAAAAGCTCCTAGATATAATATGTAAGCTTAGAAAGGTCACAGGATATACACTCAATATACCAAAATTAATTCTATTTCTAAATACTACTAATGAACAATTAGAAGTTGGAAATTTTAAAATAGTATTTATAATAGCACCAAAAATCATGATATAATTTGGATAAATATGACAAAGTATGTGCACAATGTGAATGCTAAACAAGAGAAATCAAAGAAAACTAAAATATAAAGAGTCCATGGATTGGAAGACTCAATACTATCAAGATGTCAGCTTGCCCCAAATTGACCTACAGATTCAATGCAATTCTACTCAAAATGCCAGAAAGCTGATTCTAAAATTTATATGAAAATAAAAACAATCTAGAATAGCTAAAACTGTGATGAAAAACAAAGTAGAAGACTGATACTACCTGATTTAAAAAATTACTATAAAGCCACAGTGTGATATGAACTAAGGATAGATACATAGACCAAAGGAACATAACAGAGTCCCACACAGACCCTCACACACATGCTCAATTGATTTTCAAGAAAGATGCCAAGAGAATTAAATGGAAAAAGGATCTTTTCCACAAATGGTGTGTGAAAAATTGGTTAGCCACTTGCGATTAGGCAAACAGCTACATCAAAAGCATGACCCTCCTAAATAAAAAGATAAAATTGGAGAAAAGGTACTGGAACTACCTCATAAAAATACCTCATAGGGAATTCAAAATTGTAATATTTAGGACTCTCCAAGAGATTAGGAAAGAGGTGTAGGAAAACACAGACGACACTGAGGGAAAAACAGAAAAAATCCTGGAAAAGACAGACAAAATCTGAGAAAACACAGACATAGCACTGGAAGAATTCAGGAAAATAATACAGGAACAAAATGTCAAAATAAATAAACAATTAGAAAATATACAAAAACAGCAATTAAAAATCCAAAAGATAAACACGATTTCAGAAATGGACAACACAATAGAAGGTTTAAGGAGTAAATCTTAAACAGAATATATGATCTATAAAATTGAAGACAAATCCCTGGATACCACTTTGAGGAAAAATTAGAGAAAAGAATGCAGAAAATGAAGAAAACGTGAGAAGTATGTGGAATACAATCAAGAGCAAAAATCTGTGCATGATCGGACTTCCAGAATAAGGGGTAAAAACAGAAAACAAAGAGAGGATCATTGAAGATTTGCTGACAGAAAATTTCTCTAATATCATGAAAGACGGAAAACTGACCATCCAAGAAGCTCAACAAGCCCCATATAGGAGAGAGCCCAAAAGAAAGTCACCAAGACATATCATAATCACACTCACCAAAACCAAGCACAAAGAAAGAATCCTGAAAGCAGCTCAAAAAAAAATTCAAATACAAAGGGAAACAATAAGACTAAGCTCTGATTACTTGGCAGATACCGTGCAAGCAAAAAGGCAATGGGATGACATATACAAAATCCTGAAAGAAAAAAACTCCCAACCAAGAATAATACACCCCGCAAAATTCTCGCTCAAATATGATGGTGAAATTAGAACATTTCCAGATAAACAAAAATTATGGAAATACATAAAAACCAAATCAAGCTTACGAGAATTATTAAAAGGAGTCCTTTGGTTACAGAACATACAACATCAGACAACAACCTGAATCTCGCAAACAGGACAGCATCAGCCAGGTATCAATCTAAGTAATGAACTCTCAAGGATAAAACAAAACTAAAAGATTTACAATAAGGAATCAGAGATGTCAATCTGTAAACAACAATGAGAGAACAATAACAGAGGGAAGAAACAGTGTAAGGACAGAACTTCCAAGTGGAGAAGAAGTTAAAGCGTTATCAAGTAATAAAAGACTGGTTCAACCTTAGAAAGGGAGTGGTAAATTTCTATGTAATCACAAAGAAAATTAACAAGTCTACTTATCAAAATGAAGAAAAACAAAGTCTCAGTAGACACGAAATCTACAACAAACAAACTATAAGAAAATCCACAGACAAAAGGAATTCGGCACAGGAGAGTAAAAGGAACAAGGAAAACGTGAGCGCTAAAAAAGGACAGCAATAAATGTGCACCTACCGATAATCACACTGGACATAAATGGCTTAAATGTACCCATAAACAGAAAGTGACAGAATGGATTAAAAAAAACAGGACTCATCAATATTCTGTCTACACATCCTACAAAGATAAAAATATATTTTAAAAATCAAAGGATAGAAAAAAATATATCAAGCAAACCAAACCGAAAAAAAAACCCACTGCCGTCGAGTTGATTCCAACTCATAGTGACCCTACAGGACAGAGTAGAACTGCCCCATAGAGTTCCCAAGGAGCGCCCAGCGGATTTGAACTGCCAACCTCTTGGTTAGCAGCCACAGTACTTAACCACTACACCACCAGGGATTACATCACTCAAACAGTAACCAAACAAGTGGGACTGGCAATACCAATCTCAAATAAAATGGACTTCAAAACAAAATCAACCATAGAAGACAAGGACATCATATAATAATTAAAGGGACAATGCACCATGAAGACATAACCATAATAAATATCTACGCACCTCTCTTAGTCATCTAGCGCTGCTATAAAAGAAATACCATAAGTGGATGGCTTTAACAAACAGAAGTATATTCTCTCACAGGCCAGTAGGCTACAAGTCCAAATTCAGGGTGTCAGCTCCAGGGGAAGGCTTTCTCTCTGTGTCGGCTCTGGAAGAAAGTCTTTGTCATCAATCTTCCCTTGGGCTGGGAGCTTCTCAGCACAGGAACCTCAGGTACAAAGGACACGCTCTGCTCCCAGTGCTGCTCTCTTGGTGGCATGAAGTTTCCATGTCCCTCTGTTCACTTCTCTCTTTTATATCTCAAAAGGGATTGGCTTAAGACACAATCTAATTTTGTAGACCTCATCAATATACAAAAAAAACCAAACCCACTGCCGTTGAGTCAATTCCAACTCATAGCGATCCTACGGAACAGAGTAGAACTGCCCCGTAGAGTTTCCAAGGAGCGCCTGGAAGATTTGAACCGCCGACCTTTAGGTTAGCAGCTGTAGCACTTAACCACTATGCCACCAGGGTCTCCCTCGTCAATATAACTGCCGTTAATCCATCTTATTACACCACAGTGATAGAATTCACAACATTTAGGGAAATCGCATCAGAAGATAAAATGGTAGACAATCATGCAAGGGAATCGTGACCTTGCCAAGTTGACAGATATTTTAGGGGGACACAGTTCAACTCATGATAGCACCCAATGACAGGGCTCCAAAATACATAAAACAACTCTAACAGTACTAAAAAGAGAAACTGACAGTTCCACAATAATAGGAGAAAACTTTAACATACCATTCTTGCTAAAGGACAGAACATCTAGAAAGAAACTACACAGATACGGAAGATCTAAAGGCCATAATCAACCAACCTGACCTCATATATACAGAACATTCCACCCAGCAACAGCAAAGTACACATTCTTTTCCAATGCACATGAGATATTTTCCAGAAGAGACAACATCTTAGGCCACAAAGCAACCCTCAATAAATCCAAAACAACGAGATAATACAAAGCATTTTCTCTGACCACAACGCCATTGAAGAAGAAATTAATAACAGGAAGAGAAAGGAAAAAAATGAAATACACGGAAAATGAATAACACCTTGCTTAAAAACCACTGGGTAAATAAGAGATACAAAAGATGCAATCAAAAAATTACTAGAATCAAACGAGAATGAAAACACACATCATATCAAAACATTTGGAATAGAACAAAGGCAGTGATCAGAGGTCAATCTATAGCAACAGATGCACACAACAAAAAAGAATGGGACAAAATCAAAACATTAGCTATACAACTCAAGTGAACAGAGAAAAGCAAAAGAGGCCCACAGCCACCAAAAAAGGAAATAATGAAGAACACAAATAAACGAAATATAGAATAAAAAATAATAGAAAAGAATCAACAAAACCAAAAGTTGGTTCTTGGAAAGAATCACCAAACCACTGTCAAAACTGACAAAAGAAAAACAAGGACACAAATAGCTGAAATAAGAAATGAAATGTGGAACATTACAACAGACCCAACTGAAATAAAAAGGATAAGAGAGTACTATGAAAAACTATAACCTAACAAATTTGAAAACCTAGAGGAAATGGACAAATTTCTAGAAACACAATACCTACTTAAACTAACACAAACAGAGGTAGAAAATCTGAACAGACCCATAGCAAGAGACTGAAAAATTAAAACAAAACAAAAAAACTCCCAACAAAAAAAAGCTCTGGTCCAAATGGCTTCACTAGAGAATTCTACCAAATATTCAAAGAACAGTTCACATCAGTATTGCTCAAACTATTTCAGAAAATAAAAAAGGAAAGATACTTTCAGCTTCATTCTATGAAGCCACCATAACCCTGATACCAAAACCAAGCAAAGACACAACAAAAAAAGAATTACAGACCAATATCTCTAATGAATATAGATGGAAAAATTCTTTTAAAGAAATTGTAGCCAATATAATTCAGCATCATATCAAAAAATTAACACACCACAACTAAGCAGGATTCACACCAAGCATGCAAGGATGGTTCAACATTAGAAAATCAACCAACGTAATCCACTTCATAAAGAAAACAATCACATAATCATCTCAGTAGACGCAGAAAAGGCATTCTGTAAACTTCAACAACCATTCCTGACAAAAACTCTAAATATAATAAGAATAGAGAAATTCCTCAACATGATAAAAGACACCTATAACTCTATGGGTACGTCTACTCTGTTCTGTAGAGTTGCTATGAGTTGGAATCAACTCGATGGCAACGGTTTGGGTCACTTTTATACAAAATCAACAGCCAACATCACTCTCAACGGAGAGAGACTGAAAACATTCCCCTTGAGAACAACAAGACGAGGTAGCCCTTTATCATCACTCCTATTTAACACAGTGTTGCAAGTCCTAGCTAGAGCTGTAAGGCCAGAAAAAGAAATAAAGGCCATCCAAACTGGTAAGAAGTGAAACTAACCCTATTCATGGATGATACGATACTATAAGTATAGAAGCCAAAGGACTCCAGAAGAAAACTACACTAACTAAAAGATTCAGCAGGTTAGCACAATATAAGATAAATATACAAAAATCAGTTGGATTCCTATACACCAATAAAGAGAACTACAAAAAGGAAATCAGGAAACCAAAACCATTTATAATAACCCCTAAAAAAATAACATATATAGAAATAAAACTAACCAGGGACGGAAAAGGTCTATACAAAGAAAACTACAAAACACTACTGCAAGAAACCAAACAGGAACTACATAAATGGAAAAACATACCATGCTCATGGATAGGTAGACTCAACACTGTAAAAATGTCAATTCTACCCAAGGCAATCTAGAAATACAATGCAATGCTAAACCAAACATCAACAGCATTCCTTAACGAGGTGGAAAAACTAATCATTAACTATATGGAAAGGAAAAAGGCCTCGGATAAGTAAATCATTATCGAACAACAAAAGTAGCAGATTTTGCACTGCCAGATCTCAGAAACTACAGCTATAGTAGTCAACGCAGCCTGGTACTGGTACAACAAAAGAAACACTGACTAATGGAACACAATCAAGAATCCAGATGTAAATCCACCCACCAATCGCCACCTGATCAGCAAAAAACATCTAAAGTCCATTAATTGGGGAAAACGCAATCTTTTTAACAAATGGTGCTGGCAAAACTCAATGTCCATCTGTGAAAAAAAAATGAAACAGGACCCATACCTCACACAATACACAAAAGTTAATTCAAAAATGGATCAAAGGCTTAAATATAAAACCAAAAATGTAAAAGATCAAGGAATAAAAAATAAGGTTAACGCAAGGGGCCCTAATACGCTGTACAGATAGGATACAAACCATAACTAATAATACAGAAATACCGTAAGATAAGCTATATAACTGAGATTTTTAAAAAGTTAAACACTTATGCTCATCTAAAGACTTCACTAAGAGTAAAAGGACAACCTACAAACTAGGAAAAAAATGTTGGCAATGATATGTCCAACAAAGGTCAAATCTCTAAAATCTACAGAAAAATTCAATACCTCTAGAATAAACTTCCACACATCTGTCAGTTCATCATACTGTGGTTTCTTGTGTTACTATGATGCTGGAAGCTATACCACCAGCATTCAAATACCACCAAGGTCACCCATGGCGGACAGGTTTCAGCTGAGCTTCCAGACTAAAAGAAACTAGGAAGAACGACCTAGTGGTCTACTTCTGAAAAGAATTAGCCAGTGAAAACCTTATGAATAGCAGCAGAACAATAACTGATATAGTATCGGAAGATGAGCCCCTCAGGTTGGAAGCCACTCAAAATATGACTGGGGAGGAGCTGCCTCCTCAAAGGAGAGTGGACCTTAATGATGTGAATGGAGTCAAACTTTCAGGACTTCATTTACTGATGTGGCATGACTCAAAATGAGAAGAAACAGCTGCAAACATCCATTAATAACTGGAACAAGAAATGTACAAAGTATGAATCTAGGAAAACAGAAAATCATCAAAAATGAAATGGAATGCATAAACATAGATATTCTAGGCATAGTGAGCTGAAATGGACTGGTATTGGCCATTCTGAATCAGACAATTATATGGTCTACTATACCAGGAATGACAACTTGAAAGGGAATGACATCGCATTCCTGTCAAAACCATTTCAAGATCTATTCTGAAGTATAACGTTGCCAGCGACAGGATAATATCCACATGCCTACAAGAAAAGACCACTTAGTATGACTATTATTCAAATTTATGCAACAATCAAAAAGGCCAAAGATGAAGAAAATGAAGATTTTTTCCAATTTCTGCAGTCTGAAATTGACCGAATATGCAATCAGGATGCACTGATAATTACTGGTGATTGGAATGTGAAAGCTGGAAACAGAGAAGCATCGGCAGTTGGAAAATACAGCCTTGGTGACAAAAACGATGCCAGAGAACACAGAATTTTGCAAGATCTATGACTTCTTCATTGCAAATACCTTCTGTCAACAACATAAATTGCCACTTAACACACGGACTTCATCAGATGGAATACACAGAAATCAAACGGACTACATCTGTGGAAAGAAAAGATGGAAAAACTCAATATCATCACTCAGAACAAGGTCAAGAGCCAACTGCTGAACAGACCATCAACTACTCACACGTAAATTCAAGTTGAAACTGAAGTCAATTAGAACAAGTCCACAAGAGCAAAAGCACAACCTTGAGAATATCCAACCTGAATTTAGAGACTACCTCAAGAACAGATTTGACGTGTTGAACACTAATGATGGAAGACCAGATGAGTTGTTGAATGACATCAAGGACATCATACATGAAGAAAACAAGAGGTCATTAAAAAGAAAGGAAAGAAAGAAAAGACCAAAATGGATGTTCGAGGAGACTCTGGAAGTTGCTCTTGAATGTCGAGTAGCTAAAGCAAAAGGAAGAAATGATGAAGTAAAAGAGCTATACAAAAGATTTCAAAGGGCAGCTCAAGAAGACAAGTATTAGGACATGTGCAAGGACCTGAAGACAGAAAATGAGAAGGGAAGAACACACTCAGCATTTCTCAAACTGAAAGAACTGAAGAAAACATTCAAACCTTGAGTTGCAATACTGAAGGACTCTACACGGAAAATATTAAATGACGCAGAAAGCATCAAAAGCAGATGGAAGGAATACACAGAGTCAGTATGCCAGAAAGAACTGGTCGACATTCAGCCACTTCAGGAAGCAACATCTGACCAGGAATCGATGTTACTGAAGGAAGAAATCCAAGCTGCACTGAAAGCACTGGCAAAAAACAAGGCTCCAGTAATTAACAGAATACCAACTCAGATGTTTCAAAAAACGGGGGCAGCACTGGAAGCGCTCACTCGTCAAGAAACTTGGAGGACAGCTACCTGGCCAATCGACTGGAAGAGATCTATATTTATGCTTATTCTCAAGAAAGATGATCCAACCAAATGAAGGATCATCAAACATCATTAATATCACACGCAAGTAAAATTCTGCTGAAGATCATTCAAAAGCAGCTGCGGTAGTATATCGACAGGGAACTGCCAGAAATTCAGGCCAGATTCAGAAGAGGATGTGGAACCAGGGACATCACTGCTGATGTCAGATGGATCTTGGCTGAAAGCAGAAAATACCAGAAAGATGTTTACCTGTGTTTTGAGTACACAAAGGCAGTCAACTGCATGGATCTTAACAAATTATAGATAACATGGCAAAGAATGGGAATTCTGAAACAATGAATTGTGCTCATGCAGAACCTGTACATGGACCAAGAGACCGTCGTGAACAGAACAAGAGCATACTGTGTGGTTTAAAAATCAGGAAAGGTGTGCAGCAGGGTTGTATCATTTCCCCATACTGATTCAATCTGTACGCTGAGCAAATAATTTGAGAAACTGGGCTATGTGAAGAACACGGCATCAGGATTGGAGGAAGACTCATAAACAACCTGCAATATGCAGATGAGACAACCTTGCTTGCTGAAACGGAAGAGGACATGAAGAACTTACTGATGAAGATCAAACTACAACCTTGGTATGCATTACACCTCAACATAAAGAAAATGAAAATCCTCACACAGGACCAGTTAAGAAACATCATGATAAATAGAAAAAAGATTGGAAGCTGTCAAGGGTTTCATTTTACTTAGATCCACAATCAATGCCCACGGAAGCAGCAGTCAAGAAATCAATGGCATACTGCATTGGGCAAACCTGCTGCAAAAGACCTTAAAGTGTTAAAAAGCAAAGACGTCACCTTGAAGACTAAGGTGCACCCGACCCAAGTGATGGTATTTTCAGTTGTTTTATATGCATGTGAGAGCTGGACAATTAATAACGAAGACCTAAGAAGAATTGATGCCTTTGAACTATAATGATGGCGAAGAGCATCGAATATACCACGGACTGCCAGAAGAACGAACAAATCTGTCTCGGAAGTACTGCCAGAGTGCTCCTTGGAGGCAAGAATGGTGAGATTTTATCTTACGTACTTTGGACATGTTGTCAGGCGGGATCAGTCCCTGGAGAAGGACATAATGCTTGGTAAAGTAGAGGGTCAGTGAAAAAGAGGAAAACCCTTGATCAGATGGCTTGACACAGGGGTTTGCGACAACAGGCTCAAACACAGCAAGGATTGTAAGCATGGTACAGGACCAGGCAGGGCTTCGTTCTGTTGCATACAGGGTCGCTATAAGTCGCAATCAACTCAGTGACACCTAACAACTTAACAACATCAAGACTTTGTTTCTCCTACTGGCTGAGTAGTATTCCATTGTACGTATGTGCTACGTTTTTGTTTCTCCATTCATCTCCTGACTGGCATTTAGATTGTTTTCATCTTTGGGCTATTGTGAATAGTGCTGCAATGAATACTGGTATACAAGTCTCTGAGTCTCTGCTGTCAAGTTTTGTGGGTATACACCTAGGAGTGAAATTGCTGGATGAAATGGTAACTCTTATTTTTAGTTTTTTGAGGAACTATTACACTTTTTTCCACAACGGCTGTACCATTTTGCATTCCCACCAGCAATGGATAAGGGTTCCAATTTCCTCGGATCCTCAACAACACTTGGTATTTCCTGTGTTTTGTTGGAAACCCTCATGGAACAGTGGCTAAGTGCTACAGCTGCTAACCAAAAGGTCAGCAGTTCAAATCCGACAGACAATCCTTGGAAACTCTATGGGGCAACTCTATTCTGTTCTATAGCATCTCTATGACTCGGAACTGATGCAATGGCAACGAGTTTGGTTTAACGGGTTTGGTTTTTTGTTTATTTTTCATCTTAGTCATCCTGGTGGGAGTGAGATGGTATCTCATGGTAGTTTTGATTCGCATCTCTCTGATGCCTAATGATCTTTTCATGTGTTTGGTGGTTATTTGCGTATCCTCTTTGTAAAATGTCTACTCAAGTCCTTTTTACCATTTTATGACTGGGTTATTAGTCTTCTTGTTGTTAAGCTGTTGAAGTTTTAAATACATTTTGATTTTTAGATTCTTATTGGATACAGAGAGCCCTGGTGGCACAGTGGTTAAGTGCTATGGCTGCTAACCAAAAAGTAAGCAGTTCAAATCCACCAGCTGATCCTTGGAAACCCTATGAGGCAGTTCTACTCTATCCTACAGGCTCACTTAGTCAGAATCCAATTGATGGCAATGGCTCTGTTCTTGTTTTTTTTCCAACTGGATATAGGGTTTCCAAAGATATTCTCCCAGTTGTTAGCTTTTCATTTTTTTGGTAAAGTCTTTTGATGAACAAATTTTTAATTTTTATGAGGTCCCACTTGTTTTTTACTGTTTGTGCTTTTGTATTATATTAATCTACTGTTAAAAGCTAGAACTCACAGCATTGCCACTGCATCCTCTTCTAAGAATTTTAAGGTTTTAGGTTGTACATTAATATGACTATTATTCAAATTTACTCACCAACCACCAAGGCCAAAGATGAAAAAATTGAAGATTTTTACCAACTTCTGCAGTCTGAAACAGATCTAACACACAATCAGGATGCACTGATAATTATTGGAATTTGGAATGCGAAAGTTGAAAACAAAGAAAGATCGGTAGTTGGACACATAGCCTTGGAGGTAGAAAAGACGCTGGGTATCGCATGACATAATTTCACAAGACGAACGACTTCGTCATTGCAAATATCTTTTTTCAACAACACAAACAGTAACTATACACATGGACCTTGCCAGATGGAATACAGAGGGGTCAGTTCGACTACATCTGTGGTAAGAGATGATGGAAAAACCCAATAGCGTCAGTCAGAACAGGGCCAGGGGCCGAATGCAGAACAGACCATCAACTGCTCATGTGAAAGTTCAAGCTGAAACTGAAGAAAATCAGAACAAGTCAATGAGAGCCAAAGTACAACCTTGAGTATATCCCACCTGAATTTACGTACCATCTCAAGAATGGAACTGATGCATTGAACACTAATGACCAAAGACCACATTAATGACTGAAGACCAGAAGAGTTGGGGAATGACACCAAGGACATTATACGTGAAGAAAGCAAGACGTTATTAAAAGACAGGAAGGAAGAAAACACCGAAGTAGATGCCAGAAGAGACTCTAAAATTTGCTCTTGAATGTCGAGTAGCTAAAGTGAAAGGAGGGAATGACTAAGTAAAAAGTTGGGCAGAAGATTTCAAAGGGCGGCTCAAGAAGACAAAGTATTATAACGACATGTGCGAAGACCTGGAAATAAAAAATCAAAAGGGAAGACCACACTCTGCATTTCTCAAGCTGAAAGAACTGAAGAAAAATTCAAGCCTTGAGGTGCGATACTGAAGGATTCTACAGGGAAAATATTAAACGTCTCAGGAAGTATCAAAAGAAGATGCCAAGAAATTTGGAAGACAGCTACCTGGCCAACCAACTGGAAAAGATCTATATTTATGCCTATTCCCAAGAAAGGTGATCCAACCAAACACAGAAATTATCGAACAATATCATTAATACCACATGCAAGTAAAATTTTGCTGAAGATCATTCAAAAGCAGCTGCAGCAATGTATCAACAAGGAACTTCCAGAAATTTCAGCTGGATTCAGAAGAGAACGCACAACCAGGGATATTACTGCTCATGTCAGATGGATCTTGGCTGAAAGCAGAGAATATCAGAAAGATGTTTACCTGTGTTTTACTGACTATGCAAAGGCATTCGACAGTGTGGATCATAACAAATTGTGGATAACATTTTGAAGAATGGGAATTCTAGAACACTTAATTGGAAAAAAAAAATTTTTTTTTTTTTTTTTAATTGTGCTCATGAGGAGCCTGTACATAGGTCAAGAGGCAGTCATTCTAACAGTACAAGGGGATACTGCATGGTTTAAAGTCAGAAAAGGCGTGCATCAGGGTCATATCCTTTCACCATTCCTATCCAATCTGTATGCTAAGTAGATAATCCAAGAAGCTGGACTATATGAAGAAGAACAAGGCATCAGGATTGGTGAAAGACTCATTAACAACCTGTGTTACGCAGATGACACAACCCTGCTTGCTGAAAGTGAAGAGGACTTGAAACACTTACTGATGAATACCAAAGACCAGTGCCTTCAGTATGGATTACACCTCAACATAAAGAAAACAAAAATTGTCACAACTAGACCAATAAGCAATATCATGATAAACGGGGAAAAAAGTGACATTGTCAAAGATTTTATTTTACTGGGATCCACAATTAATACCCACGGAAGCAGCAGTCAAGAAATCAAAAGACACGTTGCACTGGGCAAATCTGCTGCAAAAGACCTCTTTAAAGCATTGAAAAGCAAAGACGTCACCTTGAGGACTAAGGTGTGCGTGACCCAAGCCATGGTGTTTTCGATCACCTCCTACTGCACGTGAAAGCTGAACAATGAATAAAGAAGACCAAGGAAGAACTGATGCCTTTGAATTGTGGTGTTGGAGAATATTGAATATATCACAGACTGCCAAAAGAATGAACAAATCTATTTTGGAAGAATTACAACCAGAATGCTCCTCAGAAGCAAGCATGGCGAGGCTACGTCTCACATACTTTGGACATGTTGTCAGAAGGGATCAGTCTCTGGAGAAGGACACCATGCTTGGTAAAGTAGAGGGTCAGCGAAAAAGAGGAAGACCCTCAACGAGGTGGACTGACACAGCGGCTGCAACAATGGGCTTAAGCATAATGATTGTAAGGATGGCACGGGACTGGCCAGTGTTTCATTCTGTTGTAACACAGGATCACTGAGTCAGAACCAACTTGATGACACGTAACAACAACAATAATAAGATTGCACATTTAGGTCCTTAACCCATTTTGAATTTGTTTTGTGTATGGTGTGAGGATAGATCCTGGCACTACGGAAAAGGCAAAAGCTATAAGAACAAAAAACATTAGTGTCTGCAAAAGTCTGGGAGTGGGGAGAGGAGGTTGACTACAAAAAGCACAAGGAATATTTTTTTATTGTGGTGTTCATATAACTGTACAAGTCTGTCAGAATGCATAGACTTGTATGCTTAAAAAGGTTGCATTGTACTCTATGTGTATTACATCTCAATAAAACTCACTTAAAAATCAAATGAGGAAACAATTCCATATTGTAAAGGATTCAAGGCAAAATTCCTTTGTGGTCTGAAATTTCTATATCAACATATATTACTTGTATAAAGACAAATAAAAAGTGAAACAACTTTCCTTGAAAGCTAATGGCTGCATAACTGTATTCCAAGTAATGCTCAGAGAGTATAAATGTCACTTAAAATATCTAATAGAAAAAAACTTATAAATTTACAGGTAATTATATTCAGTCTATAAAATAATTCAGTACATAAGCTCTAGTATACTCAAGTATGTATTTATGACATTCAACAACTGTTTACTCAGTGCCTACTATGTGTACAACGTCTCATGGCCAATGGGATGATATTAAAAGTTTAATATATAACTCTAGCTTCTAGGATCTTTATATCTAGAGAAGGAAGTAATACACAAAGTAATAGGGAATTCAACATTGCATGTGTTAACCGCATCTGCCACTTTATGAAGCCAATCTATTAACCAGTCCTATAAAAATTCAACCATGAACTATCAAAAGTCTACAAATACCCGGACATGCTTTTAACTCTAGACTGAAATCACTCCTGAGGTTCACCCTTCAGCCAAAGATCAGACAGGCCCATAAAACAAAACCAGACAAAATGAACGCACCAGCCCAAGGGAAAGGACAAGAAGGCAGGAGGGGAGAGGAGAGCTGATAATGGGAAACGCAAGGTCAAGAAGGGGAGAGTAATGACATGCTGTGGGGTTGGCAACCAATGTCACAAGACAGTACGTGTATTAATTGTTTAATGGAAATCTAGTTTGCTCTGTAAACCCTCATTTAAAGTACAATAAAAACAAATAAAATGTCTACAAATAAGCTAATATAATTTTCAAGATATTCCCATCCATCCACCCAAAGATTATCCTACCACATACTATTAAATTCCCTACATTTTAAAAGCAAAGAAAACACCAAAGGAACCTCCTGCTCAAAAATATCCACTCTATATACTCTATGCATAAGTAAATCAATTTGGTTTATAAACTACTCTCTGGGAAAGGAAAGAAGAGGTCTGAGGCTGGAAGGGCCCCAGTGATCATGGTCCCCAGACCCTCTGTTGGCCCACTACAGGAACCATCCCCGAAGCCAGATCGTCAGACATGGATTGGACTGGACAATGCGTTGGAGAGGGATGCTGGTGAGGCGTGAGCTACTTGGTTCGGGTGGACACTTGAGACAATGTTGGCATCTCCTGCGTGGAGGGGAGATGGGAGCGTAGAGGGGCTTAGAAGCTGGCAAAATGGTCATGAAAAGAGAGAGTGGAAGGAGGGAGCGGGCTGTCTCATGGAGCAGGGGGGTTAGTAATTGGGAATATGTAGCAAATTGTATATAAGTTTTTATGTGAGAGACTGACTTGATTTGTAAACTTTCACTTAAAGTACAATAAAAATTATTGAAAGGAAAAAGAGCCTGAGGTAACCAAACCTATCATACATTCATGGGGACAGTGGTGGTTCAGTGGTAAAATTCTCGTCTTCAATGCTGGAGATTCGGGTTCGATTCCTAGCCAATGCATCTCATGCACAGTCACCACCCATCTGTTATACGGCTTGTGTACTGCCATGATACTGAACAGGTTCCAGTGGAGCTTCTAAATTAAAAAGGACTAGGAAGAAAGCCTGGCCGTCTACTTCCAAGAATAACCAATGAAAACCCTATGGATCACAATGGTCTGATCTGCAACTGATCATCACAATGGCGGAGGACCAAGCTGCATTTCCTTTCACTGTGCACAGGGCCGCGATGAGTTGGGATGACTCAACAGCAGCTAACGACAACATCATACAGTCACACAATCATACCAGCATAAGAAGACAAAGTAAACAAAAAGTTTATAACTTGTTCGGAAAAAGACAATTTCATACCAGGAAGCTCTTCAAGGAAGGGCAAAATACATGGGGTTGGAGTTCTTGAATCCATAAAGGAATTATGAGGCTATAACCCTTGTGGCTTAATGGTTAAGACTTCGGCTGCTAACCAAAAGGTGGGCAATTCAAATCCACCAGCCAAAACCCTATGTGGCAGTTCTACTCTGTCCTATAGGGTCGCTATGAGTCGGGATGGACTCAATGGCAAGCGGGTTTTTATTTCAAGCACCCTGAGGAAGGAGCAGGAAGTGGACAGATGACAAAATTTTAAAGAGAGTGAGGAGCTCAATGTAATTTAGCCTGTTTTTTACAATCTTGTCAAAAGGTTCTGATAGTGACTGACTTATCACTGAAAATTCAATCACCAAATGCCTCTATTGACAAGTCAGGACTAGTTCTTGGAGGATAATAAACCTTTATCAACTTCTGATCAGCTGAGCTACCTCATTCAATCTAGGGGAATTCAGCCTCCCCAAGTCAGCCTAGTGTCCAGTTCCCTCCTCTTTGTGGAGGTAAAGAAAAGACAAAAAATCAGAGAGAAAAATGTAAATATCAGTCGTCAAATTGTTACTCTCAAATAACCTCCTCTTCCTCCATCTTCATCCTAGGTACTCTTAAGATTCCTCCAGTTGTGAGAACATACAGAACTCAACCCATAAACACAAACATCCTCCTTCTGGTATACTGTATGACATCCATAAAAAAGAAAGTTAAGCCTAAACCAAAAATCCAAACCAAACCCACATCTTCCTCCTACGGAGCGGGGGCTCGACTCTTTGCACTTCCAGTTAGCAGCCAAGCACTTAACCACTGCACCACCAGAGCATCATTAAAAGTTTCTTTTAAAAGCAAGAGATAGAAGGTAATATAGAACATAAATTCATTTTTGTAAAAAATAATAATGATGTCGTATAGTTGTGTATACGGATATAGTAAGGAGCCCTTGTGGCGCAGTGGTTAAAGCGCTTGGTTGTTAACCAAAACATCGGAAGTTTGAACCCACCAGCCGCTCTGCAGGAGAAAGACGTGGAGGTCTGCTTCCGTAAAGATTTACAGCCTTGGAAAGCCTACAGGGCAGTTCTACTCTGTTCTATAGGCTCGCTCTGAGTCAGAACTGACCACGGCAGTGGGTTTATAGGGATATAAAAGGAGTTCCTGGGATGAACAAAGAGTTAAGTGCTGGGCTACTAACAGAAAGATTGGCAGTTCAAACCTATCCAAGGGCACCTCAGAAGAAAGGTTTAACAATCTGCTTCCAAAGGTTACAGCCATGAAAACCCTCTGGAGCGCAGTTCTACTCTGACACCTATGAAGTCACCATGAGTGAGAATCAACTCCATGGCAACTGGTTTAGTTTGTTTTTAAAATGGGGATATAAGCAACCTACTTCCAAAGGGTCACAGCCTTGAAAACCCTATGGAAGAAGCAGTTCTACTCCACAACACATAGGGCTGCCATGAGTCAGAATCAACTGGGCAGCAAATGGCAATGGAGATAGAGTTCTGAAAAGATTAAGCAATTTTTAATTTCTTAATACCTATTTGCATTTTTTAATAATTTTTCAACAATGGCAGGTACTCTAATGGTTTCATCAAATAAAATTTTTGAATCTTTATATTACAATAATTTTTTATGAAACTGACTGATAAGCCATTATTCTATGATCCCCTTATAAGCCTTTCACGCAGTTTTCTAATTTTTATTATGCTTTAAGTGAAAGTTTACAAATCAAGTCAGTCTCTCATACAAAAATTTATAAACACCTTGCTATATACTCCTAATTGCTCCCCCTCTAGTGAGACAGCACACTCCTTCCCTCCATTCTTTTCACGTCCATTCTGCCAGCTTCTGACCCCCTCTGCCCTCTCATCTCCCTTTCAGACAAGAGATGCCAAAGTAGTCTCATGTGTCTACTTGATCCAAGCAGCTCATTCTTCACCAGTATCATTTTCTATCCCATAGTCCATCCAGTACAATCCCTGTCTGAAGAGTTGGCTTTGGGAATGGTTCCTGTCTTGGGCTAACAGAAAGTCTGGGGACCATGGCCTCTGTGGTCCTTCTAGTCTCAGACCATTAAGTCTAGTCTTTTTACGAGAATTTGAGGTCTGCATCCCACTGCTCTCCTGCTCCGTAAGGGGTTCTCTGTTGTGTTCCCTGTCAGGGCAGTCATCGGTTGTAGCCAGGCACCATCTAGCTCTTCTGGTCTCAGGCTAATGCAGTCTCTGCTTTATGTGGCCCTTTCTACCTCTTGGGCTCCTAATTACCTTGTGTCTTTGGTATTCTTCATTCTTCTTTGCTCCAGGTGGGTTGAGACCAATTGATGCATTTAAATGGTCGCTTGCTAGCATTTAATACCCCAGACGCCACTCTCCAAAGTGGGACTTTCATGCAATTTTTAATGAATTCTGGGAGTATCTTTGTTAATAAAAGGAAAAACAGAAAGCTACTAATGGATTGTCTCTTATCATTCAAAACAAATATGCCAAATACAATTTTAGAGTAAATTTTTAATTTCTGTTCTTCTGAGGGAATTCATGTTATGGGATGACTTTACTCCTAATCCAAACAATGGACAATGGAGTTTTTACTATGAATCTATGTGAATTATCAGTCACAGAAAGTAATAATTTTCTTTTATCTAACAGAAAAACAAATACAAACAAGTTGGCTTTCCAGGTTTACTATAGGTAAAGTTACAAATATAAACTTATTTCTCCTACCAAAACATTAAAAGGACCGCAAACAACAACAACAACAACACACAAAAAAACAAACTCATCACCATGGAGTCAATTCTGACTCAGCAACTTATACAGGACAGAGGAGAACTGCCCCATAAAGCTTCCAAGGAGTGGCTGGTGGTTTCAAACTGCCAATCTTCTGGCTAGCAGCCAAATACTTAACCACTGTGCCATCTGGGCTCCTAAAAGGACAATATTATAAAATTCTCCTATTCATAAAAGTGTAGATTCCAAGTCAATCAAAAGAATTCTTTTTATTCCTGAACACTTCCTAGTATATTAGGCATTGTATACTTATATTAATAAATGAAGAAAAGACACACAAGTCTTAACACATTCAAAAAATGTCCTTAATTACTCAATCGTTTTTACAGGCAGGAAATAAAGTCAACCTGGTTATAATTTTTTATCACATTTTAGGAAAAAAATTCTCACACATTTTTCAAGGGTTAAAATAATAAAACAAAATAATCTAAATTTTTATTAAAGATGATTTTTAAATTTCTAAGGTTAACTGCATCAGTAAACTGGAAAACTAGTATTTACAACCCTGCTGTATCTGCAGATTCAGTGTACGTTAATATAGGCAATGTCTGATCACTTCCAGAGCAAATGGTATTTCTGAACGGTACTTTTTTTTATAAGACAAATAATTCAAACAGCATACAGCCGTTTCCAAAAGGACAGAGCAATCATTTTCCTTCCTTTGCTCACTTTTCACACTGAACAACCCACATTTAGAATATTTTGATTTACCACAGATTTTGCTGAACAACAAATTTTACCATTTACTACAAAGGATCAACAGATTTCTCCTTATTCTGCTTTACAGGCAAAAATTACATTTTCGCAAAATAAAACGAGTGCTGGGTTAGTTAATTTGAGCTACTGGTTAGGGCATGATGCTATAATAAGGCTAAACTGACCATCTGGATCTCTGATCCCACCAATTAACTTCCATCTATTGCAGGGTCACAGGCAACATCAAAACCCTCCCTGGTCAGTTCTTTGGTCACATGGAAAGCCAGCCAAATGTGCTGCTGGATCAGCACAAATCCACCGCAACATGTTCTATTTATCAACTATACGACAAACAAACCAAGTAAGAGCTGTCATTGTGAGAGAGGGCGTCAATAATATAGCTACTGAATCCTAAAACAGATGGTAATCTAAGAAGTAAAAGTGTAAAGTCTACTTCAAATGCTAAACTGTAGAAATTAGGGATTTTAAAAACCCAAATCCATTTCTATCACATCAATATTTATACACTGGGTTTAAAAACATCACCACACTAATTTTTGAGTCCTATTGCTAAGACAGATAATGGTGGCAGTAATGGTCCTCTTTTTCAGCTACAAAAAATATATAAAAAGAAGACAATCACTGATGCCTGTACCCTTTTGGCTTTATTAATCCATTTACTTTTATCTTTATGTAGCAATCGTAAGAGATACAAATCTGTTTCTTTTATTACTTACTGGTGATAACCACACCCAATCACTTTTCCATCCTCAATTTCTCTTTTGACTACAACTCTTTCCCATAATACGGAGCACAAGGCAATGCAATTAACACTTCAATCCTTTAGGTTTTGCCTTTCCTACAGATTGTGAATTTCTGAGACTAGCATAGCTTCTGCCAGTTTTTCTTTCCACCTGCAGTCTATTACAGAGTATAAATCACCAAATCAAAATGCAGCCCTGCTGGTGCAGTGGTTAAAAGCTATGGCTGCTAACCAAAACGTCAAAGTTCAAATCCACCAGCCGCTCCTTGGAAACCCTACTGGGCACTTCTACTCTGTCCCATTGGTTCACAGAACTACCCCAGCCGTCACAGACCTATATGGTATTAATTTGCTCACACATCAGCCTCTCCTAAAAACTAGACTATAAAACTCTGTAGGCACTAAGTATAAGACCCCTCGGTAGCACAAGCTGTTTGTGCTCCACTACTAACCTAAACATTGGTAGTCTGAGCCCACCCAATGGTGTTTCAAAAAAACTCCTGGTGATATGCTTCAGTAAAGATGATCGCCAAGAAAACCCTATGCAGCAGTTCTACCCTGTAATACATGAGGTCGTCGTAAGCGTGAACCAACTAGATGGCAAAGGATCTTTTTTAGGCACTCCGTGGGCACAGTGCTGAGCACAAAGACATTCAAATACATTTAGTGAAAAAATGAGAAACTAAACTTTTGAATCTCTCTGACCTCACTCAGTATCAGTGAAGTACCCTGCCAATACAGACATTTGTATTTTTTGTATTAATCTTTGACCCAAGACACAGCCTTCCTTTTCCAATTAGACATATTTTCAACTGCCTCGTTGGAGGGAAAAAGCTTGTATTATGTCTGGTTCATTCTCCAACAGAAATATTCCCTACAACATGAAACAAAGTTCAGTATATGTCTAATCAAGTAAAATCTCACACTACCACCATTAACCATACCCTCCTTACAAAACTTATGAACTTATATATTTTAACACTTGGGTTTGTTTTTTAATTTACTCTAAGACTTAAGAATGCTTCCCAGTATAGCTGATGTTAAGAAAGATGCCTGGAGAGATGGAGGTGGAAGCAAGAAAAAAAGGTCAGAGTGAAGAAACAATTTAACAGTTTCCATTTCCACCTTTATCCCAAGAGAATTTAAACGGGAAGGAAAAAAAAAAATGGACGCAGAACCTGTAATTCAGAATAAATCATCAAGGAAACAAAAGATGCTGAATTTGCAAACTGTGCGTTTTATCCTGCTAGTCTTTCAAATAATTTTTAAAGGACTTTTTTTTTTCCCAAATCAAGAATCTTCTGCTTTATCCTGGAGCAGCTGGATCTCATCTCACCCAATAGCCACTCTCCTCCACCCCCCCCATACACATACATACATACACACACATGCCACACACGCACCGTTACCACTATGAGTCCCTGTGCCAAACCAACAATCACGGGAATACTAAACCATGAGGTTCATTTTCCTAATTCTCTCTAAAAAAACAATCACAATCCTTTTTCTCTCAGGAAAATTACCAATCTAACAGGACGGGGGGGCGGGGGGGAGAGCAGCTCATTATCACGCAGCTTCCCTTTCCCATAAGGAGAAAAATGGCAATAATTTCCAACAAGAGACAACTGCTCTTCTACCGTATCCCCGTTAGACCTAAAGGGGGAAAATGGTCTTCTGAGGCATTCACATGAATAGAAAACCGAAGTATTTTACTTTGCAGCAACACAGCCCCTTAAAAATCCTTCAGTGCTTGAGGGTTGGGGGTGACCTATCATTCCCCTCCACAGCCTCCCTACGTGGGGGAGCAGAATTTTGGCAAATAGAAAATGCCACTCTCCGCCTCCCCTGCCATCCCGAACACAGACCGGCACCGAGTGCGGGGGCGGATGAGGGCAGGAGAAGCGAGGAGGCGGGGACACGACACACGCACCGCGCCGAGGACTGATTCACGGTTTTTAAAAATGTTTTAAAAGCCACAATCTCCTCCTGCCGAGGATTCCCACCCACTCTCCATCCCCTGTCCCAGTCTTCACCCTGCACCCCCCCGTCAGGGGCTCAGCCCGGCCAGCTCTCCCGCGGCGGCCTCCGCCCGCTCCCGACGACCCCGGGAACGCGGCCCCCTCCCAGGGGGTCCTCCGCACGCCCCTCACCGCCGAGGCCCGACGGCCCCGCCCGGGGGATGCGTCGCACCTGGATGTAGTTGTTCTCGCAGTAATCGGCCACCCGTTCCAGATTCGTGTAACTGTCGAAGAGGGCCCGGCGGCCCCCCGGGATTTCCTCCTCCAGCAGCATCTGCAGCTCCGCCATCTTCACATCCTCCTCTCACCTCATACAGACCGCAGAAGTGGCCGCGGCGGCAGCGCCAGGGAAACCCAAGGCTGGCAGCGGAGGAGCACAGGCGGCAGCGGCAACCCGCCGGAGCGAAAAACACCCCCCGCGCGCGACAGGGGAGGGGGCGGCGTGGACGGGGGCGGGGCGCGAGCCGACGGACCGCGAGAACGGTCACCGCGGCGACGGCCGGCCGGGCACGCGCACGCGCGCTCCCCTCCCTCCGCCCCCGGGAGCCCGAAAAAGATTCCCACCCTCGGCCGCACCGCCTGCCCCTCCCCCACTTCCGGCGTCTCCTAGCGACGGCGGGGTGGGGGCCGGGATACGCGCGGGAGCCGGGCGCGCGGTTAACCCTTCGGCCCCCCGCTAGTTCCGCTGCCGGGGAAGTCCGCTCGGACGCCTTTGTTAGCCGGTCAAGTAGGCGCTATCTTGCTCCGCTGTCATCCCGCCGGCGTCTTCCACGACTTTCGGCGTTATTCTCACCCTGGGGGCCGGATCCCTGTGCAGATCGAGGCTTTTCTCTGCTGCTGATTGAAGGGCGAGGAGTCCATCCTCCGCGAAAGATCACATCTTCTCAGGGCTGGGATCAAACTCACAAAACTTCCGTGCAGCTTTAAGTGCCGCCTCAGTTTTCATTTTTCTCTTCATCTTAAAGCTCATCCGTTTTGGTACGGATAAGTAAATTCCAGCTTCTTCATCCCAGATCTCCTGTACTCTCGGTTTTACTGCACTTACTTGACCACCAGAGCTGTTTTCCTTTGCCCGTCCCCTGGGGCTCAGCTTTTTTTTTTTCTTTTTTGCCCTAAGTAAAAGTTTACAATTCAAGTCAGTTTGTCCTACAAAAACTTATACGCACATTGCTGTGTGACCCTAGTTGCTCTCCCTACTGTGTGACAGCACACGGAGCTCAGCTTTTTGTGCTTGCCCTCTTCCATGGTTCTCTTCCTCACTGACAGCCTGTTCTGTCATCTCCCTGGTTCTGTGAACGTCGCTGTCTTTTTCTTCCAGAATTCAGTACTTCAAATTCTGAAAACGGTTTTGCTGGTACTAATTTTCTTCCTTACAGGGCTGTTACATGGATAAAATAAAAGTTTATGTGAAAGCACCTTGAAAAGCGAAGTGCTACAAAAATTGTAGATAATTTTGATTTTGCAGAGTTGTTACATCACTCTGTTCTTCTTCTCCAGGTATTCAACTTATATGTATCTTTTTTTCCCTAAATCTAAGTAGCCTTCAGAATGTCATTCTTCAATAACTGAAACTCCTGACAACTGCTGAGATATTAAGTCTGTGACTTTTATTTGTACTGGGGAAAGTCAAGGTTGACTCCAGGTGTACCATTTTAGGCATTTGTAGTTTAGAACAGGATCCATTATTTCAGCTCTTGTTCTTGCTCTTTTGATCTCTTGGCCCTCCTACAGTCATTTTTCTTTCTCGTTGAACTGTAAGAAGCCCACAAAATCGAGACCAAACCCAGTGCCGTGGAGTGGATTCTGACTCATAGTGACCCTATGGGGCAGAGTAGAACGGCCCCATAGAGTTTCCAAGGAGCACCTGGCGGATTTGAACTGACGATCCTGGGGTTACCAGCTGTAGCACTTAACCACTACGCCACCAGGGTTTCCAAGAAGCCTACAAGGTGGGTTAAATTATAGGCAGACTTTTCCCTTACTACACTTATTCCCACCTAGCATCCTTTCAAATTAAAAAAAAAAATTTTTTTTAACTGATTATCAATTAGCCCAACAAACAGATTTCCCTGAGGGATGATTCATCACCCTGGGAATCACTGGGAGAGCAAGGCAGCCCACTCTAAGATTCTAACTCAGCAGCCCTACAAGGAGAGAGTAGAACTGCCCCATAGGGCTTCCAAGGAGCAGCTGGTGTATACTTTTTCTAATTTGTGACTTCTTTGAACCTTAGTTTTCTTAGCTGAAAAAAACAAACTCAGGTCAGTAGTTACCAAATTTGAGCATGCATAAGAATCACCTAGAAAGCTTGTTAAAACACAGATTGATGGGCTCCACCCCCAGAATTTCTGATCATTTGGCCTGGCCCAGTAATTTATATTTTTAACAAGTCCACTGGAAGTTCCTGCGTGGTGCAAATGGTTAAAGTACTCAGCTACTCAGTGAGAGGTTGGAGGTTCATATCCACCCAGAAAGGCCAACGATCTACTTCAAAAAAATCAGCCATTGAAAACCTCATGGGGCACAGTTCTTTGACATACGTGCAGTCACCATGAGTTAGAATTAGCTTGACAGCAGCTAGTATAAGTTCCCAGGTGATGCCAATGAACCCAGGAGATGCCAATGAAACTGCCCTTCTCCATCTGAAGGTCTATGATTCTAGTTGCTGGCAGCGGGGAATTTCCACCAAGAATGGAAATCAAATCTCCCACATAATCAGTTAGCAGCAGAGCTCGTTAACCATTTGCACCATCCAGGAACTCATCTTTTCTCATTTAACTGGTTAAGTAACTATTTTTTGCTAACCACAAAGCTACTATTTAAAAACAAGCACTGCTAGGTTCAGGCTCAAAACAGGCCAAACAAAAATCAAATTATAGTATAACCATTATACACGGAATGACTTCCTCTGATCTTGGAAAACTCAGAATGTTCGTTTATTCATTCATCAAGTAAATTTAGCATGGATGCATTATGGAGAAAGGACCAGGAAAGTATTGCTAAAGGCAGACTCTAGGGGCAATCCTGGTAAGAAATGATGGTGATCTTCAGGGAGGGGCGATGAAAGAAGTGGGTGGAATAAGAGAAATATTTGAGGTAAAATCATTAGGGGTTAGTGAATGATTCCATGTGGAAGCTAAAGGATAAATCCATGCTGGTAGACAGGTGTCTGGCTTGGGCAACTGAGTAGTTGGTAGTTCCATTTACATTTAAATTACATGATATTCCACAAAACTGTAAAAACTTTTTCCAGTTTACCTTCATTCTCTGTTTCAATCATTATCATCAATAACCCTGGCAAAAAGGACACTATTTTAGGTTCTGTGTTGCTATTGTACTACTCTTGCTAAGTTATTTAATTAATAAACAAAATCCATAAATTGTATATCGTTTTGGCCCTCTCAAGTACTAAAGACTAACAGTTGTAGAGAAAGAGAAAAAAAGCAGGTAACTTGCTTAATTCCTACTATGTGCCAGGATTAATTCAGCATTTTACATAAATTAACTCTTAAATATTAAAAAGTAGGTTTTATTATCCCCATTTTACAGTCCCAAAAAATGAGGATTAAAGGAGCCCTGGTGGTGCAGTGGTTAAGCACACGGCTGCTAACAGAAAGGTCAGCAGTTCAAACACACCAGCCGCTCCTTGGAAAAAAGATGGGGCAATCTGCTTCCGTAAAATTACAGCTTTGGAAATTCTATGGGGCAGTTCTACACTGTCCTATAGGGTTGCTATGGGGCTGAATTGACTGAGGGCACAAAACAACAAGAGAAGTTAGAAATTTACCAAACCTGCTTAAAAGTCATGGAGTTAGCGGTTCCACACTGGTTTGATAATTTAAAACGTTTTTCTTTTGCATTGTAACATGACAAATCAAACTTCTCTTTATTTTAACTGTAAAGATCAAAGATCACAGCCTTCAGTATGGATTACACCTCGACATAAAGAAAACAAAAATCCTTACAACTGGGCCAATAAGTAACATCATGATAAACTTAGAAAAGATTGAAGTTGTCAAGGATTTCATTTTACTTGGATCCACAATCAATACCCAGAGCAGCAGCAATCAAGAAATCAAAAGACACATTGCATTGTGCAAATCTGTCACAAAAGCCTCTTTAAAGTCTTGGAAAGCAAAGATGTCACCTTGAAAACTAAGGTGCGCCTAACCCAAGCCATGGTGTCTTCAGTCGCCTTATAATGCATGTGAAAGCTGGACAATGAATAAAGAAGACTGAAGAAGAATTGACACCTTTGAATTGTGGTGTTGGTGAAGAATATTGAATATACCATGGACTGCCAAAAGAATGAACAAATCTGTTTTGGAAGAAATACAACCAGAATGTTCCTTAGAAGCAAGGATGGTGGGACTGCGTCTCAAATACATTGGACATGTTATCAGGAGGGATCAATCCCTGGAGAAGGACATCATGCTTGGTAAAGTAGAGGATCAGCAAAAAAGAGGAAGACCCTCAATGAGATGGATTGACAGGGTGGCTGCAACGATGGGCTCAAGCATAACAATTGTGAGGATGGCGCAGAACCAGATAGTGTTTTGTTCTGTTGTACATAGGGTCGCTATGAGTCGGAACTGACTCAACAGCACCTAACAACAACAACAAACACAACACTTGGCACATAGATGCTAATAATGCCTACTGAACACTTAAGAAATAACTTTTTGTTAAAAAAAAAAAAGCTAATTCCTTTTTTATGAGGCATACTTAGATACTTGAAGCCATTCATTATTTTTTTTCTTTTCTTTTTAGGGCTTAACAGAACCCATTTCTTCAATTGCTCCTCATCGTATATTATAGAATTATGGCATGTTCAAGTTGGAGGGTACCTTAGAAAAATCTAGGTCCTACCCCAACATTTTACCAATGAGGAAATATGAAACTCAGAAAAGTTAAGTGATTGCCTAAGGCTACATGGCTAGTAAATGGGAGAGTGGAACAAAGGAAGTTTCAGAAACAAATCTTATTTTAGAGCTCTTTCATGACATTTTAAAGTAATACGCTCACAAATACAATGAAATTTAACACAATTCCTTTTTATGTAATTAAGTTCTCTGTTAGATATTACACAGTACTCAGGAGAAATGCAGAGTTTTCATTCAAACAATTGCATGATTAATTGAGTTCCCATTCTTACCCCAAATAAGAAAAATCATAATCAGTGATATTTTCATATTATTTGTACACATTTCTAGGTCCACGGGTGGTCCAAATCGTTTGCCCTTGGCTTTTTTTACTAACTGAAAGGTTGATGGTTCAAATCCACCCAGTGGCACCACAGAAGAAATGCCTGGTGATCTACTTTCATAACGTTACAGCCATTGAAAGCCCTATGGCGCTCAGTTCTGCTCTTGACACACATGGGATCACCTCAAGTCGGAACAGACTCTACGGCAAGGGATTTTTTGGTTATACACATTTCTGGTTCTTAGTTAGATTTAAGATCACCGGTGAAGAAATTTTGAGCATACTAAATTTTTGAAACAAAGTTTCTGTGTGAGATTAAAAAAAAAAAAAGGTGCAATCTGAGCTTTTTCACTTTTAGGTAAGCTTTATCATTGGAAACTTTGGTTTCAATTTTAGTGATAATAAGCTTTGGTCTCAATTTTAGTGATACTTAATGGTTAAAAATGTACCAAATTGTTGAAAAAGTCTCAGTGTGCAATAGAGCATCCCATGTGTTACAGCTGTGTAAATATAAATTACAAATTTTAAGAAATAGTTTAAAAATTACTGGAAAGAATATACATCTTCTGAAATTAATTTGTTTTTAAAAAATCTCTCCTTTTCAGGAAGTCAGTAGCAATACATGTATTTCCTAATACCAAAAATTTTCTCATAAAACACAGCCATATTAAGGAAAATTATAGATACGGCAAAAGCCGAATTTCAACAAGATAAGCAAGACTATAGAACACTGGACATATATAGTACCCATTTGTCATCCACTTCTGTTGAAAGGTGTGTTTTTGAAGAATAAAAATTCTTCAATTCTTCGTTGTTGTTATTAGGTGCCGTTGAGTCGGTTCCAACTCATAGTAACCCTGTGTACAACAGAATGAAACACTGCCCGGTCCTGCGCGATCCTCACAATTGTTGCTATGCTTGAGCCCATTGTTGCAGCCACTGTGTCAATCCAGCTGGTTGAGGGTCTCCCTCTTTTTCACTGACCTACTTTACCAAGCATGATGTTCTTCTCCAAGGACTGATACTCCTGATAACATGTCCAAAGTATGTGAGATGCAGTCTCACCATTCTTGCTTCCAAGGAGCATTCTGGTTGTACCTTTTTCAAGACAGATTTGTTCATTCTTTTGGCAGTACATGGTATATTCAATATTCTCCAACACCACAATTCAAAGGCATCAATTCTTCTTCACTCTTCTTTATTCATCATCTAGTTTTTGTGTGCATATGAGACAACTGAAAACACCACGGCATGGGTCAGGTGCACCTTAGTCCTCAAGGTGACATCTTTGCTTTTCTACACTTTGAAAAGGTCTTTTGTAGCAGAGTTGCCCAATGCAATGCGTCTTTTGATTTCTTGACTGCTGGTTCCCTGGGTGTTGATTGTGGATCCAAGTAAAATGAAATCCTTGACAACTTCAATCTTTTCTAAATTTATCATGATGTTGCTTATTGGTCCAGTTGTGAGGAATTTTGTTTTCTTTATGTTGAGGTGTAATCCATACTGAAGGTTGTGGTCTTCGATCTTCATCAGTAAGTGCCTCAATCCTTCTTCACTTTCAGCAAGCAAGGTTGTGTCATCAGCATAATGCAGGTCATTAATGAGTCTTCCTCTAATCCCGATGCCCCGTTCTTCTTCATGTAGTCCAGCTTCTTGGATTATCTGCTCAGCATACATACTGAATAGGTATGGTGAAAGGATACAACGCTGACACACACTTTTCCTGACTTTAAGACATGCAGTATCCCCCTTGCTCTGTTCCAGTGATGGCCTCTTGATCCATGTACAGATTCCTAATGAGCACAATTAAGTGTTCCGGAATTCTCATTCTCCGCAAGGTTATTCATAATTTATTATGAATCCATACAGTCAAATGTCTTAGCATAGTTAACAAAACACAAGTAAACATTCTTCTGGTATTCTCTGCTTTCAGCCAGGATTCATCTGACATTAGCAATGCTATCCCTGGTTCCATGTCCTCTTCTAAATCCGGCTTGAATTTCTGGCAGTTCCCTGTCAATGTACTGCTGCAGCCACTTTGAATGACCTTCAGCAAAATTTTGCTTGCATGTGATATTCAATAATTTCCGTATTTAGTTGGATCACCTTTCTCAGGAATAGGCATAAACATCGAACTCTTCCAGTCAGTTGGCCAAGTACCTGTCTTCCAAATTTCTCAGCATAAAGCAGTGAGCATTTCCAGCACTGCATTTGTTTGTTGAAACGTCTCAATTGGTATTTTGTCGATCGCTGGAGCTCGTTTTCTGCCAACGCCTTCATTGTAGCTTGGACCTCTTCCTTCAGTACCCTTGGTTCCTGATCATATGTTACCTCCTGAAATGGTTGAACATCAACCAATTCTTTTTGGCATAGTGACTGTATTCCTTCCATCTTATTTTGATGCTTCCTGCATCATTTAATATCTTCCCCATAGAATCCTTCAGTATTGCAACTTGAGGCTTAAATTTTTTCTTCAATTCTTTCAGCCTGAGAAATGCTGAGCGTGTTCTTCCCTTTTGGTTTTCTAACTCCAAGTCTTTGCACATGTTGCCGTTTGAAATCTTCTCTTCAGCTCTTCATCATTTTTTTCCTTTTGCTTTAGCTACTCGATGTTCAAGAGCAAGTTTCAGAGTCCCTTCTGACATCCATTTAGGTGTTTTCTTTCTCTTCTGTCTTTTTAATGACCTCTTACTTTCTTCATGTATGATGTCCTTTCACAACTCATCTGCTCGTTGGTCGTTAGCGTTCAACGTGTCAAATCTATTCTTGAGATGGTCTCTAAATTCAGGTGGGATATGCTTGAGGTTGTACTTTGGCTCTCATGGACTTGTTCTAATTTTCTTCAGTTTCAGCTTGAACTTGCATATAAGTAATTGATGGTCTAAGCCACAGTCAGCCCCTGGCCTTGTTCTGACTGATGATATTGAGCTCTTCCATCGTCTCTTTCCACAGACGTAGTCCATTTGATTCCTGTGTACTCCATCTGGCGAGGTCCACGTATATAGTTGCCATTTATGCCATTCATTTGCAACGAAGAAGTCACTGGTCTTGCAAAATTCTATCATGTGATCTCCGGCATCATTTCTATCACCAAGGCCATATTTTCCAACTACCAATCCTTCTTCTTTGTTTCCAACTTTCACATTCCAACCACCAGTAATGATCAGTGCATTCTCATTGCATGTTCAGTCAATTTCAGAATGCAGAAGTTGGTAAAAATCTTCAGTTTCTTCATCTTTGGCCTTAGTGGTTGGTCTGTAAATTTGAATAATAGTCGTATTAAGTGGTCTTCCTTATAGGCGTATGGATAGTATCCTGTCACTGTCAGCATTGTACTTCAGGATAGATCTTGAAATGTTGTTTTTGGCAGTGAATATAATGCCAATCCTCTTCAAGTTGTCATTCCCGGCATAGTAGACCATATGATAGTATGGTTCAAAATGACCAATGCCAGTCCATTCCAGCTCATTTATGCCTAGGATATTGATCTTTATGTGTTCTATTACATTTTTGACAATATCCAGTTTTCCTAGATTCATACTTTGTACATTCCAGGTTCCAATTATTAATGGAAGTTTGCAGCTCTTTCTTCTCATTATGAGTCATGCCACATCAGCAAATAAAGGTCCTGAAAGCTTGACTCCATCCACATCATTAAAGTAAACTTTACTTTGAGGAAGCAGCTCTTCCCTAGTTGTATTTTGAGTGCCTGCCAACCTGAGGGTCTCATCTTCTGGCACTATATCAAACAATGTTCCACTGGTATTTGTAAGCTTTTCACTGGCTAAATCTTTTCAGAAGTAGACTGCTGGCTCCTTCTTCCTAGTCTTAGTCTGGAAGCTCAGCTGAAACCTGTCCACCATGGGTGACCCTGCTGGTATTTGAATACTGGTGGCATAGCTTCCAGCATCACAGCAACACACATGTTGCCACAGTACAACAAGCTGACAGACACGTTCTTACTAAAATCGTCTTTTCATACAAAAAAAGTGAATTTCATAGCTAAAGCATAAAATAGATAACAGTTTCTTTACAGCAGATCATTCGATTCACAAAAATTATATATCTAAGATTAGCTAATTTTGTTCATACTTTTAAGTTATGCTGAAGATTTTATAAAACTTCAAGGCTTAGAATGGATTAACTGAGTTTTTATTACTGAAAGCTATACTGACCTTCATTTAATAACATTAATTGCAGAGTTTGAAATGTAAAGCTTTTTCAGATTATGCATTAATGCCATTAAACCTATATGCCAAATATTAACTGATTTCTAAAGCTTGTTAATTTCCTTTATAACAATCTGTTTCTCATCAGTTGACTGTTGCTAACTAAACACCATGGTGTACGGTAATAAGTCATATTTGTATAGTACAAGGTGGTTCCAAACCCATTGCTGTAATTGTTTTTTTAATTTTTATGTGGTTTAAGTGAAAGTTTACAAATCAAGTCGGACTCTCGTACAAAAATTTATAAACACCTTGCTGTATACTCCTGATTGCTCTCCCTCTAATGAGACAGTACACTCCTTCCCTCCACTCTCTCTTTTCGTGTCCATTCGGCCAGCTTCTGACCCTCTCTACCCTCTCATCTCCCCTTCAGACAGGACATACCAACACAGTCTCATATGTCTACTTGATCCAAGAAGCTCATTCTTCACCAGTATCATTGTCTATCTCATAGTCCAGTCCAATCCCTGTCTGAAGAGTTAGCTTTAGGAATGGTTCCTCTCTTGGGCGAACAGAAGGTCTGGGGGCCATGACCACCAGGGTCATTCTAGTCTCAGTCAGCTCAGTAAGTCTGGTCTTTTTATGAGAATTTGAGGTCTGTATGCCACTGCTTTCCTGCTCCCTCAGGGCTTCTTTGTGGTGTTCCCTGTCAGGGCAGTCATCGGTTAAAGCCAGGCACCATGTAGTTCTTCCGGTCTCAGGTTGATGTAGTCTCTGGTTTATGTAGCTCTCTCTGTCTCTTGGGCTCATAATTACCCTGTGTCTTTGGTGTTCTTCATTCTCCTTTGCTCCAGGTGGGTTGAGACCAACTGATGCATCTTAGATGACCGCTTACTAGTGTGTAAGACCCCAGAAGTCACTCTCCGAAGTGGGATGCAGAATGCTTTCTTAATGGATTTTATTATGCCAATTGACTTAGATGTCCCCTGAAACCATGGTCCCCAAGCCCCCACCCCTGCTATGCTGGCCTTCGAAGCATTCAGTTTATTCAGGAAACTTCTTTGCTTTTGGTTTAGTTCAGTTGTGTTGACCTCTCCTGCATTATGTGTTGTCTTTCCCTTCATCTAAAGTAGTTCTTATCTACTATTAGTGAAAACCCCTCTCCCTTCCTACCTCCCTTCCCCATCTCGTAACCATCAAAGAATATTTTGTTCTCTGTTTAAAGTATTTCTCGAGTTCTTATAATAGTGGTCTCATACAATATTGTCCTTTTCCCACTGACTGATTTCACTCAGCATAATGCCTTCCAGATTCCTCTATGTTATGAAATGTTTCATGGATTCATCATTGTTCTTTACCGATGTGTAATATTCCATTGTATGAATATACCATAATTTATCCATTCATCTGTTGACGGGCGCCTTGGTTGCTTCCGTCTTTTTGCTATTGTAAACAGTGCTGCAATGAACATGGGTGTGCATATATCTGTTTGTGTAAAGGCTCTTATTTCTCTAGGCTATATTCCAAGGATTGGGATTGCTGGATCGTATGGTAGTTCTGTTTGTTTTTTTTAAGGAAGCACCAAATCGATTTCCAAAGTGGTTGTACCATTTTACATTCCCACCAACAGTGTATAAGTGCTCCAGTCTTGTAGAGTCAATTCTGACTCACAGCGACCCTATAGGACAAAGTAGAACTGCCCCATGGGGTTTCCAAGGCTATAATCTTTACAGGGACACCCTGGTGGTATAGAGGTTAAGAGATACAGCTACTAACCAAAAGGTCAGCAGTATGAATCCACCAGGTGTGCTCCTTGGAAACTCTATGAGGCAGTTCTACTCTGTCTTACAGGGTTGCTGTAAGTTGGAATCAACTCAACAGCAACGGGTTTGCTTTTTTTTTTTTTTTAATCATTACTGAATCAGACTGCTATAACTTTCTCCTGAGGAGCAGCTGGTGGGTTCAAACTGCCAACCTTTCTGTTAGCAGCTGACTGCTTAACCACTGTAAAACCAGGGTTCCTTACAATATGCTTAGGAATAAGGATATTTTTGGGCACTGATAGCTTATTTTCAGGAAATATAACATAGAAGAGGTTACCTGTAAGCAGCTGATTCACAATTTTAATTGTCAAAGTAATTTTATGTAGCTTTTTGGAAAGAAAGGAACAGAACAGAATAATCTTGACATTTAAAATGGCTGGGAACACTGAATTTAACTACATTTAAAATACATCAGTAGGATTTCTTCCTTCCTCCTCCACAGGAATTAACAATATATCTTTCACAGGTTTCTGTTAACTACTGCTATTATCTAAATGTCTACCCATATAAATAAGTGAATGACTCATCATATCAGTGGAATATATCATACGGTTCTGTGATGGTATTTCAGGCAGAAATCCCATTTCGTCTTAGGGCAGAAAAATCTTTGCAATCAAGACAGAAGACAATACCAGTGACTATCCCCTTATTTCACTGCTTAGTAAACTCATATTTCCAGAATTGGGAATGAAAATTCCTTCATCCTAAACTTTGCGTCTCTAAAATCCTGCTATTCTTCTCCTTAGCCCCTGACATGCAGAATAAAGCTTGAGAGGCAAGGGTATGTAAAATGGAGTAAAAGGAATGAAGAGGTGTGATAAGGGTATCTCTCTAGCATTGTAGTATTGGAGTCCAGGCCAAAAGAAACTTCTGCGATGGCTCTGTGCACAGGCATGCCCATTGTAGAGAAATCTTTAATGGCTCTGTGTGGTCCTATGATATCAGTTATGGTTTAGATTTGGAAGTTCCCAGGGAGGCTAGATCAGTTGTAGGGCTAATCGAGAGATTTGGTCCAGAATTTCCCGAACTTCCTAGGGCTGTCCTATAAATTCTCTAGGTAAGAAAAAACAGAAACTCAGAACAGATTCCTGGTTGTACTTCAATCCAAAATTTCATCTTGGGTTTGAAGTCACATGCCTCTCTGATCATGGCGAGAAGATGACATTTATCCTGATGGGATCACCTTGCTGCAGAGCTGCCATATTGTTTGCTTTGCATTTTCCAAAATTTTACATAGTTTCTACAGGGCACCATCCAGGGTCTAGTCACAAGAATTGGGCACTGTGGTACATTTCTCAAAGAGACAGACATAAAATTTATGTACACATTAAGAAAGGTTGTCATGGCAACTTTGCTTGAAGATATGTATTTTTAAATCTAAGTAAATTTAGCATTCAACACACATTTGCATCTCCCTCAAAGGTTCTGTATCAAGAATATTTTTTTTCCAATTCCTTTTGAATCTGCACCTCCTTGGAAACATATGACAATAGCAGCATAGACTTAAGCACACATTACCAGGCCTTATATGAGAAAATTTTAATTATGTTACTCTTCTACTCCCAGCAGACCTAGACTTCTCCCTTTAAAATTTTAAATTGTGAGCAGGCTATGCCATAATCTCTAGAAGGTCCTTTTAAGCTCTAAAAATCAATTTTCTGTTAGCTGAGGACCTTGCAACATAAACAACACATCATGAAAGCTGATCACACCTGGTGCTGCAGTATAATTAAACAATTCATACAAATGACTGTAATAAAGATTGCTCTTTAACTTAGCCACCCAATTCTTAGCTTTGTTTCTTCTCACTTTGAACATTCTCCAGCATTCCTAATCGGCATCGATGTTGAGTTTTCCTTGACAAGATACCTAGTTTCTCTTGCTCATACACTGAAAAAACAAAAATAATGTTTAACCCCCAACAGTTCTTTGTGCTTCCTTCTCCACTACAGCCTAAAACTGAACCCTCTTGTGTTCTTTGCTAGGTAGCATCTACAAGTTCTTCTTATGTCTCTTTCAGACAATAACCCAAAGGGTCCTTGAGCTGCTTCCAAACCTAAATGCTAGGAAGTTCAAGTTGGTAGAGTTTTTGGACAAGAGGCTGTGGGGTTCCCCCTTGGGAGTGCAGCACAGAAGAGAGAGAACGTAGTAATAATATGATGTCTGTTTTCTTCACTGCTACGTGGGATTGTCATAAGTCACAGTGGACTTGACAACGATGGGTTTGGTTTGAGTTATATCCCCAGTGCCTAGCATGAGACCTAGCATAAGACCTAACCAAAGGAAAATCAAACCCATTGCTGTGAAGTTGATCCCGACTCATAGCAACCCACCATGATTTATAAGTTATTTTGTGCCCCATAAACCCGTTAAAACCTGTTGCCATCAAGTTGATACCAACCCTATAGGGCAGAGTAGAATTGCCCCACAGGGTTTCCCAGAAGCAGCTGGTGGATTCGAACTGCTGACCTTTTGGTTAGCAGCCAAGCTCTCGATAAACTTGCCTGACTAAATGGGTCTCATTTCTTTGAGTAGGAATGGAAGAGTTGGGGCAAGGGAAGAAAAAATCAGTAGAACCAGAGGGTGCTGCACTCTTACAGAGAAGAGGCAGAGGTAAGGAAGTGAGAGAATACGGAGTGCAGGTGGTTTGTTTCTAAAACTATGGTCATTCCTAATCTAAAGAAATCTCTGAACCATGCATAGTTTAAGGAACTAGCTAAAACAGATGTGCCTAAACCAAAACCCAGTGCCGTCGAGTTGATTCCGACTCATAGTGACCCTATAGGACAGAGTAGAACTGCCCCATACAGTTTCCAAGGAGCGCCTGGTGGATTCGAACTGCTGACCCTTTGGATAGCAGCTGTAGCACTTAACCATTACGCCACCAGGGTTTCCCAGATGTGCCTAGAGACTCCTATTTGACTGTAGATCATGCCAAACAAAATGGGTTCTATGGAACACAACTTCCGTGAAATACAGGTTTCACAGGATGATAGGTGTGATGGGGGGGGGGATACTTTCATCAAATACATTCGGAACACTCAGAGTTAAACCAACTTAATATATATATATATATATTTTTTTTTACAGAACTTCCAGTGTATTAATGTGTATCATAAACATTTGAGAAAGAATGTAGTATGGATGATCTGAGAATGAATATAATTAGATCTTTTTCTCAGATTATTTCACGGGCTAGTGTTCCATGGTACACGGTTTGCTCTCGTTAATGTCATAAAAAATCCAGATCCTTAAATATTTCCTGGTTCAGTGATTATTTAGTGGTAAAATGTTATTGTTATTAGTTGCCATCCAGTTGTCATTCTGTCATGGTGACTCCATGTGTGCAGAATAGAAGTACTCCATAGGATTTCCAAGGTTGTGATCTTTTGGAAGCAGATTGACAGACTTGTCTTCCAAGGCATCTCTGGGTGGGTTTAAACCATTAACCCTTTGGCTAGTAGTCAAGCGCTCAACCATTTGCACCACCTAGGGACTCCAATAGTCTGTTATAAATCTATATTCACACCTAACACACAAATCTCTGAAACATGGCCACACAACATCCTGAACATTTCCAGTAATGGAAAACTAGGCGTATCACAAAGACGTTATTAGCATGGGATGTAGTTTGGCTACCTGGAAATCTTTTTCAACTATTAAGTAACTTCAATAATTTCCTTTACTTTATTCTAAATGTATAAAAAAAAAAAAATAGAAAACCCAAATAAAGAATTAATTAATTCATTCAAAAATATTGGTTTTTTCCAGGGACTACATCAGCCTGAGACCAGACAAACTAGATGGTGCTTGGCTACAACCAATGACTGCCCGGACAGGGAATACAACAGAGAATCCCTGAGGGAGCAGGAGAGCAGTGGGATGCAGGCCCCAAATTCTCATAAAAAGACCAGACTTAATGGTCTGAGACTAGAAGGACCCTGGTGGTCATGGTCCCCAGACCTTCTGTTAGCCCAAGACAGGAACCATTCCCAAAGCCAACTCCTCATACAGGGATTGGACTGGGCAATGGGATGGAAAATGATACTGGTGAAGAATGAGCTTCTTGGATCAAGTAGACACATGAGACTATGTTGGCATCTCCTGTCTGGAGGAGAGATAAGAGGGCAGAGGGGGTCAGAAGCTGGCGGAATGGACACAAAAAGAGAGGGTGGAGGGAAGGAGCACGCTGTCTCATTAGGGGGAGAGCAATTAGGAGTATATAGCAAGGCGTATATGAATTTTTGTATGAGATACTGACTTGATTTGTAAACTTTCACTTAAAGTACAATAAAAATTAAAAAAAAATTTTTTTTTGTTTTCTTTGGGACAGGCTAAACTTTACTATTTTATGTATGATACAGTTAAACAAGGGTGAAGTAACAAAGTTTTGTTCTCTACTGTTGTTATGGATTGAATTGTGTCCCCCCAAAATATGTGTTGTAAATCCTAATCTCTATGCCTGTGGTTATAATCTCACTTGGAAATGGGCTTTTTTTGTTAACAAGGCAGGATTAGTGTAGGGTGTAGGTCAAGTCAACCTCTTTTGAGATATAAGAGATTGAACAAGCAAGCTGGGAAGCAGAGATAGAGGAAAACACATATCAAGCCACCTGAAGGTTGCCCAGTAGCTGAAGCTCAAAGAGACAAGGACCTTCCTCCAGAGCCAACAGAGGGAGAAAGCCTTTCTGTAGAGCTGGTGCCCTGAGTTTAGACTTCTAGCCTCCTCAACTGTGAGAAAATATATTTGTGTGTTAAAGCCATCCATTTGTGGTATTTCTGTTATAGAAGCACTGGCTAACTAAGACAACTATCGTGTTAAAAGTTAAAATAAGAATTTGCAAGTATTTTATATATAAATGTATTTAAAAATTACCAAAAAGGATATATGTGCAAATTTGCTCACAGCATTTTATCACATGCAATCGACTCGACGGCACTGGGTTTGGTTTTTTTTGGTTATAATAAGATCCATTCTCAGTCTCTAAAAAGATAGCCACCAACTGTCCAACAACGATTAAATGAGGAGTGAAACGGTAAGAAGGAATGTCATTTCCTGGTTTATTGCCTGGATGTTCAACTCAAATTTTACAAGTATCTGTTCAATGTCATAAAATTCTACAAACCAAACATTAAATTGGTTTATATTCAAAAGCCTTTTCTCTGGAGACTTTTATAGAAATGAACAAATGAAAATGTTTAAAATTCTTAAGTGAAAAGTAGACCATACTGTTAGGATTGCAGTAAGTAAATACATACATGCATGTGGAACTAGCAAAAAAAGAGTTCTGTAAACACGGTGGGGTTGAGTATTATTTTTCCTTTTTAAAACTTTTGCATATTGCTGTTACACTGCTTTTTAAATAATTTACTTTTAGCTAATTTTTTATTATGAACACAGCTGCTTTGAGTATTCCTGTACAAGTCTTTCTACAGACATATTTTCATTTCTCTTGAATAAGTATCTAGGCATGGAATGCATACGTTTAGTTTTGTAAGAAACTGTCGGACGTTTTTCCAAGGCGGTTGCACCATTTTACGTTCCCACCGATACATGACAGTTCCGATGGCTCCATATCCGCATCCACGTGAGATATTGCCAGTCCGTCAGCCATTCTGGTTGGTATTTGCATTCCCCTGATGATCTGTGCAGTCAATTACTTTTTAATGTGTTCTTAGCCATTCATCTATATTTCTTAATGAGTTGTCTGCTCACGTCTTTTTCTTTTATTGGGTTGTCATTTTATTACTGAATAATTTATTTTTAGGTTTAAACTATTTCATGTGGTAGTTTCAGTCAAAGGGAAGAATAACATGAAACATCATTGATACGGTATCAAGCTTTTTGACGTACTTAAAAAATTTTTTTTAGATTGGAACAAAAGATAAATACAGTACGGCCTCCTTAGAAATATGTGTGGACTTAGCCATCAACTAATGAGCTCAAAAACTCAAAGATGGAACAAGAGATGTGGAAGATACCTTCAAAGAACTCAAAGTGCAATATTTTTCATTATCTGTGGCATATTATCCCTATGGAAAGCACACCTTGATGCCAGTTAATGAGACTGGATATTACTGCTTTTAAGGTTCTATTTAGGGAATCTTTCTATTCTTCTTGTTATTGAGAGGTTTTTTGTTTGTTCTTTGGGTTTCTTTCTTTTTTTTTTTTTTTAAATCTGTACAATCCCATCAGTAAACCATTTGCAACTATTGTTTAATTCTCCCTTAAAGAACAAAGTACACCAATAAACCTCACTGAAGACATTAAGAAAATTTAGAGTTCAGATCTTTTACTTACTGTTTCCATCTAGCATTTGCCTATCTTCATTTACAATATTTCTTCTAGCAGGAATGAAAAACTATTTCAGTTTGTTACTGGGCCTTCTCTTATGCTCTAAGGACTAAATGAGATAGACATATAACAGCCCCTTGTTCTACTTTCACCTTAACTATTACCGCAAGTTTCATTCTGTTTTTTTATTCCTGCAGGCCACTGAAAACAGCTCAAAGCCACTTGTTCGAACTCTTTTTGGCTGTATTGATTTCCTGACTTTTGTAGTAACAGTGATTGCTTTGTTATCATATCTTCCTCCCAGCTCCTCTCCTTCTACCTTAATCACTGGTCTTTGGTTACTTAGAAAACAGGCATAGTACTAGCTAAGAAGAAAAATGAGGTCACTAGTATCAATTTGTTGACATTTTAAAAATCTGCCCTTGAAAATGGTGTCTATTCCTCTCCTGGCTATCTTTTTGCAGCTACTAAACTACTCCTTGATGCTACTGGTCATGTCCTCAACTTCAAACACTCAGTAGAACTGGGCTTTTTAGGCAATTTTTAATCTGATAACCACATGTGAAAAAAGTACACTTCAAAAAAGTACTGTTTATTTGGCACAGAACTATGCCAAATAAACAGCATATGAACTTTTCCCAAACTCATACAGAATTAATTCTGCCTTAAATTTGATTATCACAAAGTGTGGAAGAGCCCTTTCAGTTCATAAAAGAATGCTCTGTCTGCTGTTTTTAACAATAAATTTCTGAACTATTAAAAAGAATGCAGATCACAAGCAGTGAAAAAATAAACTTAAAAAAAGTTTTAAAAGTTAAATTATTCACTTCAATATCAATTAAAAAGCCATGTGAGTCATGCTATGAACCATCAGTGGCAGGAAGCTACTAAAAGTTTAGTCATTAGATAAATAGAACAGTGAATGTCTAACTTAGTTTGTTCATGATTAACAGTAGTTTTATTTTGTCACAATTCTCTGGGATATGTTTTTTTTTAAATGCTTTAAGCTAATAGTGTAACTATGGGTAAAATATGCCCTATTTTCCTTAACTCTGTTTTTTATTAGTAATTATACACTGCCTCATTTTCTGGCAATTATGCAAATGCCTGGGCTCTGGCTCAGCTGCCCCATTTTTGCCCTGATTATGGCTCATCAACTCTGTCTCGCTTTCAAATTCCGCTTCTCTCATTTCATCTGATCTTACTGACACCTGTTTTACATATCAGTTGCCTACTCTAACCTTCCACTGCCAGTTTCCAACCCACTCATGGAACTTGAATAACAAAGGAAGATGTTCTATATACAGAGAACCACAGAAAATGACAGGTGAGAGGAAGATAAGCTGAAGAATTTGCCATTTTAGAAACAACATGGTGCTAGTAACTAACACTACATTTCACTTAAAGTTTTAGAATTTAAATTATTTCAGAAATTAATTTTTTTTCCAGAAATGAATGCTGCATCTAATCAAATTCTATGTTGACCAGTCGTAACTAGGTCTAAAGTCTTAGCTATTTAGCCATAAACACAACAGAAAGTCATTCAATTAAGAACTGGGGTACATTCTTGAAACTACAATTACAAATGAAATTCAACGGTCTGTTAAAAATAAACTAACTTGCAAACAATTATCATTCTACTTCCTTTCCTTTCTATCTGCTCTTGGTATACTTCCTTCAATTGCTGTCTTGAAGAAAAATATATTTAAAAAAATTCTTCACAAGCAGTGTGACCAAAATGTAATAATATCAATAAAGTATTAAATATAAAATTTACCAGTGCTTTTTAGTAGTACTGAAGATACTTAAAATATTCTTGAAGTAGCCCTCATATTTCTTTGCTTACTAGTGAGACTGAACATTTTTCTAAAAGTTTATTAGTTATTTCCTCCTGCAAAAGCTGTTTGTTCATGTCTTTACCCATGTAGCTACTGCACGTTTTATCAATTTGTACGAACTCTTTATGCAAAATTACCCCTCTCTGTCATATATATATATATTTTTTTCCTAGCTGTCACTTTTTTTTTTTTATTTGAGTTATTTTGTCCCATCACATTCTGTGGGACATCTAATCTCACTTCATATCTTTTTTTTTTATTATTATTAACTTTTATTGAGCTTCAAGTGAACGTTTACAAATCAAGTCAGTCTGTCACATATAAGTTAATATACATCTTACTCCTTACTCCCACTTGCTCTCCCCCTAATGAGTCAGCCCTTCCAGTCTCTCCTTTCGTGACAATTTTGCCAGCTTCCAACTCTCTCTATCCTCCCATCCCTCCTCCAGACAGAAGATGCCAACACAGTCTCAAGTGTCCACCTGTCATGTATTTTTGCAAATATTTTCAACTATCTCAGTTTTTTTTTTTTTCCTTATTTATTTTTGAGATTTTTGTTTTTGGTGAGTGCTCCTTCATTTCTTAATCACAGGTTAATTATATTTAACATATGACATAAGAATAAATAACAAATTTAGGAATTCCCTTTTCCTACAAATGAGAATTAGTTGAGTAATAGAGTGCTGCTAAAGCTTCCAGCCAAATGGAAGAACAAGCATGAATCCTGGCTTGTCACTTAGGAGTGGCACTTCTAAACATTCAGAAACAAACATTATTATCCAAGTGATTCAGAACTATACAAAATGAACAGTGTAAGTGATGAAATGAAGAAAAAACACTGCTCTCTGGAGAGGCAAAAAAAAAAGCAAATATACAAGGTAAAATTCTCAATAAAGTATTCAAGCTGAATATAAATGATTATAACACAAAATAATTTATAACCAGAAAATAAAAGCATTAACCCAATAAATAAAAATTATGGGAAGTCTTTTTTTCTTTCCCTTTAAGTTGATTTATTGAAAGTATGAAAAGGATTTAAGACTATGTCTCTATTTTATGAATATTCATAAGACATGATTCCAAAACATTTATAAAATAATTTTTTTCAAGAGTATTAATTTTAAAGATCAAACTAAGAAAAATAATACAAAACTAATGCATAAAAAGTGAAAAAAACAAAATTGAAGAGCAGAAAGCTACAGCACCCCATTAAAATTATCAATATATTGGTGCAACAAGTATAAATGTACATCCTACTTTAAGAAAATCGGATACATAAAAATACAAATTTACATAATAAAATACTAATAGTTGTTTATACTGCAAAATACTTGATTTATAAAAGGATTCACCATAAGATCTTCTAAATGGTTAGTTTCCTCAGTCCATTTAACAAGGTTAATTAAATGCATTAAGAGTTTAGTATCTCTTTGAGATGGTGATCCAAGCTTCTTCCCTTGACGTTGTTACCAGTTCATATTTTGTTTCAATAACCTGTCCCTCCACAGAATGTAGACGCAGTCTCCTCAACAATACACTCAGAAGTACTGTGGTCACCATATATGCAAACCTAGTCAAGAAGAAAGTCAACTAGTTATGAAAGATATTCTGCCAGTAACAGAATTAATACCTTAATTATACTTTTTCATAAATAGTGATCATCAAAATTATAGAGTCTGGCATTTTTTTTTCTTCGCATTGCTTTCTCTATTATCTCACCTCAATTCTGGGCATTCCTGCGTGCCTGAGAATCCAAGCAAGGAGAACGTTTTCATTACTGATTCATCATCAAACCGGTCTGGATCAAACCTAAAAAGATTTGGAGCTAGTCACCACATAGCTCCACTAGCATTTTACATACTGACACATCTGAGAACACAAGTATGTAATAAAGCTTAAAAGCTACTGAAAATACAAAGTGCTATCACACTATATTTAAATGTCACCTATTATGTCCCCAAATTACATTATTTCTAAACAATAGGTGCAAAATATATTTCTCTGAAACCAGCAAGAAATGAGATTGCAACACAGATTCATATTATTTTAAGATGTAAGGGTAAATCATACAAAATCACCTAATGAATTTTTTTTTTTTTAATTTGAGAATTTAAGAGCCTATGGCAGTGGGTATCAGTGATGGCTGCATAGCACAATTGACATAAATGGCTTCAATAAATTGTACAAGTGACAAAAGTTAAATTGACAAATGTGTTGGCTATATTTTTTCAATTAAAAAAAAAATAAAGGAAGGCTTGGGGCAGCCTGTGAAGGCCCCCAAGGCTATGCCAGGGGAGCCTCTGTCTTACAGCTCAAGTTAATTCAGAAGGTGCCATTTTAACTGGTTCCAGAAAATAAAAATACAGACTAATACTTTGAATGAAAAAAAAAAAGTGTTTACAATACCTGTTGCATGAGACCATCTATCAATATGTGAGGCATTTTACATAGACTTTTCAATGAAAACTTATTTCTTAAAATTGGAGAGGCTCCAGCCTCAAAATTGTATTTGTCAATTATAGTACAATCAAATTTATTAATAAGTAAGAAAGAGAGACTAGGAACATTTCTTTTTAACCCTATAGAATTTCACTCTATTAAAAGTCAACAGGGGAATGGATATATTAAAAACAAAACAACTTACCTACCATGAAACATAAAAATTCCTCTCAAAAACAAATGTTTTTAAAAGAGAGAAACTCTTCTATGAGTAAATTTTTTTAAAAAAAGGAATTCTTTTGTTTTCTAAAAACAAAATAAAACATGGATTATCTTTCACTTTTGGAATATATTCTATTTATAATGTACATATAAAAATTACATGAAATTTAATCAGTTTTCCTTTTGCAATTCTTGAAAATTGATATTCAAAATGTTATCTGGCAGTAACTATGTATTTTCACGTTAAAAGAGAATCAAACTTGATTTTTCAAATTATTTTTTTAAAACACCTCATATAAAGCATTATATTAAAAATAAAACCAAAATGAAAAATGAAGAAAGAATTTACAATAACACACATGAGGGATGTGCTTTATATAGTTCAACCATGTATATAAGACAAACGGGCACACCAGCTCAAAAAAAGCAAAGATGAGAAGGCAGGAAGGGACAGGAAAACTGGAAGAATGAAAACAAGGAACCTGGGGTGGAGAAGGGGAGAATGTTCAGACATTGCAGTTGGCAACCAATGTCACAATACAATTTGTGTACTAACTGTTTAATGAGAAACTAATCTGCTTCATAAACTTTCACCTAAATCACAATTAAAAAAAAAATTTAATCTCACATACTGAGGTTTATGCCTTCATTCTTTTCAGAATTGACAACTGTATTTTAGCCAGGTTTTTAAAGTTAGTAATATCTCATCATTCATTACAGAATCATATTTACATTATTACTCATTTAAGTCATAGAATTTGACCCAGGGTTCCTTGCTCTGAAACACTGCCAATATGGTACCAGCAGTAATGCATTTCTATGCATTTTTTAATCAAATAAATCATATCTAGACTTTTTTAATAGCAAGAAATATGTTAATGTCAATTATTTACTCAAAAAGAAAACTTATTAAAGTTAAAATAAGATATCACTACATACCTATTACAACTGTTAAAATCAAAATTAATGGTAATAGCAGATGCTGCTGAGAATGCAGAGAAAAAGAATCTCTTTACCCACTGCTGGTAGGGACAGAAAATGGTACAGCCACCCTGGAAAACAATCTGGCAGTTTCTCACAAGAACTAAACATGCACTTACCATACAACCCAGCAACTGCACTCTTGCTGGGCATTTATGCCACAGAAATGAAACCTTATGGTCACACAAAAACCTGTGCTACAAATGTCCATAACAGCTCCATTCACAACAGCAAAATACTGGCAACAACTCAGATGTCCCTCAATGGGAAAATGGTTGAACTCTGGTACATCTATATAATGGATTATTATTCAGACATAAAAAGGAATGAACTATTGTTGATACATGCAACAACCTAGACAGGCCTCAAAGGCATTAAGTTTAGTGAAAAAAGACAACCTCAATAACAAAGAGAACAGATTCATTGTTCCCAGGGGGCAGCAAAGAGGGAGAGGTGTGGAGATGATGGGCAGGGGGTAGAAGTGAGTACAGAGGTAATACGAGGGAATTCTTTGTGGCAATCAAACAGGTCTGCACCTGACTGTGGTAGTGGTTATAACCAATCTATACATAGAATAAAATTACATAGCCACATAGACACAACTGTATGAGGTTAAGAAAAAATGGTGAAAACTGCGTAAGGTCTGGAGTCTAGTTAATTGTAACGTACAAATGTCAATTTCTTGGTTTTGATATTATAGTACAGTTAGGATCTCATCCTTGGAGGAAGCTAAGTGAAAGGTATACATAGAGCTCTTTGTACTATTTTTATAACTTCTTGTGAGACTATAATTTATTAAAAAAATAAAAAGTTCAAAGAAAGAAAGAACTTATGACAAGGTACTTGGTTCAGTAACTATTAAGCAAGGATTTACCCAAGAGATTCTCACTAATTCCTATGGTTGGAAAGACAATTTAGATACACATGCCAATACAATCATTACGGAATCTGTATCTTAACAGATTTGGCTAGAAAAGACAAAAGGCAAAGACCATAGTTTCCTTGAATAGTTCTTTGGTTTTGCAACAATGGATAAATAGAATCACAGTTCTATATAACTTCTATGCATTTTCACAAATTACCTTGTCACAAAGCTATGCCTTAGGTAATGACCAATATGGCAATACCGGTTTTATAGTAACTGCTATGTCTGTAGCTAAGGAAACTCCTTTACCTAGTTTTCTGTTTCCTTTATAAAAGGAACATTATGCAATGTTTACAGTGTTTTCAAACAAATACTTTCAGAATACATGACAAATAAGACATTTGTGAACCCCCTTGCTCTTTGGAAAATCAATGGAGGTTACTTTTGTTTATGTTCTGTATTCATTACTATGAATTATCAAGTACATCTCAACAGGTACATAAATTGTAAACTGGGCAATAAACTAGACTTCCCAATTCCCTAAGAACATGGCTCATTGGGAAATAAGGGCTACCATTACCGATCAAATCTGACCCAATTTTGCTCATGCTTCTTTGGAATGCTGTTAGTTACAACAACCACCTCCAAACTGTAAGTTTCATGGACAGAATATTACAGAAAAAAGGTAGAAAATATGTATAAGAGCCACGTTGCTGTCAGTAAGCCAACTCTAATAATTCACAGGTTCAAAAGGAGAATTTAAAAGTAACTTTAAAACTTTTCAAATAATTAGGAGGGCACAATATCTTGTAATATGTGAAGCTTATCATTTATTCTATCTGTCCTTTCTAAATGAGTGTTTACAAAGCACTGTTTCTTAGGTTAACTACTAGAAGGCTGAAATAGCAAAATTAGCACAAAAAAATGTGATTATATATTTCCAAGACCAATGAAAGACATCCTAGAAATTCACAGAGTAAGGATATGTTTTAAAGTAAACATATTTTAAAAGAAACAATCCATTTATTTACTGGGAACTTCCTACTGTCAACAATAACTGTGTGTAATGGCAGGTTTAGCAAGAATATAAATTCTAAAGAAATGCAAAATAATTTCCATCTCAGGCATCAATCACTTAATAAAAACTCACTTTCAATTAAATTTAAATTTCACAGTTAATTAAATCCTTAATAACAGAATTCTGTTCAACAAAATCTTCCCCCAAACTCCAGATTCATATACCTAACAGCCTACCTAACATTTCTAACCTAAAGAGAGAACTAACATCGCCACCTAAATGTTTATGACTCAACACACGCAAAATTTTATCTTCCCTCCCAAATCTACTGCTCTTGACTTCGGGCCAACACGGCACCATAGACAGAAGCACCACACCGTCCTCCACAGCAAAGACCCAAAAAACTAAGTAAAACAGAGATAAACATCATTCCTGGAAACTGAAGTGTCAAATGAAGAGATAAAGAAGTCAGCCAAACACCGAATGGAGTAAGAAACTGACAGAGGGCAGACGGCGAGGAAAGATACATGTGGAGGGCCCCTTTGCAGCTAACACAGCACAGATCTGCCATCTTAGATTTCTGTCGGTGATCAGCGGACAGGGAAGCATGGGAAAGCAGCTTCACCGAGCTCCCAGCAGGAGACGGGGCACCTGGTAACCAGCGATACACGCTTTCCCACCTCCCAACCTCTCTCTGCTGCTCTACCTCCAAGCTTCCTGCCTGGCTGTAATGGCTTTGCCAGCTGGGAAGTACAGCATCTATGCCACTTGGATTCGCCCCACCCACATCAGAGATCAGTGGACAGGGAGTATGGGAACGCAGCTTCAAGAAGCTCTCAGCAGGAGACAGAGCACCCGCTAATGGGCGATATACGCTTTCCTAACCCCCATCTTTCTTCTCCCCTCCTTGGCCTCCTCTGCTTCCGGCCAGCCGCAGCCTCCTGGCCATAAGGCAACTGCTCTGGCGTCAGGCTGCTTGGATTCGCCCCCCACACACTGGCTGGCCCCCTGAACTTGTATTGCTTCTTTCCATCTCTTTTGGTTTCTTCTGTGCCTCCCACCACCTCCTGCTCCTTTCTCTCGAACACCTGGCTCCGTGTGCCATCTTTACTTCTTAAAAGGCTGTGACGCACCACTCGACTGGGGAACCACTCCCCCAGCCCACAACACCATGCTGGTGGGATCCCTGGGGCATTTTTTGCTTTTGCTTTTTTTGCTTTGTTCTGTTTTGTTTTCTTTTTCTTTTTGTGGCTTGGGAGCGCTTTCTAGCCAGGGTACACTGCACAGCTTAGGAGCCACTCCCCCAAATTGTGTAGCCACTTAAGTGGGACCCCTGAGGGCATTTCTTTTTTTCTCTCTCTCTCTCTCTTTTTCCCTTTCTTTCTTCATTGCTTAGTTCTCATCTCTCTCTACTTACCTTCTTTTCCTGTCTCCTGAATACCTGGTGTGGTGTAACATCTATACCCCCTCTAGCCATGCTATACTGCGCAGCCTGGGAACCACTTCCCCGTCTTTGTGGCCCCAACGGTGGGACTCCTGGGGGCTTTTCTTTTCCAAATTTTTATCTAGTCTTTTTTTCTTTTTCCTTTTTGCATTTCTCAGTTTCTGATCTCTCCATTCCAACGGCAAGCTCCCTTAGCACATTTATTTTCCCTTTGTTCGTTTTTGGCTCGTTTCTCTCTCCTCTTTCCCATACCCCTATTAGCTCCACACACATCACAACCTCCCCCCTCTTTTCCGCCTACCTGCACCAAGCACTGAACATCACACCCCCAAACAGCACAGGCACAGCCTCCCAGAACCTGCCCAGCACTGATTCCTGGCCCACCCTGTCATCCCTAGTATGTGCCACAAACAACCCATCCCACCCCGTCCCCCTCAGCTGGACCTGCCCTATAGCATAGCTGAGTGACCGGCCCTGCCCATTGGACAAGGAGGTGAAAAGTATCATGACGACAGACCAGCAAACAACAAAGAACGCACAGCCTGCCTGCTCAGACATAACCAAATAAAACAAAAAGCAGGATGAAACAAACCAATCTACAATCAAGAAACAAAGAAAAGAACTACTGAATGTCCCGAAGACAGCAGACAATATCAGAACATTAAAAAAAGCACAGAAGGACAGGATGGTTCCAGTAGGCATCTAAAATAAAACACTGGGTGACTTTCCAGTAGAAGAAATGGCACTAGAAATACCTGACAGGGAACTCAAATCTCTAATATTCAGAGCTACCCAAGAGTTGAAGCAAAAAGCAGACAAAAATGATGGAAAAAAGAGACAAATTTATGGAAAAGGCAGACAAATTCATGGATAATACAGATAATAAAATGGAAGAATTCAGGAAAATAATACAGGAACAAAATGCCAAAATAAATTCACAACTAGAAATCATACAAAAACAACAATTAGACATCCAAAAGATAAACAACAAGATTTCAGAAATGGACAGCGTTATAGAAGGGCTGAGGAGCAGATGTGAAATGATGGAAGACAGAATCAGTGAAACTGAAGACAAACACATGGCTACAACTCTGAGAAAAATCAGAAAAAAGAATGAAGAAAAATGAAGAAACCCTGAGAATTATGTGGGATACAATCAAACACAAAAATTTACAAGTGATCGGAGTTCCAGAACAGGGAGAGAGAACAAAACACAGAGAGGATAATTGAAGAACTGCTGACAGAAAACTCTAATATGAATGATGAAAAGCTGACCAACAGGAAGCTCAATGAACCCCATATAGGACAGACCCCAAAAGAAAAACACCAAGGCTTATCATAATTGCAGTCACTAAAACCAAAGACAAAGTCCTGAGAGCAGCTCGAGAAAAACAAAAGGTCACGTACAGAGGAGAAACAATGATACTAAACTCTGATTATTCAGCAGAAACAATGCAGGCAAGAAAGCAATGGGGTGACGTATATAATATCTTGAAAGAAAAAAATTGCTAATCAATAATAATATATTCTGCAAAACTCTCGTTCAAATATAATAGTGGAATTAGGACATTTCCAGATAAACATAAATAAAAGGAATATGTAAAAACAAAACCAAACTTAAAAGAATTGTGAAACGGAGTTCTTCAGTCTGAGAACAAACGAATATCAGACCACAGCCTGAATCTAGGATGCAAGATTGTACCAGCCAGACACCAACATAGGAAATGAACATTCAAGAACTACCCAATACCAAAAGAATTGCAACAGGGAACCGGAGAGGTTCATCTGTAAATCACAACAACATTAGAACAATAAAAGAAGGACAAAGCAGTATAGGTACAGAACATTCTAATGGAGAGAAATGCAAGGCGATATGAAGTAATAGCAGACTGGTTCAAATCATGGAAGACGGGGCAAATTTCAAGTTAACCACAAAGAAAGTTAATAAACCTACTTATTAAAATAAAGAAGAAAAACATAAAGTCTCAATAAAAACAAAAGAAATTAAAAAAGAAATCCACAAGCAAGAGGAACTCAGCACAGAAGACTAAGAGGAACAAAGAAAATGTTAGCACCACAAAAAATGTTAGCACCACAACAAAATGACAGCAATAAACTCATAAAATACCTATCAATAATTAAACTGGATGTAAATGGTCTAAATGCACCCATACAGAGACAGAGAGCGACAGAATGGATTAAAAAAAACCAGAATCCATCAATATGCTGTCTACAAGAGATACACCTTAGAAACAAAGATGTAAATTTATTAAAAATCAAAGGATGAAAAAAAATATATCAAGGAAATAACTACCAAAAAAGTGCAGGAGTGGCAATACTAATCTCAGACAAAATACTTTAAAACAAAATCCACCATAAAAGACAAAGAAGGACACTATATAATGATTAAAGGGACGATCCATCATGAAGACTAAACCATAATAAACATCTACGCACCCAATGACAGGAATCCAAAATACATAAAACAAACTCTAACAGCACTGAAAACAGAAATTGACAGTTCCACAATAACAGTAGACCTCAAAACACCACTCTCAGTAAAGGACAGAACATCTAGAAAGAAACTCAACAAAGATACAGAAGGGCTAAAGGGCACAACCAGCCAGCTTGACCTCATAGACATATACAGAACACTCCACCCAAAAGCTGCTAAGTACACATTCTTTTCCAATGCACATGGAACATTCTCCAGAATAGACCACATTTTAAGCCACAGAGCAACTCTCAACAAAATCCAAAACACTGAGATAGTACAAAGTATCTTCTCTGACCACAATACCATCAAAGTAGAAATTAACAACAGGAAGGGTAAGAGAAAAAATCAATTACATGGAAGCTGAATAACACCCTGCTTAAAAACCAATGGGTAACAGAAGAAATCAGAGACGGAACCAAAAAATTCCTAGAATCAAATGAGAATGAAAACGCATCATACCAAAACCTTTGGGACACGGCAAAGGCAGTCCTCAGAGGTCAATTTATGGCAACAGATGCACACATCAAAAAAGAAGAAAGGGACAAGATCAAAACATTAGCCAAATATACTACTTTTGGGCCCCTTGCTGATCTTCCTCAACTATTCCATGAAGTTAAGAAACTGGAAGTCATCATGGTCTCCCTCTCCTTTCTACACAAATCCAATTTGGTTCATCCGAAATCATCCCCCTTGCTTTCCAGAGCTATCATCACTGTCTTAAGGCAGGCTTTCATCATCCTTTACATAAAAATATCCAGCCTCGGAGCCAATATTCCTGCCTTAATTCATTAATTTTAAAAAACAAGCACACAAAAACAGCTTTTCTTGTAAAATCCTGTCTTCATCCTTGCCTCTTTCAAAGTATTCCTCAAACTATAAGAAGGATGTTGTCATGGATTGAACTGTATGCCCCCAAAATATGTGTCAACTTGGCTAGGTCATGAGTCCCAGTATTGTACGATTGTCTACCATTTTGTTATCTGATGTGATTTCCCTATGTGTTGTAAATCCTATCACTATGATATAATAAAATGGATTAGTGGCAGTTATATTGATGAGATCTATAAGGTTAGATAGTGTCTTAAACCAATGTCTTCTGAGATATAAAAGAGAGAAGCAAACAGAGACATGGGGATCTCACACCACCAAGAAACCAGCGCTGGGAGCACAGCGCGTCCTTTGGACCTGAGGTTCCTGTGCTGAGATGCTCCCAGACCAACTGAAGGCTGATGACAAGGACCTTCCTCCAGACCTGACAGAAACAGAAAGCCATCCCCTGGAGCTAGCGCCCTGAATTCAGACTTCTAAGCCTACTGGACTGTGAGAGAATAAAGTTCTCTTTGTTAAAGCCATCCACTTGTATTTGTCACAACAGCACTAGATGACCAAGACAGAGGTATGTTTCTGAAAGTTATATCTGACCTTATCTCTCACCTGCTTAAAACCATTCAATGACTACCCATCGTCTACATTGCTGAGGTTGTCAGTTGCTGTTGATTTGATTCCAACTCATGGCACCCAATGTGTGCAGGGTAGAGCTTCTCCATAGGGTTTTCAAGGCTGTAACCTTTCACATACAGATAGCCAGGCCTGTCTTTCAAGTTGCCTCTGGGTGGGTTCAAATCACTATCCTCTTGGCTAGTAGCCGAGTGTTTAACCATATGTGCCACCCAGGGACTCCATCATCTAATACCAACCAAAATGTGATCCACAGAATAAAGTTCTGTCAACAGGTGTTACTACTGGTCAAGTATATCTGAGAATCACCAAAGTAATCATGAGCCTTCAATATGCTAATAAGCACTGTGAACACACAAGAGGAGGATACGGTATGTAATGTTTCCCCAACTTAATTACTGAAATTTTCATCACTGAGGGGCTCATGGGACACCTGACTATTTTCTGAATTCTGCTGAATAGCTGAATAGTAGAAGATAGAGACTGACAGAAGGAGGAAAAGAAATTGCATGAGCAATACCCAAAATTTCGCTGAAATTAAACGACAGTTGTAGAGATCAGGTAATTAAACAACAAATCTTAGGACGGAAGTGATAATAGAAGAGGCAAAGTGTAACACCATATTCATAGAAGAGAAAAGGTAGTGACCAGAAGATATAAAGGGAAGGCAGTAGCTTTCTTTTATTGTATAATTGTCACATATTTAATTTTCTCCTCAAAACTGAGAAAAGAAATAAAAAGAGGTAAAAGTCAACATCACAAAGACAATGTTTGATATTTCATACTTGTGCGGTGATGGCCAAGTACTGGGATCCTGGAGTACCACACCAAGGGCATAAAGGACAAGGGTCTGCAAAATAAATAAATACATAAATCAGCCTAGTTGGCCAAAGCCTAACAAAGACAAAATGATTCCCAGGAAGCCAACTCATTCTAAATGCTCCTTTAAAACAATGAGTATGAAATAAAAGCATAAAATAATAGAAGAAAACATTAGGCATCATTTTGATGATGAAAGGTCCACAAAATATGGAAAACATAAAGGAATAGTAACAAACTACATGAAAATTTAAAACCAACATCAAGTAAAAAAACAAAAACCTAATACCATAAGCAACAGTAAAAGACAAATAGTAGCTAAGGAAAACATATTTGCCATATGACTGATGTAGCTAACACTCCTAACATACAAAAAGACATATAAGCTCACTAGCAAGAACAGTGAAAGATGCAATTAGATAATTCACAAAAGAAAAAAATAAACAGTTAATATATGTATAAAAAGTTGTTTGATCTCTCCAAGATCAGGGAAAAGCAAATTAAAACAATGAGATAGCAATTTTTCCTACAAGCCTTACAAGATACGTAAAAGATTCATAAATCCAGAGATGAGGATTTAGAGAGAAAAGGTATTCTCATACATTATTACCAAAAATATAAGTTACTTTTTGGAAAACAATTTAAATTTAATGTATACATGCATTTTGACCCCAAAACTCCATTTCTAAGACTGTATCCAATACATGAATAAGTATGTAATTTACAGGAAAAAAAAAAAAAACAATCTAAACTACCATCAACGAGACTGCTTAAATAAATCACAGTACATTCACACAATGGAATACTATGCAACCAGTAAAACTAACGAGTCAGATCTGTATCAGCTGACTGTGATACTAAATAACCATGACATACTGAATAAAAAAAGAAAAATATATAATATAAAAACAGTAACCTTTAGTTTTTAAAATACATATATATATGTATATACGTACACACACACATATACTAATATACGTACATAGAAAATGGTCTACAAAAATATACACTAAACTGTTAACAATGTGCATTAACAAACTGGGGAGAAGAGACTTTCTTTTATGCTGTTTTAACTTTAAAATAAGCACCCATTATTTTGTAATTTAAACTGACTATCTTTGACCTAGTAACACGCCTCCCCCCCCCAAAAAAAACCCATAAAAAACAAACCCATTCCCGTCAAATTGATTCCGACTCATAGCAACCCTACACGACAGAGTAGAACTACCCCATAGGGCTTCCAAGAAGTGCCTGGTGGATTCGAACTGCTGACCTTTTGGTTAGCAGCCAAACTCTTCACCACTACACCACCAGGGTTTTTAGTAATAGGTAACATTTATTGGGTGCTTTAAACAATACAATTTGAAAATACACACTAAAAGAGCTGAGAATAACTGAATGAGTTACATATACCAAATGTTTTGTACCTCTCTAGGAATAATAAATTGGTCAATTTTCCCTTCAACATCTTGAAGCCGGGCAGAAATTGGTGTCAGTTTGGCAGTTCGAACAGTTTCACAAAGCACCTGACGACAGTAACTGTTAAAAAACAAAAATCTTTGAAAATGTGTATTTTGGGAGAGATGGTTTCAATGTATGTACAATTTACAAATGCCATTCAACAACTTCCATAACCTGCTTAATTTGAAATATTCCCATAAGTCTTGCTTGTTTAAAGATATGTTATACATTACCTCACTGCTATTAAGTCAATTCCATCCAATTCATAGTGATTCTATAGTATATAAATTCCATGTGGATAAACATTTAAGCAAATAAAAATACTTGTAAAAGTACCAGAAGAAAATTCAGAACAATATTTTTATTATTTTTGAGTAAAAAAATCCTTTAATTTTAGCATGACACAATGACGGAAACCATAAAGAAAAATACAAATAATCTGACTACGGAAACATTTTGGTTTTATAAAAACTTTAAAAAGTATGTATTACTTTTATAATAAAAGGAAGTTCTACTCAGTGTCATAAATAAAACTTCCAACATTTTAAACAATCTGTAACAGAAGCCTCCCTGGGAAGCCCATGGCTTCTAGTTCTTTCCAATGGCTATACCCCTGTATTTTCTTCTATAGGTGAAATATGCTTTAAGGTAGGGTTACTTGCTACTCAGTTTCTTAGACTTCCAATCCCTGAGCAGTCACAGCTGCTGTTTTTTAAAATCTTTTTTTATTGAGGAATTACTTACATATTAAAAAAAAATCATCTATTTTACCTATATAGTTTGATTAATTTTAGTAACTGTATACGTAATCGTACACAAGCACCCCATCTCCATTCCTGGCCCCAGGGAACCCATGATCTGCTTACCATCACTATAGTTTTATATTTTCTAGAATTTCATATAAATAAAAACATACAATAAGTAGTGTTTTGGTTTGACTTCTTTCACTTAGCATAAGGAGATTTATCCATGCTGTTGTTTGTATTAATGCTGTGTTCCTTTTTATTACTTAGTAACATTCCATAGTATGGCTATATCACAATTTGTTTATCTATTCACCATTTGATGAACATTTGAATTTATTCCAGTTTTTGGATACTCTGAATAATGTTGCTATAAACATTTACGTATGGGTCTTTTTGTGGACATATGTTTTCATTTCTCTTGGGTAAATACCTAGGAATGGAATTGCTAGATCACGTGGTGAGTCTATGTTTAACTGTAAGTTACTGCCACACTGTTTTCCAAGGTGGCTGTACCATTCTGCATTCTCACCAACGATTACTCTACATCACTGATTCTATTTTATACAAGCTAGTTTAAAGGTTTCATATAAGGTACTGTACCTTATAAATTAAAAAACAAAATTAGATTATCTATTAGAATTTTTATGTAAATATTTTAAGTCCTATAAAAACATGTGTGTATATATATATAGGGTCGCTATGAGTCGGAATTGACTCGACAGCAACGATTTTTATAAAAACATATAGCATTCCTGGATATTAGCATTAACTTTAAGTTAGACAGTTAAACCAGTGCAACTTTATCTTCTATTAATTTTCTCTTCCTTTTGTTTTATTTTATTTTATTTATAGGGTCGCTATGAGTCGCAATCAACTCAATAGCAGTGGGTTTTGGGTTTATTGTGTTCTTACCTGAGCTGCTCAATTTTCGCTGGAGTAATGCAGCTCTTCCCAAAAACTTCGTCTATCTCTTCATATAATTTTTTCTGAACTTCTTCAGAGGTGGTTAAAAAACAGATTGCCCAGGTGCATACTAGATGGAAAATCATATTAATAAAAACGAAAATAGCTAACTAATGGTTTGGAGGCAGAATCAGAAAAAATTTTACTACTACTTTTTTTTCTTTTCCTGACGCAGAAGATATACACATGCCACCAAAAAATAAAACAAAGTTCTTTACAGGATTTGTACTTCATTCAACAGAACATGAGTGTTTACAGAAAACTATCAAAAAGATACTACAATCTGAAAGCTCTCATTCTTAAAAGTGCCAAGTAACTGAAGCTACGTAATACATTTTACCTTAGGTAAAATAGTAATGATAATGAAGCTGAATATCTGGGAAGTGTTCAATGTTAATGACTGTGATGGATTATCTGGTTCACTCAACCTTGTAAAATCTAAACCCTGATTTATCAGTTCACTCAGAAGCCCTAATTAAATGATTCACACAAATCAAACCTGCAGACCTACGTATAAATCAACATTTAAAATTTTTACTTATAATTGTAGATATACTGGCTCTAGAACTGTGACTTGTTATTGCTTAGGACAGAGTTTCTCAGAATCATCTGGGGAGCTGGGTGATGCCACAGCCCCACACCCACAGATCCTGAATCATTAGGTTTGGGGTGGAATCTAGGCATCTGTATTTTTAACAAATACCACAATTATTTTGATGAGCACCAAAACTGGAAAACCATGGTTTATGGCTTATTTTTGCTTAAACTGTTTATGGCTTATATTCACTGAGGAAATGAAAATAAAGCTAAGAAAATTACATGATGAACATAAAACACAGGAAATAGAATAGTGGTATTTCCTTCAGGAATACACTATAATTTCATCTAATCAAAGAATGAAACCATCCGAAAATATATTACCTTTCCCTAGACTCTGCTTGAGCTGACGCTACCTACAGCTCTACTTTTTCTATGTCAGGTAACTTTTAATATGCTTACAGTATTTTCAACCTCTTTCTTAAGCTAAGGGCTGATTTGAGTTTGTCTCAAAGTTATTTTTTTTTTATTGTTTACCTGATTCACCTATGATCCAATTCCTATGCCTAGAAAAGACACTTTATGTACTTTCTACACTAAATATTATTATCAAAAAAATCAATACCTACCTGGTGGCATACAATTATTTTGATAATTATCCAGCCTACAGCTTAGAAAAGGCACATGGGTGATTGTTCATTCTTAACTTTACCCTGCATGTTTTTAATTTTTAATGTGCTATAAGTGAAAGTTTACAAATCAAGTCAGTATCTCATACAAAAATTCATATACGCCTTGCTATATACTCCTAATTGCTCTCCCCCTAATGAGACAGCATGCTCCTTCCCTTCACCCTGTCTTTTTGTGTCCATTCCGCCAGCTTCTGACCCCCTCTGCCCTCTCATCTCTCCTCCAGACAGGAGATGCCAACATAGTCTCATGTGTCTACTTGATCCAAGAAGCTCATTCTTCACCAGTATCATTTTCCATCCCATTGCCCAGTTCAATCCCTGTATGAGGAGTTAGCTTTGGGAATGGTTCCTGTCTTGGGCTAACAGAAGGTCTGGGGACCATGACCACCGGGGTCCTTCTAGTCTCAGTCAGACCATTAAATCCGGTGTTTTTACAAGAATTTGGGGTCTGTGTCCTACTGCTCTCCTGTTCCCTCAGGAGTTCTCTGTTGTGTTCCCTGTCAGGGCAGTCATGAGTTGTAGCTGGGCTCCATCTAGTTCTTCTGCTCTCAGGCTGATAGAGTTTCTGGTTTATGTGGTCCTTTCTGTCTCTTGGGCTCATAATTACCTGTGTCTTTGGTGTTCTTCATTCTCCTTTGCTCCAGGTGGGTCTGCATATGCTTCTTTATTATGTCTTTTGAGTATTCTACAGAATTTCTATTTCACAAAGGACGTGAAAACTCTGTATACAGAGTATACTCTGTACATGTAGTACAATCTTACAATATAGAGTATACTGAAGGATTTAGAATAAGGATTTGCAAACAGTAGGCACTCATATGCCCTGCTGACTACATTATCACTTAAAATTAATACAACTATTTAAGCTTAAGATTCTCAAACATTGGTTCTTTTGTATAACTATTAAAAAAAGTAGTCTTAGCTTAAAAATGTATTTTTAAGCCAGTTTAAGTTTCTTTAAATAAAAATAATGAACAAGACACAATTACACAACTAAAAGATACTTTGGAGGTTATCTAGAGCTGCACCTTCATTTTAGGAAAGGAGAAATTACAGAGTTAAGTATCTTGCCCAAGGCTAGTAAGTGGCAGAGTAGGGGCTGTAAGTTTCCTGCCTATCTTGCGTCTCCAAAACTTTAGAGACGCCTTTAAAAAATATCCAACCCACATACAAAGAAATAGTAACACTCTAAAAATTCCCCCCTAGAACTGCAAATAAGATTAAAATATTAACTCAACCTTGGAAATGGTCACTTTTTGTGGTGTCTAAGCACAAACAATTCAGATTTTTTAAGGACTTTTTTTTAATGTAATAATTTTAAAAACATTTTTAAAAGTTTCATTAAATACATTACTTTTGACACACGCTTACCTAAATTCCATTTAATCTATAATATCTAGAGATCTCTAGATGTCAAAAATTTTACAAAGAAGAAAAATTTATGGGAAGTTTTCATTTGTGCTCACCATGTTCTGGAAAATTTCCTTAAACAGAAAGATGTGGGAATGAAATCCTTCAAGTGAATATAAATTGTCTAGATTTGAAACTGATGTTTTAATATTTCCTGTTAGCATTTTAAATTAGTGTATTTTTATGTCTATATACAAATTTTTATATATACTAAAAACCAATGAGGAAACTTAGAAACATCACATATTTTAGAATCTTTAAAATCACCTTCAATTCCACTAACAGAGGTGTTCTTTTAAATCATGATCCCTGTGGCCTATAATTTCCATTGGTAGACCTTAATAATAGCAGACTGGATTGGAATCAAAGTGAAAAGCAGCAGCAGGAAATTGAAAAGCTCACTGCTCCAGTTGGAAAGGTGTCAATAGCAGTTCATTTAAAAGGTACTAACTAGAATTCACAATCCATAAAGCTGTGTCAAGAAATTTATGGCAATGTTCAGAGGTGGCATAGGGAGCCTGGAGTAAAAAAAAGATACTGTATGATTCAAGCCTTTAAAAAGAAAAAGAGGAAAGGAAAATTTTTATACAAGGTCCTAAGAATAGTGTTTCCCTCATTTTAGAATAGCTTTACCTTCACATATATTATAATCCATCTAAAAAGAAATCAATTTGTACTTACAATTTGCAGTGATTATGCAACCGGCCAGAGAAAATATCATACTGTCTTCCAGGATCTAGGAAACGAAACTAAATTTAGAAGGTGTGAAATGTAAAGTGGCCTATATTTGGCCCTACTAAAATAACCCAGGGTATAAAGTTAAGGTCAAGGAAAGAAAAATATCTTATTTCTTTACAATGTTTTCACCAAAACAAAATCTGTATGTGAAGACCAACCTAGACATTGCATTGCTTTTTGATGCAATAAGTATTTGTCGACAGTATTATTTGTTCATGGTCTACCTTGGCAAACCAACTGGCTCGGTGCGTCCTTCTAGCTTGACCTGATGCAGCAGGGAATCCTCAAGGACAGTGGAGAAAAGGCTGCCAGTCTCCTAGGAGCCTGATTCCATTTCTGCATGCACACGCATACACACACACACACAACCCAAAACCACCTCTGTCTGCAAGGCACTAAAAGTTAACCAGCATATGCAGGGTAGGGCAGAAGATTTCTGTAATGAACAATTGTGGCAACAATGGCTCCACTTCTGTCCTTTGCCTAGCAACACCACAAATGCAGTGGTGTGCTAGGATAACAGACATGCCCTGTGAACAAGCCAACCTACCATACCTGGACATGTAGGCAGGGCGGCTTAGTCTATAAAGGCTTATATAAGTCTTTCTCCTCTTTTACGATCATAGACTTTTGGCCCGATATTTGTTTATTCAAATATTAAATAATACAGAGCTGTGTCAAAGAGCTAAATAGAAGGACACTAACCACTTGTACTACTTACACAATAAAAAAGAACAGACCCATTGAATTTCAGGAGGGCATATGGATTAAAGTTTAATAATGTTTTATTTGATAAACATTTAACAACTGCATTACCTGCTGGTCATTAAGGTTCCCTTGTACTAAGGAGTCAACGAAAACATGTTGACTAGAGTTTGTTCCTTTCCGTTCTTTTATGATTTTCTTTAAAATCAATTCCAGTTGCGTAAGGGCTTAGTAAAAAAAAAAAAAAGATTTTAGAATATAAGCATTTGTGAAGGTTGAGATTTTTAAAAATAATTCTATACAATTTTACCATATGCAGAATAAAATTTCCAAAGGTAAAAGAGTAGTAACTAACAAGAAAACTAATTTATGTTTAAACTCACCTACTTTTTCTTCCTTCTTTTTGTTAAATACAGCATATATACAAAAAAAAAGTAGAGCAAACATATATGTATAGTTTATGGAATGATTATAGGCAAACACTCACATGACCACCACCCAGGGCAAGAAGCTGAACAGCATCTACATCCAAGAAGCCTCCCATACATATGCCCCTCCCTTGATATTATGCATCTGCTTTCTAAATTTTGTCCTCTTAACTCCGTTCTCTCCCAGATCATGTATTACTCATTTAGGGGTAGATACAGATGTAGAAATAACTCTCAAATTCATATTTCCAATCAGGACCTCTCTCCCCTGAACTCTCATATACCTAATAACCAACTCAACACCTCCACTCGAACATATGAAGCATATTAAACGTAACATACCCAAAACTGAACTCCTGATCTTTGTCCCCTCAAACTGCACATTTCTCCAGTTTCTCCATCTTATTTACTCAGGCCCAAATGCTTGGTGGCATCTCCGTCTCTCTCTCCCTGCATCTAATCTGCCAGCCAATGTTGGTGGTTCTATCTTCAAAATATAGTACACAAATTGGAATTTATCAAAATTTAAATTTTTTGTGCATCGAAGACCACCACCAAGAAAGTGAAAAGATAATCAAAGAGTGGGAGAAAATATTTAAAAATCATATATCTGACAAGAGGCTTGTAACCAGGATATATAAAGAATTCTTACAACTCAAAATAAAAAGACAAATGACTAATTTAGAAAATAGGTAAAAGAACTTGGATAAACAAAAAAGACATCCAAATGGCCAATAAAAACATGAAAAAGATACTCTGCAATACCAGTCATTAAAAACCACAATAAGATACCACTTCACACCCAGTAGGAGACTAGAATCAAAATGTCAGGTAAGTGTGAGGGAGGATGTGGAAAAAACAAAGCCCTCATACACTGCTGGTGGGTAAGTAAAATGGTCCGGCCACTTTGGAAAACTCCAGCAGTTCTTCAAACAATTAAACATACCATGTTGTTATTACTGTTAGTCGCCATCAAGTCAATTCCCACTCATGGTGACCCCATGGGTGCAGAGTAGAACTATGATCCAGCAATTTCACTCCTAGTTATATACCCCAAAGAAATGAAAACATATGTCCACATGGAAAACTGTAAATGAATGTTTATGACAGCATTATTCCTAATAGTCAAAAGGTAGAAACAATCCAAATGTCCATCAGTAGACAAATGGATAAACAAAATGTGGTGTATCCATGCAACAGAATATGATTCAGCCATAAGAAGGGATGAAGTACATTCTACAACACGGGTGAACCCCGAAAACTGTATCCTACGTGAAAGAAGCCAGTTACGAGAGATCACATACTGTATGATTCCATCTATATGAAAGTCCAGAATTAGTAAATCTAGTGGTTGCTGAGGACTGCAGAGGGTGGGACTAGCGGTGCCATAGCTAAAGGATATGGGATTTCTTCTTATGGTAAAGAAAAGTTCTAAAATTGACTGTGGTGAGGGTTGCACATATCTGTGAATATACCTAAAAGCCATTGAACTGTACACTTTAAATGGGTGAATTGTATGATACGTGAATTTTATCTCAGTAAAGTTGTTAAAAAGGAAAAGAAAGGATTAGTGTGAAGATGTAGAGGAGATGGAAGAAAGTACTGAGATTCCAATGCCGGCTTGGGAATAAAAGGCATTTTTTAACAATAAAAAAAAAAAAAATACAGTAGATACCTTTATCACCTTCACTGCTGCCTGCCACCTTACCTAAGCCACATTCTCTCCCTTGCTTGGTTCATTGCAATATCCTTATTAGTCTCCCTCCTTCTGCTGTTGGTTTCTATGAGTCTATCAAAGCAGCCAAAGTGATCCTTTTAAAGTTTGACTCAGATAATATCATTCCTCTTTCCAGAACTTCCAGTGGCTTCCTACCTCATAGTAACAGCCTAGTCATACAATGGTCTATAAGCCTTACAAAATGTGTCCTTCTGTCCAACCCTCCTGACCTCTTTTCCTTTTATTTATATTTTGACTCACTTTACTCCAACCATACTGGCCTCCCTGTTGTACCTCAAATACACCAGCAAGAATCCCACCTCAAAGACTTTGTAATTACTTTTCCTCTAACTGGAATAGTCTTCCCTTGACATTTGAATATCCACATAATCTGCATGACCGATTTCCATGTCTTGCAAGTGTTTGCTAAAAAGTCAAAGAGATTTTTGCCTTCTATGAATACAATAGTACCTGGCACATTTGATAATATTTGTTGAAAAATCAATGAAGAGAAAGAATACTATGAAGGAATACTATTACGTATGAAAATAATCCAATATTTCAATGCAGTCTATGCATTTACAATTTACCTTCTTTACTTCTAAAAAGAACAAGGGAGAATAATTTTGGAGGGCTATCTTAAATGAAAACTCCATTTTTCTGTGGAAATTTTATAAAGTTGTTATCAATGTCAAACAATTTTGGAGTTTTTTTTTTCTTTTACTGGATGTTATAATAGCAAGAATTATTTATGTTTGTATATATTTTTAAAAATATCTATTTTATATCATTAAAAATATCATTCATTTTTCAACAAATTCTTTATTGTTAGACATTTCAGTTCCTTCTGGTTCTTCACTTGCAGAAAGAGTACTACAAAACTATTTTCATGAATGCTTTCCTCTTTTAGTAACTTCATCCATTATTTATGGCTCTTAAAATGTCCTGTCCAACACATAATACAGGGGAAGTCAGCACAGCTGGACTAAACCAAAAGCTAAGAATTTTACTGAACACAACCAAACACTTCGAAGGACAGAGTAGCAGTGGTGGGGGTCTGGGGACCATGGTTTCAGGGACATCTAGGTCAACTGGAATAACAAAATTTATTAAGAAAATGTTCTGCATCATTTTGGTGAGTGGCATCTGGGGTCTTAAAAGCTAGTGAGTAGCCACCTGAGATACATCAATTGGTCCCAACCCACCTGGAGCAAAGGAGAATAAAGAACATCAAAGACACAAGGAAAAGAGACAGAAAGGACCATGTAAACCAGAGACATAAACCATCAGCCTGAGACCAGAAGAACTAGATGGTGCCCAGCTACCACCAATGACCACCCTGACAAGGAACACTACACAAAGTCCCTGACAGAGCAGGAGAAAAGTGGGGTGCAGAACTCAAATTCCAGTAAAAAGACCAGACCTAATGGTTTGTTTGAGACTGGAGGGACCCTGGAAGAGAGGGCCCCCAGACTCTCTGTTAGCCCAGAAATGAAACCATTCCCGAAGTCAATTATTCAGACAAAGATTAGGTTGGACTGTAAGACATAAAATGATACTCATGAATAGAGTGCTTCTTAGCTCAAGTAGATACATGAGACTAAATGGACAGCTCCTGTGCAGAGGTGAGATGAGAAGGCAAAAAAGGGACAGGAGCTGGATGAATGGATACAGGAAATATAGGGTGGAAAGGAGGAGTGTGCTGTCACATTATAGGGAGAGCAACTAGGGTCATATAACAATGTATGTATAAATTTTTGTATGAGAAACTAACTTGAACTGTAAACTTTCACTTAAAGCACAATAAAAAGAAATGAAATGTACTGTCCAGTTGCTTCCTTAGCATTATACCCTTACACTTTCCATAAGCCCTAACAGGCTGTGCTAGCTCTGCAGCACCCCCATTCTGCAGTGAATGCTAGAGTTTCTTTTACTAACTTACTGCTTTTTATTCTCTTAGGAAAAAAAACAGACACCATATAAAACAGAGGGAAAAACATAAATATCCTATAATCCCACCATTCAGAGACCACCCTGTTAAAATTGGATATACATACATTCGTCCTTAGTAAAAACTAAGATTGACCAAACATACCATCTTCGTATTGTTTTTTCCGAGTTGTACTTTTATCAAGTGACCCATCTAGAAAGCCTTTTCCAATCTCAGACCAAACCTGAAAATAGCAAAATATTTAGTAAGTAGATTTTCTAAATAATACAAAGTAATCTAAGCTAATAACTGAGGAATTGCTTTCTCACCAACAGATCTGATAATATCTCCTTTTTAAGTGGGCTACACAATCACTGGAGCCCTGGTGGCACAGGGTTAAGCGCTCAGCTGCTAACTGAAAGGTTGTCAGTTCAAACCCACTAGCCATTCCGTGGGAGAAAGATGTGACAGTCTGCTTCTGTACAGATTTACAACCTTGGAAACCCTATGAGGTAGTTCTACTCCGTCCTGTAGGGTCATTATAAGTCAGAATCAACTCAAAGGCAAAGGGTTTGGTTTGGTTTTTGGACACAATCATTTACATCATAGTCTCTCAAAATAGGCTACAAATATATTTTAATGATTTCAAACAAGGCACCCTTCAAATTATTACACCTGGAAAATGAAAAGCTACTTTAATTTAAAGGGACTAGGAATGGGAACAGGAGGAGGGTACAGCAGTATGATCAATTTTTTATTATAATGGTACCAGTGGATAAATAAAAATTCACAGATAATTCCAAATTTTTATTGCACCTGAGATGCTGATAAATATTGGTTGAGATCCAAAAAAAGGTTAAAAATTAGTCTAAGGTTTAGAGATGATAAGCAGCAGGCGAAAAAATTTTAAATTGATTATAATTCAAAACTTCTGAAACAAAATCAAATCATGGTGAAAGAAATAAAACTTATTAATCAATGGATAAATATTTGAAAAATTCTTAGTATTATTTTATAACATACTTGAGAAGTATTAAAAAAATTTTTTCATCATACATTTTTTACATTTCAAAAATTGTTTTAAAAAAGTAACTGCTTAAATTTTTTTTGAAGGCCACACTTAATTTTGCTTGCATTGTGTTTTAGCACAAAACATGGAAATTTCTATACAAGTAGTCTCTGATTTATGATGTATTCAAGTTACGATGAACCGCACTTACAACCGGTTTTTTTTTTTTGTACATCTTATCATTAGTAATACATATGTAGGTATATATGTATTAAAATACATCTGTAAGTTTATATGCAATGTTTCCAACCCCTCAAAACAACTAAAGATCGGATTTATAAAGATACTAATAATAGAAGGCAATAATAATGAAAAATTAAAGAAAAAAAAAAAGAGGTACTCAACTTAGATCAGAACCAACTTATAACCGTGTCGTCAGGACACACCCCTGTCATAAGCTGGGGACTACCTGTACCACAGAATCTTAAACTTTCCACTTTAGAGACAAAGTCTGCATCATTCAACTACCCAATTTGATGAAAGAATAATTTTAAATTCATCCCTAGATTTACCGTGCCATGATTCTTCTGGAAGTGAATGACTTCCTGGTCATCTTCAAAGGTACTACCCATTACCATCTGCGTAACAGACTTCATAGCAAAACCAAGCATATGCTGGCAGAGGGGAACATGCTGGGACTCTGGAAAGGAGAGCCATTTATCTAACAATTCTTCTGAAAGCTGAAAAGAGAACAGAGAACCGCAATGATTTACTATCTCCTCTGGCTAAATCTCAGAAAAGCTCAGCAAGTAACAGGAACTTCTCAGAGTCTCTTAGTCATTTCTTCATTCACCAAATATTTATTAAATCTCCTGTGAAATAAAAGCAGTGTCAAACAAAAAAGAGGGCAAGCTTTGAAGTCAGAAAACTTTGGTTTTACTTCTGGCTCTGTCACTTAAAAGTAATGTGACTTTGAGCAATTTGCTTATTAACTTTTCAGAGGTTCAACTGACTCATCAGTTAAATGGAAATGACAACTCCTACCTTGCCTGGCTGCTGTGACATGGATGATCATACCTCACACACTGGTAAGAATCTTGTAAGGTAACATATACAAAGCCCCTCCCATGACAGGAATTCAATTTTAAACTATTCCCCATATCAACTCTGTGAACTTTTTGTCACAGTACAGAGAATTAAATTTTGTGAAATGCAAAATAAATACTCAAAATGAAAAGGGTTAGCATTACATAGGTTTACGCCAACTTGAAGTATATGGAACATAAAACTTTTTTTTGAGAAAGGGAAGGGAAGCCTCAATGATTCCCAAGTATCAAAATTAATGAACTGAACAATATACTTTAAAAGAATTCTTTGAGATTTGAGTGAAGTATGAAGAAAACAGGAAAATAACGGTTAAAACACAATATATTTGAAAAATTACTCTCATGTTACCAAATATCAAATTTTGCTTGCTTCAGAAAACATTATTTTTCTTAATAAGCATGGAATTTTTCCTTCAAAACAATTCTAGAAAAAACACGTGACTTACGACTTTCTCAGCTGTCTCAACTCCATGCAAAGAAATAGGAAACTTACAGGTGGCTTCTGCTGAAAGTAATTAAAGGCATAGATATTGGCCACAGTAGCAGTGAGATGATATATTTAAACAGTGGAAAGAAAAAAAAACTTATCAACCAAGAATTCCATATATGGTAAAACTATCCCTCGAAAATGAAAGAAAAATTAAGACATTCCCATATAAACAAAAACTGAGGACCTCCTCACTAGTAGGCCTCCCCTACAAGAAATGTTCAGTAGTACTGTGTATTTGATTTGTAAGTCTCCTTTTCTCTCTCTCTTTTTTCTGTATGATGTAAAAGAAAAATACATTTAAATATTATAAAGTTATATTAATGGGCACACAATGTATACAGACATAACTCGTAACAATAACAATATAAAGGGGGAATGGAGCTATAAAGGAGCAGACTTTAGGTATGTTATTGAAACTAAGTTGGTATTAATTCAAAATTGATTGTTATAAAGTTAAAATGTTAATTGTAATAGCCAAAGTAACACTATGAAAAATTTTAAAAATACAGAAAAAGAAAAGGGAAACAAAATGATACACTAGAAAAAAAAAATCACAAAAAGAGCAGTAATGAAGGATCTGAGGAACGAAAAAAAGTGTAAGACATATAGAAAACAAATACGAAAATAGCAGAAGTCCTTACCTGCTTATCAGTAATTACTTTAAATGTAAATGGATTAAACTGTCCAATTAAAAGGCACAGACAGACAGAATGGATTAAAAAAAAAAAAAACAAATAAGAACCAACTACATGCTGCCTACGAGAGGCTTACTTTTCGATTCAAAGACACAAATGGGTTTAAAGTAAGAGGATGGAAATAGACATTCCATGCAAACAGTAACTAAAAGAGAGCTGGGGTGGCTATATTAATATCAGAAAAAACAGACAAGTCAAAAATTGTTACAAGAGACAAAGAAGGACCTTATATATAGCAATAAAGGGTTCAATCCATCAGAAAGAAAATAACAATTACAAACATATACACACTCAACAAGAGCCTCAAAATATATGAAGCAAATACTGACAGAATGGAACGGAGAAACAAATGGGTCCCCAAGAATAGTTGGAGATTACAATACCCTACTTTCACTAATGAACAGAAAAACTGGAGATCAATATGGAACAGAGTAACTGAATAAATCAACTAGTACTAACAGACAACCACAGAACATTATATCCATCAGCAGAATTCACATTTTTCTCAAGTGGATATGGAATATTCTCCAGGAGGGACCATGAGATTTGGGCCACAGAACAAGTCTCAATAAATTTAAGAAGACTGAAATCATACAAAGTATCTTCTCTGACCACAATGGAATAAAAGTATAAGTCGATAACAGGAGGAAACCTGAAAAATTCATATGTACATGGAAGCAAAGCATAGGACTGGCAATACTAAAGCAAGGGTGAAGGTTTGTAGTACTCCGTTTGGGACACAGAACTGTCAGACAGCACACAGGGTTCAGCTAAGCATCTTTAAGGATAAAAGGGAAAAGAGGCTATCTGGTATGGATTAATATTGTTGTTCTCAAAATCTGTTATCATTTGAGGAGTGTCTTTAAAATGTCAGGTCCTCCTTCCCAGAGATTCTGTTTCAATAAATCTGAGTAAGGGCCCAGGAATCTGCATTTTCAACAATAGGGTGTATTTCAGGTGGGAACCACTGGCTTAAAGTCTGACTGAAAACAAAGGACAAATCAACTGATGTAGCAAACTTCATGCTCTTTCCATCCTCATCATTCCAACAGTCTAGGTTTTAGGGTTTTTGCTTTTTCTTTTGGAGGGTGAATGTTTTGCTTTTCTCTGTCTGAGTTTTTTGTTTGTTTTCTTGTTTTAGAATTTCAGGAAAATAAAAGTCAGCTTAGAGAGACAGGTATCAGTGAGTAGGTTCCAGGGTCTTAAAAGCCTGCAAGTGGCAATCTAAGATACAACATTGGTCTCTATTTGTCTGGAGCAAAAGAGAATGAAGGAAACCAAAGACTCAAAGAAGAAACTAGTCCACAGGACTAACAGCCCACACAAACCATGGCCTCTTCTAACCTGAGACCAGAAGAACTAGATGGTGCCTGGCTACCACTACTGACTGTTCTGACCAGGACACAATAGAAGGTGCCAGATAAAATGGGAGAAAAATGTAGAACAAAACTCAAATTTCTAAAAAAGATCAGACTTACTGAACTGATGGAGACTAGAGGAACCCCTGAGACTACTGTCCTAAGATACCCTTTGAACTTGAAATTGTAGCTACTTCCCGAGGTTTCCTTTCAGCTAAATAATAGATTGGTTTATAAAATAAATAATATCACCTTTGAGGAATGTGCTCCCTTGAACAATCAACTATACCAGATCAAATGGTCGACATTTACCCAAGAGCAAAGATGAGAAAGAGAGGAGGGGCAGAGAAGCTAGGTCAATGGAAACAGAACAAACAGAACAGAAATAATGAGAATGCTGTAATGTTATGAAAATTGTAACCAATGTCACGGAACAATTTGTATAAAACCTGTTAAATGGGAACCCAATTTGCTGTGTAAACTTTCACCTAAAACCTCAAATATTTTTAAAAATTAAAAAAAAGAGTATCAAAGGCAGGATATGTCAATAGTTAAAAAGTATACTATTATCTGTATTGCAATGTACTCAGGCTGAACTACTTGCTACCTTACCTTTAGCAAGACAGCAAAATTACTCTGCAGAGAATTAGTCACACCATTTTCATATAATTTTTTCCTTTTGTGGTTTTCACTTGCACTCCCACCATCAGATTGATACCTCAATAACGACTTTAACATAGTTTCAAAAGGGTCCGCTGAAACAGACAAATTGAGTATTTCTAAATGAACAATCAAAATAATCACAAAAAACTTCCCTTCTCCCCACAAAAAAACAAAAACAATAAAACCTCTCCAGCAAGAGAAAAAAGGACCAAGGGATGTAAGTGATCATAGGTGAGAGGATGGCGATTTTCTTTACAATTCCCTTAACTGTCTTTCCTAAAAAGAAACAGCACAAGAGGCAACGGAAATTGGCAAGAATACAACATCCTGACTCAGAATTACAGTGTAAGTCATTAATACTTCCATCAATTTTCTACCTACATGACTACAATACCTTTGATTAACAACAAAATAATCCATTCCACTGATTTTAAAGCAAAATGGGCACATTTGTGTGATCACTATTATGATTAAAATTATCTAGCTGGATTTAATTTTTTTCCTTCATTCTTTTTAAACTTTCTTTAATAATGTGTTTTCACAAAAAAGGTACATGCTCATTGTACACAATTTAAACACGAAAACATGAAGAAGCAAAATTCATCCTAAACTTCAACAGAGATGCTCACTGTTATCATTTTAGATTTAAAAATCTCATTTTTGTTTGCACCCCATTGATTTTTAGTGAGGTGAAATATATTTTCATTTGTTTATTGGCCATTTGTATTTCTTCCTTCTTGAACTGCCTTGTTTTTTTTGCCCATTTTTCTATGAGGGTGTTTCATTTTTCTTTCCTTATTAGATTTCGTGTGTATGTTTATATATATGCGGTATATATTTTCCCATTTCTCTTCTAAATCTTTTTACAGTGCCTTATTCTTTACTGAAATGTAATAATTATTTACTAGATATTAAGGATATCAATTGTTCTTCAGTCACTGTGGGGCCAACATTTCCCCATCTCTTGTCCTTTGCTAAGGTGCTTATTGTACTGAAAATTTTCATTTTTATATAGATCGATTTATTTATCTTGTGCTTTATGGCTCCTAGGTCTTGTGTCATGGTACGAAGGGGTTTATCTACTCCTAAATTTAAAATATTTAACCATGTATCTATTACTTTTATGACTTTATACTTTAATCATTTAGGATTTATTTTGACATGAAGAATAAGGCAGGGATCAAGATTTCTGTTTTTCAATATAGCTAACTAGTCTTCCCAAAACCATTTATTATTACCTTTCCCCTTTATCGTAAAATGCTGTCTTTACCATAAATATTTGATTTGTCCCCTGGACTACTATTCTATTCCATGATCTGTCTAGTCCTACCACAATACAAGAGTCTTTAAATCACTCTAGCTTTAAAATTCACTGTATAGTATAAGTATTCCTTCCCCTCATTAGTATTCCTTTTCTAGGCTTTTTGTGGCTGTTCATGTACATTTACTCTTCCAGATGAACCCTGGAACTACTTCTTTCAGTTTCCAAAAACAATCCTGTTGGAATTTGCACTGAGATTTCATTATATATCCATAAATTGAAGAAAAAAATAATCATTTTACAATAGTTTGTCCTAAATGAGGTAATGAATATAAAGACTTCAGCACAATCCCTGACACATAGTATAAATCATTCAATAAGTTATCTATTCCTATCTCCTACACCCATCTATCGGTTTGTTGTACAGTGGTGGTTTGCATGTTGCTATGATGCTGGAAGCTATGTCACCAGTATTTTAAATATCAGAGTCATATATGGTAAACAGGTTTCACCAGGCCTTCCAGACTAAGGCAGATTAGGAAGAAAGGCCTGGTGATCTACTTCCAAATATTAGCCAATGAAAACCTTATAGATCAACAGAACACTGTCTTACTCATTTGCTTTGGACACATCAGGGATCAATCACTAGAGGGTGCCACGTGTGATGACACGGAGGGCCAATAAGGGAACGGGAAACCCTCAGTGAGACGGATTAGCACAATAGCCTCAACAATGGACTTGAACATGCTAGACAACTGCGAGGATGATGCAGAACCAGGTAACATTTTGTTCTTTTGTATACAAGGTTGCCAAGAGTCAAAGGCAACTCCACAGCAGCTAACAACATTTCTATTTAAGAATGTATAGTTCTTCATTTATTAGACAGTTATTCTTAAAAGATAAGGATCACCTAATTAGAAAGAAAATTAAACTTACATGTCTTATTGGGGTTGATATGCTGCTTCAGTACATCAACAGTGCCCAAACTAACCACAAGGTGTCTGCCAAACCAGAAAGAGGCCACAGGCCCATATCTCTCATGCAAATTAACCAGGAACTCGTGCAAGCTTCCACTGCTGACAATATCTGGAAGATTACCATCTCTGAGAAAAGACCATCATTTGACAAAATAATTAATTTCCTTTGGGAGAATCATAAAACCAACAGATGACTCTGAATTAACCGTGTTAATAGATGGGAATAAAGGCACATGAAATTCAAATTACTGCAAAATCCAAAACTCCATTATATTTGACTTCTCATTATGTTTCTATAGTTACATAGTTAGATATGGATTTGTCTGACATTTTGAAAATTCATTATCACTTGAAACCAAATAAAAAAGCTACACAAGGAACATCTCACTTAGAAACTAGAAAACTATTCAACTTTTGCAGTACCTCATTCTAAGATATCAACAGACATCATAAACAAAAAAAACTTGTCAAGTCAATTCTGAATCACGGCAACCCTAAAGGACTGGGTAGACTGCTCCATAGGGTTTCCTAGCCTGTAATTTTTATGGAAGCAAATGGTCACATCATTCCCCCACGGAGCAGCTGGTGGATTTGAACCACCGACATTTCAGTTAGCAACTACTGCGCCACCAAATAAAAAAGTTACACAAGGAACATGTGACTTGGAAACTGAAAACTATCCAACTTCTGCAGCAACTCATTCTAAGATATCGATGGATATCACAGGTTGATGAAAATCATCAAATCAGGTATGGCAATTTTTTTCTTCATACCTTTTATCTTAATCCTGTCTATCTTCTACTTTCTCTGGCTTGGGAAAATGAAAGCAATTAACGGTTTTGATTTACACAGCCTTCCTTTCTGTTCTTAATAAAGTTTAGGTTTGTATGCCCAGATGTAAATTTAGAATAACCCAATTTAAAATATATAAAGAAATTAAATAAACTGAGCAATCTAAAAATATAACTTAGTTTGGATACTAAAATAAAGGGTTGACTTTGCTGATTCCAAAAAAACAATTCCTCACTTTTCTTCAGTTGGTGTAATCCCCGGAATCCCCGCAGCTTGTCTAGAAGCCTTAAGGAAAAATAAAAAAATAGTTTAGTATAATGAATTATCATACATCCCATAAATCAAATGTGTTTTCCCAAGACATCTGCAGGACCTTAAAAAGGTGGCTTTCCAATTCAGCTGAATCTAAGAAATTATTTCTATCTTAAAATATAAAAAATGACTTCTTGGTATGGAAAGGATTCTCTTAATATTCTTCGTTTATGTCAAACTAAGGCATTTGAAAAATTTATATCTACTTTATATCAAGTAATATATAGTCAAGCACATTTTTCTTTGTTCTAGTCTACACATGGTCCTACCTGGCTTGGCTTAAAAAATAAAAACCTATGCTTATAACAGTTTTCATTCCTGAGAGTTTTGCTCTTTCTAGTCATAGAATTTACCAAAATAACAATGTGATAGTCACTATCTTTTGCTTTAATGCAAATTCATTATTATCAGTGCCATATAGTTAGTGAGGTACCTGGTATAAAAATATATTTAAGAACGCATAACTGTTAAAGGGACAACCCCTAAATAATGAACTGGGGAAAATTTTAAGAAATTTTAATCTTTTACAGTTTCGTACTGGGTTTATGATTGCTGAGTTTTGGAGTCAGTGTAATTTTTTATTTTACTTTTATAATAAAACTTTTATCAAATAATTCTTAAACTAAATATACAAAAAATACTTACAGAAAAAAATAACCTAAAATGTTAAACTCCAGAATCAATTCTGAATGTTGTCAATATATTCTGACTACGACTAATCAGAGTTTATCTATTTGGCACTCTGCCTTTTTTTACTTAACATTGTATCAATCAATCAATCCTCATTTATTTGAACACTTAAAAGGCTAAACGGTAGTCCATCATGTTGCCAGAACTGCTTAATCATTTTCCTACTGTACTACTATAAAACATCTGGGCTATTTCTTTTTTTCATTTATTATAAATACTGCTATAAAAATCTTTGTACAACTTTACTTTTTTCCTCTTGTTTTTTCCCAACCTTGGAGTATGTACTCCAAAAGAGAAATACTTGGTTGAATGGTACTAAGTGAAGAGTTTTACAGTTTCTACTAAATAGTATGAGATTACTATCTCAGCAACAGTATACATAACTTGCATTTAACTGATGACAGTGAAACCTACAATGTATAATTTTGTCCTGTAGTCTTATTAGGAAACCCTGGTGGCGTAGTGGTTAAGAGCTATGGCTGCTAACCAAAAGGCTGGCAGTTTGAATCCACCAGGCGCTCCTTGGAAACCCTATGGGGCAGTACCATTCTGTCCTATAGGGTCACTGTGAGTGGGAATCCACTTGATGGCAACAGGTTTGTTTTTGTTTTCAGTCTCATCAATAATGGAAACTTTTCAAGTTTAATACTATAAATAGTGGGGAAAAGAAATGGACGACCCCGCATTTAAAAAAAGATACTAGCATTAAAAAAATGTAACTTTCATTTTTTTAACTTAAATTATTAATGACTAAAACATGTTTCCTGATTTCTGTTTAAACATGGTGATTTGGTAACATTAATCTACTTTCCTCTTCCTCCTGAAATCCCACTAAAATGAAAGTAAAGAAAAAAGAAAGGAGAAAACAGTAAGGATAAAGAGAATAGGGGAGAAGCCAGTATATGAACATTTCAACCAGTTTTGAGAAGGTGTTAAAATGATGGAAAAGTGATTAACTGACATAGTTGAAAGGCCTCCTCTGGAGGCCTGCTGAGAATTCCTACAAGAAGCAAGCGGATACGCACTGTAGGTGCCAGAAAGGCAGGATCATACACAAGGTAAAGATAGAAGAATTCCAACAACTGGTAAAAAGTCTGTATATTGATCCCTTAGACCCCTTAGGTGTCCTCCTCATTCCCATGATTACTTCTCCCTCTGGAAGGAGATCCCAGGATTGCAGATTATGGAACAAGAGGCTGGTGGAGGGGTGGCTAGAAAACGGTGGTAGCCTCTATAATTTCTAAGAGAAATTTTTTTCAACCGAGAATTTTATGCCCAGCCAAACTATATTCACATGTGCGGCAGAATAGAGAAATTTTTCAGATAAGCAAGGTCTCATAAAATTTATTTCCCCTCCACACTTCCTTAGAAAGCTCATGGAAAATGATGTACTACAGCAAATAAAGGAAATGAAGGGTAAAAAAAAACAAAGAAATATTTGGCATTCAGGAAATGGGATATCCAACACAACTGAAGAGAGTCCCTACAATAATAGTGAAAGGACAACAGTCATGCAGCAGACCCAAAAGGTAACCAGTACAAACCCTGGAAGGATGATGATGGAGGGCTACACAAAGGATGTCTTAGGGGAAAAAATACATAATTGATGTGTCTGAATATTTGGACAATTTCACTAAGTGGTTTTATGATAGAACGGTTGAAATATTTGGGAAAAACTAGTGATAAAAGCAGGAATAAATACACCCTAACACTGTGTAAATACACACTACAACCCCTCCTCACCCCCTTAAGCCCAGCTTTCATAGCTCCATCAGCAGGCATGAAAAGGGAGTCTCAGAACTCTATATACTCTGGGTAAAATGGATCCAATACCAACCTCCACACTTCCATCAGCAGAAATAAAGGGTAAGCCCCAGAATTCCAGGTAAAATTTGATCCTGCCTTTTGTTGCATCCATATTTCCCAAATAGCTAAAATGATGAAGGAAATCCCAAATTCAGAATATACCTTGCAAGACCCTGCAAAACTTCAATCTCCCCAATAACCACAGCTACATCAGCACCATCTGCCTCGAGACCATCCAGAATAATCTTTTTATGATCTTTTTTATTACTCAGACACCACAAGAAACCAAGAACTCCCATCCCCAGGACCTCCCTAATTTCCCAGTCTCTTATTCCTACAAGAGGTTGTCCTCTTTCCTGACCCTATCTCCCATCTCTCCCCTACCCAAACCTCTACTCTACCTCAGCCACTCATTCCTATAATCATACTCTAGAACTTGACATCACCAAATGTCAAGACAAAACCTCCAGAATATTAATATCAAGCACCCAAATCTCCAACCACTTCCTTTCCCTCTCATTATTTCTATTACCATGAGTCTAACCTCTAGCCTTGATTAAATCCAACACTTTGTCAACTCTGCACCTGTACTCAGAGCTGAACACAGCTGGAAAAAAACAAAACCAGAGATAAACAGCCATGCTGACTAGTCTCACTTTAAATTCATGAATGTCAAGTATACTGGCTGCGAATTACAAATTTCCCTAGTTCATTCATTTTCCAAATCTTCTAGATGACTATTTCACTCTTTCTCTTCAAATCCCTTATCCTCACTACCAGTTGCTGTCAAGTTGATTCCAGCTCATGGTACCCCATGTGTGTCAGAGTAAAACTGTGTTCTGTAAGGTTTTCAATGATTTTCCAGGCCTTTCTTCTGAGGCACCGTTTTAATCATTTACACCACCAAGGGACTCCTCATACTCACTAGAAACTTAAAATCTTGCTTCTTTTTCACTGAAAGTAGTAGATACTTTCACATGCTCCCATATCACTGCTACCTTCCTATCTATATCTGTGTCCTTATACTCCACCTTCCCTATTTCTATAGATGAACTGTTGATACTCCAAATGAAATATTCCCCTTATCTTCCACACCTGTACTAGATCCCCTCTCCTCTCACCTACTGTAGAAAATTGTTCTAGCAATTCTCTTCTCTTTCTTATGTCATCAATTTTCCCCTTTTGACTTGATAGTTCTCATTAGCATACTAATATAATCTTTCCCACCTTAAAAACTTCCTTTACCTTACTTCTCTCTCTAGTCACCAACCTCCTTTAGTGCAAAATCCTAAAGTTGTCTGCACTTGATATCTCCAAACCCACTCAATTTAGGTCTTTACCCCCATCATTATGATGAATCTGCTCTTCTTAAAATTAATGTTACTAATTTCATTTAAATCAACTAAGGGTGATTACAGTACTTTCTTATGCTTAAAGCACTTTATTTCCTTATATTTATCTGGCTGTTCCTTCTCAGTCTCCTTTGCGGCTCCTCTTCTTCTCCTCAACCTCTAAACATTACAGAGTTCCAGGGCTTGGTCCTCGGACCTTTTCTCTTCCTGTATCTACACTCCCTGGGTGATCATAGCTGGTCTCCAAGTTTAAAATACCATATATACAGTGATAACTCACAAATTTACATCCCCAGCCTGGCCTTTTTCCTTACTCAAAACATACATATCCAATCACCTACTCAACATCTCTACCTGGATGTCTACCATACATCTAAAACCTAGAATATTTAAAATCAAACTCCTAATTTCTATGAACCCCCACTAGTTCCCACCAAACTAAAACAAAAAACAGTAACAACAAAACTATGACCTTCCCTGCAGTCAATCCATTCTTCTTCCAGCTACTCACACTAAAAACCCTGGCAGTTTCCTTGATACCTCTTCCTCTCATATTCCACATCTAAAACACAGGAAAATCCAGTTGGCTCTACCCTCACAATGAACCAATCCTCACCACCTCTGCTACTACTCTGGTCCAAGCCAATGCTATTTCTCACCAAAAAAAAAAAAAAAGTATTGCAATAGTCTCTTCTCTTCCTGCTTCCATTCTTGCCTCAAGCCCATAATCTACTCATAACATTCTTTTAAAATTTAACTAATAAATGCAAATTTTAATTCTTTTATATTTTAAATGTCACTTCTCTGTTGAAACCATCCAGTGTAAAAGTCAAGTCCTTAAAATGGCCTATAAAGCCACTTAAAATCTGCCCTAACCCCCACCTTTCTATTTCCTACTCTTCCTCACTTACTCCACTCCAGCCACACTTGTCCTTTGCTTTCCAGGAACACATCAGGCATTTTTCCCGAGGGTCTGCATCTGCTATTCTTTCCCTGGGACCTCTTTTCTCAATGAATGGCTTGATTCTTCACCTCCTTCAAGTCTCACATCTCTTGACTATCCTACTTAAAATACCAATCCTACCCTCCCCTCAACTTTTTCTCCATCATACTTAACTCCATCTGCCTTGGTTATCTAGTGCTGGCTATAACAGAAATACCACAAGTGGATGCCTTTAACAAAGAGAAATTTATTTCTTCACAGTAAAGTAGGCTAAAAATCCAAATTCAGGGTATCAGCTACAGGGGAAAGCATTCTCTCTGTACGCCTTCTCATCAATCTTCCCCCGATTAAGAGTTTCTTTGCACAGGGACCCAGAGCACAAAGGATACACTCTGCTCCTGGCACTGCTTTCTTGGTGGTATGAGGTCCCCCACTCTCTGCTTGCTTCCCTTTCCTTTTTATCTCCTGAGATAAAAGGTAGTGCAGACCACACCCCAGGGATACTCCCTTTACATTAGATCAGGAATGTTACCTGGGTAATGGTGTTATAATTCCACCCCAATCCTCTTTAACACAGAATTACAATCACAAAATTAAGGACAACCACACAATACTGGAAATCATGGCCCAGTCAAATTGATACACCCATTTTGGGGGGGACATAATTCAATATATGACACCATCTAACATACTATGTATTTTGTTTACTGTGTTCCCCCCAAAGAGAATGTATTAGTCAAATTTTTTCATCTGGCTTGTTCACTGCTGTATTCCCACCCAGCTCATGGATCGTGCCTGTCACACAGCAGAAACAAACATTAGTTGAGAGATAAACAGTATCATTGCTACTAGCTAATCATCTCATCTAAAGATTATCAAAATTCGACACCTGGTACCACTAAATGTTTAGTTTCTCAGAAAATAAAATATATCAGAAGTTCCAAATTTTGTAGTTGCAATAGTCTAGTCTAATCCATTTTACCAGTTTTAAAAAGAACACTTAAGAAGATGTAATTGCCATTATCAGTGATGTACTTGGACCTGTTCAACTACCTTTAACTACTTTTCGCTTTCACTGTAAAACCACCACCTTGCTCTGTAGAGCATATTTTCCAGACGCCTCTTCATCCATTAGCTCCTTTGTTTTTCCAACCATGCTCTGAGGTTGAAAAAAGCAAGCAGAGAAAGAAGGGGGGAAGAATGAGATTCAGAAATTAAAGAGCTAAGTCAAGCTCACACTAACTGGCAGAGCAGTGCTCTTTCCATCACTCCATTTTGCCTCTGAGGCCCTGCAAGGAGCAAGAGCGGGTCCGGATCTCCAGGGCTTTGAATTCCAGTAATAACAGATCCATGGACAGATGGAATGACAGATGACAAAAAATGATGGCAGCCTCCAGTAAGGATTAAATGTGAGCCCCCACTGTTAAGTCCTCGGAAAGGGAGGAAGGAGTGGCACCCTGGCGTTTCCTCCCAGACACACGAGCAAACCGAATTCAGGTTTGACAGACTGGCTGCAAGAAACCCGCCCAAAGCTCTTCAGACCCGCCATGTAACGGGTGTGGGGGTGCAGGGCGCTGTGAGGCCGGACTCGAGGGCCAATCCTCAGCTAAGCCCAGGACTGGCACGGAGACTCCGGGCATCACGCGAGCTTTCCCTCGGCTCTTGCGCGCCCGTACGGGCGGCGCGGAACTGGACGCCCTCCGCGCCGGGCAGCTAGCGGGGTCGTCGCTCCCTCAGCACCGCCCCACTCAGCGCTTGCCCCTCGCTCGCCCGGCCAGGCGTCACGTGACTCGGCTGGGGTCACCGAGCAGGAGCTTCCCCGCCCTTCGTGCCCGCTGAGGGAAGGCATCGTGGATGCAGGCAAAAGAGAGGCTGGGACGGCGGCCGGACCCGTGAGGGTATAGGCGGCGGTTACCGGGTAGAGATAGAGTACCGCTCCCACCAACGCCAGCAAGAAGGTAACGGCGAAGATCGCGAAGTCCAACATGGTTCTTCCGCTCTGGGAGCCACGTCTCGATCCACTGCTCGGGCAGCAGCGCATCAGCCTGGCCCAACCTATGGAATTAGTGTGTGGGCGGAGGAACCCAGAGTGACCTGCGAACGAATTGGCCGTTGGGGGCGTGACCAAAGCCTGCCGGCCTGAGGCGGGGGAAAGGTAGAGGGACAGAGAAAGCAATGGATCGCCGAGGAGCGGGAGTGTTCTCTGTGCGCAGTCGTCCCAGGGTCGGCAGAATGGGACCTTGACCCGAGGGCGGGAATTAGGTTCCAAAACTGAAGAACACACTCACAGTTTGGGGACTGAGTTGCTGGGGAAAAATCGAGCCCAGGCTTCTAAAAAACGGAAGGAGTTATGGCTCTTCCCCAACCAACACTTTTTCCAGTAGATTTGTTACAACCTCCAAAGCAATAGTTCTCAGGGTGTGGTCTCCTAACCAGCGGTATCAGTACCACCCCAGAACTTGTTAGAAATGCAAATTCTCATTCCACCCGAGACCTACTGAAAATCTGGGATGGCATACAGCAATCTATTTATTTTAATAAGCCCTCCCATGGATTCTCTTGCACACTCAAATTTGAGAACCACTGACCTAAACTAACCTGGACAGAAAAGTTGCTAAAAGTTAAACACCCTTAGATGTTCCTTCTTTCCCGAAAAAAGTCGTTTGAAGTACTAGCAAATGTAATTCCTTGGCGCGAGGGCAAAGTATTCAGTGGTGGTGAAGATTCCTGGCTCAGCTAGTCCTGACTTCCAGTAAATTGCTAGAACTTTCCAAGTTTCAGTTTCCTTCTAGGTGAAACTGAAAATACCATACAGAGTTGTTTGGAGGGTTAAATAAGATATTTTATGAAAAGCAGTTAGAACACCAAACCTATTGCCATTGAGTCTACTCTGACTCATAGCGATCCTATAGGACAGAGTAGAGCTGACCCTAGTTTCCAAGGAGTGCCTGGTGGATTCCAACTGCTGACGGTTTGGTTAGCACCAGTAGCACTTACCCACTATGCACCTAGAACACAGCTCCTGGCAAAACTAAGTGGTACCTACTTTCAGCATTTAACATTAGCTGTTCTCAGCGCAAGTGCCCTAGGATCCGTCTTCTTTCACGTGACTCAAGTTTTGACATGGATAATGTGAAGCAAGGCATGCTACTGACTAGTGCTCCATGCAGCGAAAGCATAGATTTATAGATTTTATACCTTTAATAATAAAAAAAAGTCAAGAAGAGGCAGAGATTTGGTAAAACTTTCCAGATTGCATTTTAGAGCTTCTGTGATAAATGACTATTGCATAAGCATGAAACATCTATCATTGAAAATGCCAATCTTTTGGCATCTCTAGTGAATGTGACAGAACATTGATATTCAATCTTCATTTTGGCAGATACTGTACTTTTACCTCTAATTCTCTGAATATGCATGTGTTTCAAAAAGTCAGTGTGTTTCAAAAGTTCATTTTTAAATCTCTTGCTTGGAATCTTAAAGGCATTTGCCATCAAAATTATGTTATAAATAGGTTTTCAAAACAGTAAACATGCAATTTTTGAATATATAATTTAGTGATATGATGGTAACCCTAGGCACCAATCCTCTAGGATATCCGAAGTCCCCTCTTAGTGTTAAATTGATCGAGGCCCTCTGAACTTTGGAGGCCTGTGAAAGAGAAACAAAGATTCCACAGGTTGGGGCAGAGCAGAATTTTTATTTATTTTATTTTTATTGCGCTTTAAGTGAAAGTTTACAAATCAAGTCAGTCTCTCATACAAAAATTTATATACACCTCGCTATATACTCCTAGTTCTCCCCCTGATGAGGCAGCACACTCCTTCTCTCCACTCTCTATTTTCATGTCCATTCAGCCAGCTTCTGACCCCCTCTGCCCTCTCATCTCTCCCCCATACAGGAGCTGCCCACATAGTGTCATGTGTTTACTTGATCCAAGAAGCTCACTCCTCACCAGTATCATTTTCTATCCCATAGTCCAGTTCAATCCCTGTCTGAAGAGTTGGCTTTGGGAATGGCTCCTGTCTTGGGCTAACAGAAGGCCTGGGGACCATGACCTCTGGGGTCCTTCTAGTCTCAGTCAGACCATTAAGTCCGGTCTTTTTACAAGAATTTGGGGTCTGCATCCCACTGTAATCCTGCTCCCTCAGGGATTCTCTGTTGTGTACCCTGTCAGGCCAGTCATCGGTTGTAGCCGGGTACCATCCAGTTCTTCTGGTCTCAGACTGATGCAGTCTCTGTTTTATGTGGCCCTTTCCGTCCCTGGGCTCATAATTACCTTGTGTCTATGGTGTTCTTTATTCTCCTTTGATCCAGGTGGGTTGAGACCAATTGATGCGTCTTAGATGGCCGCTTGCTAGTATTTAAGACCCCAGACGGCACTCTCCAAAGTGGGATGCAGAATGTTTTCCTAATAGATTTTATTATCCCAATTGAACTAGATGTCCCCTGAAACTATGATCCCCAAACCCCTGCCCCTGCTATGCTGGCCTTCAAAGAGTTCAGTTTATTCAGGAACTTTGCATTTGGTTTCGTCCAGTTGTGCTCACCTCTCCTGTATTGTGTGTTGTCTTTCCCTTCACCTAAAAGTTCTTGTCCATCTAATTAGTGAATACCCCTCTCCCTCTCTCCCTCCCTACTCTTGTAACCATCAAAAATTATTTTCTTCTCTGTTTAAACTGTTTCTCAAGTTCTTATTATAGTGGTTTCATACAATATTTGTCCTTTTGCAACTGACTAATTTCACTCAGCATAATGCCTTTCAGATTCTTCCATGTTATGAAATGTTTCACCGATTCATCAGTGAGGGCAGAATATTTTAGAGGTTGGCAATAGGAACCCACCCAGAGGCACCTTGGAAGACAGGCCTGGAGATCTGCTCCCAAAAGTTCACAGCCTTGAAAACTATGGAGCAGTTGTACTCTGCATACCTGGGTCACCATGAGTCACAATCCACTATATGACAATTAACAATAACAGGCCCCCTTCATGTGGTTTAGGAGCCTCGTGGCACTGTGGTTAAAGCGCTTGTAAGTTTTCTATGCAGTCTATATTGTGGTAAGGCTAAAAACAGTTAATTTAAAGGAGCCCTGGTGGTGCAGTGGTTAAGAGTTCAGCTATTAATCAAAAGATCGGCAGACCTGCTCCTTGGAAACCCTATGAGGCAGTTCTACTCTGTCCTGTGTGGTCACTATGAGTAAGAATTGACTCCACAGCAAGGGGCTTGGTTTGGTTTTTGGTTTCATGTGGTTTAAATCAGTGTTCCTTCAAACTATTTTTGAAGATACTCCCTAAAGGTATTTTGAAAAAAACGTATATATATTTTCACTACATCTAAATCTTTTTATTTTGACTTTAAAAGATTAAATTTCTGGCATATTGTAAATATTTACATTTGAAAATAAACTTACGGAAAATTTTGGAAATGGATAGTGGTGATGCTTGCACAACATGACGAATGTAACTAATGTCACTGAATTGTACATGTAAAAATGTTGAAATGACAAATGTTTTGTATATTATTTACAACAAAAAATTATATACTGCTTATAAATGTATTTAAAAATTTAAATACTACAGTGATTTGATGGCTATCATCAAACTTTAAAAAAAAATACATAAAAAATACTGAATGGCTGGAAATTTGCCATGGTTCCTTTTTCTTATTTCCATTTCACTTCATAGAATTTTATTCTAACAAAAATATTTTTGTTCTTGAATATCTTTTTTTCATCATTTGCCACACTTAAACATGTATACATACTAAATTTTTTTAAAGTTTTAATCTGTGACCCTAAAACTCCTGTTTTAAAACTCCTACATATTTTTAATTATTGTATTTAAATATTGTAAAAAATGAAAAAAATTAAATATAATTTTAAAAAGTAAAAGATTTAAAACAAATATTTTTTCAAGATCAAATTATTACAATTTTATTACTACACAATTGATCAAAACAAATATGTTGCAGAATTCAATAGTATTGAATATAAGTAAAATTCTGTAGGAAATGCATCTCTTCATATGATTTAAGTATTTTTTTCAATTATTTCACATATTTAATGAATATTATTTATTGTTAAAATAAGCCAGGGTTCAATGCCAATTCTATTCAACATCAATATTCAATTCTGCTTTTTGTTTTAATAATTTTAAACCCTAAGAACCTTTTTCACATAAATAACAAAGATGGAACGTTGCCGTAGTAATGTCATTTAATTGTTTGCAGTTCCTTTGAGTTACAGGTCAAAATTTAGGAGTCTTGAGTGGCACAAACAATTAAATGCTTGGCTACTAACCAAAAGGTTGGCAGTTCTAATCCACCTAGCAGCGTTTTGAAAGGCCTATGGTCTTCCTAAAAATTAGTCATTAAAAACCCTATGAAGCACAATTCTACTCTGAAAAAAATGGGGTTGCCAGGAGTTGGAATTGACCCCCCGGTTAACTAGTTTATACATACAATTAAATATGATTATATGGTGTTTAATGATTCATTAGCTCACATCTCAAATGGTACTCTTTCCATTTAACTAAAAAATAAAGATTTGGAAACATCTATGCCACACCCTCACATCCACTCTCTGCCATTCTTTGCCCTAAACTGTGTGACTCACAGCAACCCTACAGCACAAGGTAGAACTGCCCCACAGGATTTTCAAGAAGTTCCGCCAATAGAAGGCACCAACAGGAAGGCAGCTGAGAAGAAGGTAGGTTGAGAATGCTTCCTTTTTTTCCCTTTCACCTCTGAGCTGTATTTTCTGATGGCCTGTATACCTCTACAGATAACCTTTGAGGTAGAGGCCCCTCCTATGATCCTCCAGCCCTCTCGGAGCAACAGTAATATTATTTTCTCTCTTTGCCTCTTCATATCTTTATTCACTCAGGATTTAGGATTTTAGTATGTGCGCTAGAGCATCTGGGATTGGATCCGAATGTGCTTATTTGGTTAATTGACGCCTGGATTCAGTAGTGGCTTAAGTCATTCAAGTTGGATGTCAGAAATTTACTAGCATACTGTATTGCAGGGGTTAGGAAACTAAGGATTGCAGGTGCCTGTTTTTATAAATAAAGTTTTATTGGAGCAGTCGTATTCATTTATTTACGTATTGTCTGTGGGTGCTTTCATGCTACAATGACACAATGGAGTAGTTGTAACAGAGACCTTATAGCCCACAAAGTCTAAAATACTTATTATCTGGCACTTTACAGAAAACGTTTGCCAACTTCTGCTGTAGAGGAGAAGTCCAAAGGTTTATGGAGATGTGGATATTGGTGTAGATTTGGTTGGCGTATGTCAAAATAAGTCACAAATCAACAAAATGTTAAATAAATGGTATTCTATTTTTCTACCCTGAAAAATAAACTTTCGCAGTAACAAAATTAAAATGTGTAAAGTTATGGTTTTTATGACTGAAGGTCAGCAAAATATCAAAGATAGCTGAACTTAATTGTCTCATGTTTGAGTATTTTATAATGGTATAGTGATGTTTGGGTGAGTAATAAAATATAGATACATGATTCATAACATACATTCATTTCAAACATTTATTGTTCCCTTCATTTCAGGAAGATTATTATTTTTATAATCAAGATTTTAACATCATTTGTGTACTATTGACAATAATGCTAAATCAGATTGTCTTGGGTCATTGTAGTCCTTGGATAGATGTAAAAAAATTTTTTCTTCCAGGTTTAAAAGGTATAATTTATATACAGAAGAATTTTTTTTTTTTTGCAAGCATCACTATTTATTTCCAAATTTTTAATCACCCCAAACTGAAACCCTGTCTATTGACCAATAACTCCACATACCCCTCCCCAGCCTCTGGTAACCACTAGTCTACTTTGTCTCTATGTATTTGCCTGTTCTAGATATTTCATGTAAGTGGGATCATACGGTATCTGTCCCTTTGTGTCTGGCTTATTTAACTCAGAATAATGTATTCAAGGTGCTCCCATGTGTTGTTTTAATATATTTAAAAAATAGCAACCTAAAAACAGTGGGATCTGTTGATGGTATATAAGGCAATTGTGAGAAATAAAGGAACGAAGGTTGTCTTCTGAGAGTATGAGCACTGGGTAGTGTTGTTAGTTGTCATCGAGTCGATTCTGACCCATGGTGATCCACATGTGCAGAGCAGAACCACACTCCATAGGGTTTTCAAGGCTGTGACCTTTCAGGAGCAGATTGTCAGGCCTTACTTTTGAGGTGTCTCTGGGTGGGTTTGAACTGCCAACCTTTCGTTACTAGTCTAGCACTTAACCATTTGTGCCACCCCAGGGCTGGCTAATATACTTGTGGTGTGCTTTTGTGTGGCCATTCTTGCCATGGTCTTGTAACTCCCACCCAAGTAACTAGAAGGGATTGTGCAAATAGGGTAATTGTGGTCCACCAAGGGAATTGGTCAGTTTTGCTATCCCGCTGGACTTGAAACGATCCATCTCATAGGCAGGAAAGAGGATTCCACCACCACCGAGGAAGAACAGCCAGGAGCAAGAGCGCACTCTTTGGTCCTGGGATCCCGGCGCTGAGACACTCCTGGAACCAGGAGACTGAGAGACAGAGAGCTGTCACACAAAAGATGGAAAGAAGCAGTGGCAGGAAAACGATGGCAGGAAAGACCTGCAAGAGACAGCGCGGTGGGATTCCCGGCCCACAAAAAAAGTTGAGCGCCTTCAGGCAGGAGGTTTGCTGGCTGAGTAGGGTGCCTCCAGCCACCTGATGGAGCTAGGTTTGTGGACCCATAGAGCTAAAACTGACTGAGAGCTTGCTTAATGGTGGAATGGGGTGCCTCTGGGCACTTAACCAGCAGAGCTAGAAGACCTTTGTAACACTGTCCTGAGCAGGGCAGAAGCTGAGGGGCCAGAAAGAGGCATGCCTGCAGCACGGCAGAGAAGAGGCAGTCCTGATGGAAGAATTATATCCTGAATGTTCCTGAGCCTGCGTTGTAACCTTTTACTTCCCTGATAAGCCCCATAATTGTGAGCATTGTCTGTGAGTTGTGTGTGGCCACCGCAGTGAATTATCGAACCCAGCAGAGAAGTGAAGAGTGCTGTGGGAGAGACGGTTGGTGTCAGAATTGGTAAAGATGGCAGAGAGAGGAGGCATGTCTGACCTCTGCCTTATAGGAATGAGCCTTGGGCTGTTGATCTTGATTCTCCTTCCCCCTTGTGAACTTAGAGGAGATCAGGTGCTCCCTCCACACCATTTTTACAATACTGCATTATAAATTAGTAAATTTGTACTCTATAGAGTCACTCTCTCATGAATTTGTGTTGAGTAGCATTCCCAAACTTGATCATCTTTAGGATACTTATGGGGCTAGATCTTGAAATACGGCAGGTTCATTGGGGTCATACCATCCTGAGAAAGTCTGCAACTGGCTGAGTCCCTCTGTATTACTGTGGCTCTAAAAAAAATTATTAATATAACCGCTACATATTTAACCAATATGGGAAAACCAAAGTATCTGAAATGGTTTTCCACTTTCAATATGAATTTACAGTTTCCTCAAATTAAAGTTCCTCAAACTTCTACACCTCAAGTATAAGTTGCAGATGACCTGCACATTCCCTTTCAGTTGTAAAATTTGCCGGATCCTACTTTTTAGGTAGTCAATGTCCTTTCCGCCTCTTTGACCTTGTGTTCAGGTTCTCATGTAAGCAACTTCTCATGTGTTTTCCCATCTGTAAAGGCCTCTGTGACTTTCCTTGGTAGTGTTCTGACAAATAATGTTTGAACAGATTCTGAAACTATTGTTCTAGGTTGAATAATTAAATCTATCTTCATCTTCTCTAATAATCACAATATCATATGCATACGATGACTCGGCACATGGATTTCCTTCTGAAAATATATAACTTTTAAAAATATTTAGGCTATATGTTAACAACTGAATAATGTATGAAGACACCTTTCAAAAATAATTTGATATGAATACAGTGTAATTAACAGTCATTTACAATATTTATGGAGTCTTCCTCTAACTCTTTCAATCTCTGCAAAGTTATACTTGAATTGCTTTCAAATAAATACAACTTACATGCTATGCTACGTAGGTAAAGAGTTTTACAAAAGTTGAATGGACTGTCAAAGTCATTCTAATAAGTTCAGTATTGAATAAAGTATTAGTAAATGTTAATACACAATAAAAAAAACTTTTGAAAAGTTGTTTGATCTACAGTTCTCATCAAATGGATGATCGGATGTTATATGGCAAAAAAAATATGAGTTCCAATATTATTGTGTGAAACAAACATATTTATTTGAAACCTGGTATAGTTTTACTGGACTTGCTTCACAAAAGCAAGGTGGTCTGAATTGAACCTGTAACTAACCTGGCTTTGATTGTCCAGTGACTGAGAAATTTCACCAGATGAATTAATGCAGGAAGTTTTCAGTTCTAGTGAAGTATCTTCAATAAAAGTGTAGTAAAGAGCATAGATGGTGCTGGGCTAGATAAAGTTTAATGTTCATGTCTGTTGTCTTGTTATTCTGGATCTAGAGACAAAAGTACAAGCAAAAATCTGGAACAGAGTCTGGCTTCTGTCTTACTATGGCTTAGGTTCTATTAACCTCAACAAAAAACAGAAAGATTACGTCAATGTTTAGATAGCCAAAATATGATGAATAAAAGATCTCAATTATGAAAGGAAATAAAGGTTAAAAAAAAAAAACTAAATGTATTATTTGGTTACCCACAAATGGAGATTTACAGCTATGATTCTTAGCTAGGATAAAAAAATTGACAGTTTTCAAGGTGCTGTTTAAACGAAAGGCTAAATGCTGACAAAAACTGGTCAATGAACATAACATTGACCTTGTGAACATAGGACCACATACGAAATTATGCAATAAGAAAGCAGCAGTGATTAATCTGCTGCTTAACAAATACTACATTTAATTCCTTGCCTCCTCTAATGACTTAGCCAGGGCTAAGTTCCAATCAGATACTACAAATTGGGAATTACAAATCCACTAAAGAAAGTAACATCATTTTTTTATTTGATCCAAACCCATTTTCATATACAAAGCTAATTTATTATGTACAAAATAAACGTACATTCTTAAAAACTGCTAGAATACAAATTTCCAAGGGACTAAAAAAAGTGCAAAATTTCCAATTATTATTTTCAATCATGCTATACAGAAAAACAAATCAAACATTAGCTCATATACACACATTGAAAATTATTAAAACAGCACTCGATGTAACAAATAAAATAAAACATACATCTTATGTAATTCATTTTAAAAAGATAAGGAAGGAAAGAATGTATTGCACCAAACTAACAGTAACTTCATGATAATGAGAATGATAATCAAAATTAGGCATACTCATATATCTTTGTTAAATCTAAATCTTGCTCAACTTTTAAAATCTTTTTTGGCATACAAATATCCACTGAGTCACAGTTTGTACATCAATAATTAGATATAAATAAGGCCTAAGATTCTCTTTTTCATAGTCAATTCCAGTAGAATAAGAAGAAACATCTTTTAATAGCTACACAACTTTTTGAATTCCTTAAACACCTAAGTAGCAGCATAATTTCCAAGTACTTTTTTTAAACAGTCGTTCTGAATTTCCAACTTTTCCCCCTTTGAATTGAACTATGTGCATATACATGCGTTCAAGTTACTGTCACCCTCTATGATAGAAATGCTCCTATGGTAGAAATACTTTGTTTAATCCGGGTCCCAGAAAAACTGACAAAAGAGACAAATATGTTTGGTATTTTTCTGCCTTAATAGATTCACTCTATAGCAATGATTCTGACAGAAAATGGCTGTCTGGCCAAGTCTACTGATTACTTTTTGTGAATTTTTTTGTACCCCAAGTCTATGAAAGCACACAATTGAGGGCAAGAAAGTCATATCTGTTGAGTTTCTGAGTAAAACAGAGCAGGCACATGGTGTTCTAACAACTTTTTTTCCCCTTTTTTTGTAAAGCTGACTATAAGGTAAGCAGTAGCCACAAAAAAATTTTTGTTTTATGAATCACAGTTTTCGAAAGTAGTAATAGCAGAATAGGAAAAAAAAACTAAAATGTAAAAGATCTTTGACAGTAATATCTACTTTAATATGACATAATTTTGGAAGGAGTATAGAAACTATATATCACTAAAAAACTATCTAGGAAAAGCAATTAAAATTCCAAAGAAAAAAATAGTTATTCTCTTCGATTCTTACATAAGAAACTATGAGGCTGAAATTGTTTCAGTTAATCTAAGCATTGATTATCTCCCTACTAGAACTACTTTTCAAAGTATCTATTGATGGAGTTAAGTAATTTTAGCATTCTGAAGAGCAAAATAATTGTCTATCACAGATAAGAGCTTTTTTCCCTTTAAAAATTCAAGAGTAGCATTTATGAATTTGTAGGTTGAGCCCATGACTAAATCGTCAAACGCACTGCTTGGATAGTATGGAAAAATGTTTCCAAAAGAATAAACAAAGATAGCACTCACCATGAGTTGGGATAGACTTGACGTCAGCTAATAGCACTGACTACGAAAGAACCTCTAGTTGAAAGATATTACCAAAATAAAATTCAAAAAGGTCCAATTGGAATAAGACTTCTTTTTAAAAATCGTTTTTATTTTATTCAATAAAATATAATTTTATTTTTCAATCTAAGTCCTAACTTGTCTTCTTATTTTCAAATTACATTGTTTTGAAAATGACAATCATTTTGTACACTCAAAAAGTTATAAATAAATTTTAAATGAGATAGCCATCTTATAAGTGGAATGGAAAAACGTACACACACAAACACAACTCCACTATTAGCCGACTCTGAAATATGAATGGGCAATTCTTTAAATGACAAAATTGTGTTGTTGTTATATTTGCAAAAGAAGTTTCCAAGGAAACATATTAAAAGTGTACCATGGAAAAAATGTTGAATTAGTGACTTTCTATTTGTTTTTTTCCTTCTAAATTTTCAGGTCATAATAAGGGTATGAACATTAAGACAAAGGTAAATACTGCTGTATCTCTGACCTTTGCTTATCACTAAAGTCATTACTTTTATAGGTTCAAATCCTTCAATGTATGTGGAAACCACCCACCTATGACAAATGTCAGTGAGATAATCTAAAGCTGTGTTTTATGAATTACCACAATCTACCAGAAAAGTATCTGATAATATAGCCACCTTTTATACAGGTTCTTACACTGTGGAAAATTCCATAACTCATATATTCTAAAATGGCCTTACATTTTTAACTTAGTAAAATGAGTCATTTCCAGTTTAGGCCTGAATAACTTAAACGTTAATGTGTTATTCCCTGTAATACTAGGCCTCTTCATATGAAATAAAGAATATTTCCATACAGAGGCTGTACATACAAAAGTCATCAGGAATATTTGGAGAATTTTTTCCAATGTTTTTTAATTAGGAAACTTGTATAGATTACAAGCTTCAAGTCTACAAAATATATTATTTTTAAATTTAGCATTTTGTTACACTTTTTATTAACACTTTAAAATATTACCTAATTCAAGTGTGCAAAATATTCACTGATAGTCAGTAGGCACTAATACTAGCAAACAGACATCCTTTCTTGGAGGCAAATATTAGCTAAACTTTTCAAATGTAAAAGACCTGAAGAGAGTTCATAATAAAAATAATAAAACTAAACAGGAAACTTGGTTGTTTCTGTGGCATGTAAAATGAAGACAATAAAGACATTCTCAACAAATTTTAGACAAAATGTCTATAAGATAAATGATTAAGCCAATTTTCAAATAAGTCTGTGAATATTTTATCTGATTTATAAAAATGAATGGACATAATTTCTATAGATGAAAACATTTTAAGATGTAATAATCCTGAGATACATATTTTTTAATATCAAGTAAAGAGATTCAGAAAGTCCCAACTAATGCCTAAATGCCTAGACATCTGTATATTCATAAAATTCCATGGACAAGTCTGAATGGCATGAACAATTAAGAAAATGCTAGGTTCAAATTAAAGATGGTGTGGCCAAGTAAACATTTTAAAATTAAAATGATGACTGGTAACTTTTTTTTAATGTCATCAGACAAAGCACCACCAGGACTCTGATAAATATGGGAAAACTCTACGGAACAATGTTCTAGATGGGGCCAAAGTTTGAAACAAATCAAATGTTGAGTATATATGATATATGAATAGGCAAATAGAGAATATCGAGTATGGATATTTATTAAGAATGGTAATGGTCACTTACTGGGAAAAAAAAACTTTCAGTTATTAAGATGAACAATAATTAGGAAAACCTAGGAGTCTGGCTGATATAAGAAAACATAAGAGATTAGATTTAGAAAGAAAAAGGATATATTTCAATTCTTATATCCTAATCAAAAATTGTATCCTGTATCCTGAAGACAGGCTTAAGAACCTATTTTTGGAAGACAGGTTTAACAATATATATGAAGGGACCAACTTTTACACACACACACACACACACACACACACACTCACACATACACATATATGTTGTATATTATTTAATATTTATATTTAATATAGTCCATGCACTTGCAGCTTTTCATAGGAAATGTGGTAAAGACAATGCCACTCATTTAATAAATATAAATATATAAATAGGAGCTAACCTCTTTAAATTCAACTAAGAGATTTCCATTAGTGATTTATTTAGTAATAATTATATAAAACGTACATGGCAAAGGCCATATCTCTATCTTCACTAAATAAAAATCTGGAATCCAAGTTAACAATTCTCCCTGCTTACTCCTATTCAAACAAAATACAAAAAGTCCTAGGTTAAGATTCAACCTTCAAATTTATATTTTAACTAAGAGGGTACATTCATTCTTTTCAGAAGCATAAAATTAACTCTCAGTACCAGTTTTTTGAAGGATAACTTTTATATGCCTTAAATAGAGAAAAAGATGAAGCTTCACTAATATTTCTTGCTAGTGACAAAGTGAATTGGCATTTTTTCTACTACAGAAGGATGCACTGTACCCTAACGGAAACTGATAGAAATTTCTTCATGGCTGAAATAAGCCTCACAGGATAAAAGGAAAGAATTTCAACAACTGGCCAAGCCTCCTTTTTACATATCATATGTTCCTTTATCTCCATGCTATGATCTATTTTTCCTTCAATCCTCCAATTTTATGCAAGTAATGACAGAATACTGTTGGGAGAGTTGAAAAAATTTTTTATAAAGCTTCTTTATTCTCTAAATGAGGACACCTATATGTTTTAATACTTGATCTCACTTTCTAAAAGTAAAATCAGTATCTTAGCATCGAACTCTCCCATCACCACTATGCTGATTTTTATTTTCATAATCACCAGTGTCAAGAAACAAAAGCTGACAAAACGTTATACAAAGACAAGGGACTTTGTAACAGCCAAGTAGAGATATTATATTCATCAACTGAAATGCCCATCTGTTATTCCATTGCAATGGTATTATTAATTTTTCTCATTACACAATATAGAAATAATTTCTATGGATAACATTTAAATATATCAGACTCCCCAAAAGTGTATGCTTCCAGTGATTTAATCTAGTGAGTTTTAATTCTGTGTGCTACACTGTTTGAAAGAGGAATATATTACTCAGTGAATAGTTCTACTGTATTTATTTTAGGAGATAACTTTTAAGTTCCATTCTTTTAGACAGCTGTTAGCATTCTCAAGGATTTTCCTTAAAAATTCCACATTTTTGATTTTTACTTTCTGGAAGAAGTAATAAAAAGAGTAATTCTACTGTTCTGAACATCTAGTACTACCCTACGAAGATATCGATTCTATTGTGAACAGAACTTCTTCCTTTTTGTGCTATAAAATGAATAAAGCTTGTTCAGTTTCTCCACCTAAATAAAAAGCAGCACTGTCGAACAGCATAAATTTAAGGTTTTTCTCTCTGATAATATGAGTACAGTTTTTTGTAACTTATAAGCATCAAAAAATAATTTGCAAAACCTATATTAAGTGATCTTAAACACAGAGAACAAAGAAGGCATCTTTACAACAAAATCTCTGGATAAATAACCAAAAGATGTTCAAACTTTTGATTTAGAGAGGCTTTTAAAACCAGTATTTTAAAAATCAAAAATCAATCATGGTGGTTCTGCTGATGTGAAATTGCAAAATAAACCACAAAATAAAAAAATGAAAATAAAATGAAGTAAGCTACTGGAAGCAATTTATCTTACTTATAAATCATAATTATCTCTACTGACTCGGTTTGAGAGTTTTTTCTATACAAATTCTTTAAGTCTTCAAAAAGGAAACCTTCACATTTACAAATGCTCTATTTTACACCTCCTGCATTAGTTTATTGCAGAGTTATTTCTCTAAAACATAAATATTTTTATTGAATAAAACATAGGATTTAATTTATTTGAAAGCAAATTCTTCTATAACTTTTTATTATTCCTGACTCGTAAAAACAAAATCTACATATAAAAAAGGCTTCCCCAAACAGAATGATTTTCTTTTTTAAATTATTTTACTCACTCATAGGACTGTAAAGAAAAGGGTACTAGATACTGTGGTCAACAGGAGGGATGAATTGCAGAGGGAAATATTCTCAAAGATTCAATTGAGAAGACAACTGGACATGATATGTGGAATATATTCTTAACCCTTCCTTCACTTTTTTTTTTTTTAATTTGATCACAGAACCCTTTAAGAAAGCCATGGAACCATTATTTGCTGAAAGCACAGTTAACATACAAATTTTCCACACAATTTCAGGAGATGCATAAATTCCCCCAAACCCATGGAATCTCAGATTAAGAACACAATTAGTTGTAAAAGCTCTCTAAACTAACTCAAAAGATGAAAGCATGAGGTGTAATGATCTCTTTGAATTTTAAATTAAATCAATCGAACTTTCACTTTAAAATCTTGAGTAATAAATACATAATGTAACATTTAGCTATATATAATAAAATTAACAGTAATCCTAAAAGTTAAACATAACATGAAATAGAAGCATGTATTTTTAAAAAGTACTGTATCTAAATGACTAGTATAAATTATGCATGTCTTTTCAGTTCATTCATTAGTCACACGGAAGTCATACGTAAAGATGTAATATATTTGGATATTATTACTAACTCTGCTAATTATTAGGGGAAAAGCCCTGCAATATTTGCTTAGTAAAGAAAAATCTAAGAAATTTTAAACTCTGCAGATATAAATTATGCTGCAAATGCTACCTGAAGGACCCAACTGTCAAAATCACAGTCAGCATTTTTAATTATGCTCTGAATGTACGACATCTGTAAAATATATCTCTAGTTTCTCCTCTTCTTCGTCAACCTTTATTATTTAAGGATAATAATACCTCTGAATAAATCCTCAATAGTAATGTGCTAAGTAGTAGTGCAAGTAGTGGAATGAACCAAATGTCTTAGTTTCAATATTCTTATTTTCATCTTATCATGGAAGCCTGGAATTTATACAGAGTTTTGAAAATCCAAATGTGCAACTAATACCTTTAAAATATTACCTTCAATCAGGAGTCCCATAAATAAATCGATGCGCTTTTTTATATGGTGGTCAGCAAACAGGAAAATGATCAAAGAACGTATTAAAAGCCATGTCTCTCGACCTAATACTTTGCTGTTTAGAATAATCAAATTGGGCCTAATTTCTTCATTTTTTGAATTTTGTTTTTAAAAAAATTTGATTACTGATTCTTAGGAATGGGCCACTAAACCTAATCAAATATATTTTCTAAATTCCAATTTAGTACAGACCAAGAATTAGTTATGATTGGGTTCAAGAAATCTGATCAGAAATTTAATAAATGAATAATAATACAACCTATATCTGTATAGACACATCATACCAAATTTTGATAATCCCTAAATGATTTTCAGAAATAAAGCCCTGAAACATTTCAGATAGTTGCGAGATTGGTTAAAGTGACAAAGCAATAAATCAATTTTAGTTATCTATGACAGAAGACAGAAATAACAATCACTTGGAATCCTGAGTATTATATTCAGTTTCTCCAGCTGAAATCTGGCTGAGTCGCTTGCTAGATCCCCACAATTTTCGAGAAAGCTGACCTGAACGCATCTGTTTAAAGTAATCCAGAAAAATGAAGAACAGATGTTATTAAGGGGAAAAAAGAATAAATGAAATTGATAAACAAGGCACTGATTTTTTTAGAACGAAGAAGAAATAGGTTTTGTTAGTACAATCATTCATTAACATTTTAGAGATTCTTGATAAATAATAATTTAAAAAAGCTTCTACAACATTTGTTATATCTTTCAGTTGAAAAAGGTCTAATATCAATGTGGAAATTTTTTAATTCAATGTCCCAGTTATGTCAAAATTACCAGATTCCTTATTTTATTTATTAACAAAAACACATACTGCTTCATTAAAATAAGCTTGTCATACTACACTCAATCTAGCCAACAAAACACATAGATTTGGGTCCTGGATTTGCAGTACTATTAATGCCAATCAAAGGATAAGAAAAAAAGTACAATGATTTTTTGACAAAAAAACTAATTAAAAAAAATGATGTAGGAATTTCAAAATATATTCTTCAATGATAAAATGTTAAAAAGCAATTTAGGGAAAAAAATAGAATAAGCTCTTTGAAGGTGAGAATCCCATTCTGTCCACTATTAAATCTGCACTACTTATCACACGTCCCAGCAAATAACAAATATTATTTACATATTAACTGAATCAGTGAATAAAAACCCTTTTTAAAGTGCTTACATTTCTAGGCAGGACAAAAACAAACACATAAAAAAAAAAACCATGGGAAACATTTGTCATTCTTGCCAAAATTGTTGGAATTACTTTTCTAAGTGCAATCTGCTTTTTAATGGTGATTCCTCTGCCATCTTTCTTGAATGGTTACTTTTCTAGGGTACATTTACTGGAGTGATAAAAAACAAGTCTCGTGGAAAGACACGGACAGCTTTTGGTATGCTTATTTTGCATTTTCATTTCCAGATGTATTTTCTGAAACATTACTTTCATTAATCTATTACTACCCTTACCGCTGTATTTATAAATAAGAATTTCACACTGACAGTAGAGTATATAAAACTGATACATGATTTAAAAAACACTTAATCAAGAATTTGATTTTTTAAATAAAAATAAACCTTGAAATATACATGTGCCTTTTCATAACTAAATATTGATCTATTTAATATTCTATACTGTCATATTTATAGAACAGATGAGATTTTAATTCTGTAAGTCTAAGTATCCAATAAGATTATTTACAAAAGTAGAACCATAATTCAGCTGATATATTCAAAGCTGTAGAACAGATAGAAAACAGTTTTATTCTAAATCTATCTATACACAATTCAGATTCTATGTGTTGTAGACTATATAAATCTTTCGACAAGGGCAAATTATCATACTTCAAAAATATTACAAAACATTAATTTAGGCTTATAAAATGAAGCTGCTTAGGTGTATTTTTTCCAATCAATTTTTAAAAGAAAACATGTAGTAGTCATCTCGTGTAAAAAATTTTCAGTAGAATCAGAAGCAGATAAATTGGGGGAGGACAAATTTAAAAGGCACTTGAAACCACAGAAAGTAAAACAAACTCAGAGTAAAGTCTGAGCAGATTTCTTAAGTGATCATCATATTAGTAGACGACATTAGGCAATATTTATTTAGAAATGTTATTAATCAAGAAACTCAATTAGCATTGAATAGAAACATACTTAAAGTATAAGTGGAACACTGAAGTATAGAGTTGCCGACATTGTTTAGGGGACTATTATGTTTGAAACTACATGTTGTTGCAGTCACTTTAATTTAGCAAAACTTCTCCTTTGTTAAAATAATACTCTGAAAAAGCTATAATGACTAAAGAAATTTTAAAATACTTATAAAACAAAAATGGTTTCTCTGATAGAGGATAAAACCACTGACAACGAGATAGTAATTTTTTTTCCTTCAATAACCCCTACAGATGTCGTACTGCTAGATTTCTCAGAAAAGGGAGATGATGATGCTAAAAATTTATAATGCTTAATTTGATGCTATGTAATAAAATAAATTCTCCAGAAGAATAATTAAATTACTGGGAGTATAGCCATACAGTTTCCTAGGAAAGAGTATGAGATTTACGATATTTAAGTATTCAGGAATTGATAAATTTTTGGCAAGTAAATTTATAATAACCACAGGAAACTCACTGAGAATAAGCACGTTATATGGGGCATATTCTTAGTTCCAAGAAAAAAATCTTGGTTTTACAAAAGGAAAACTGACATACAGTCATGCTGAGTATTTGTTACAGCAGAGAGTTATATTTTTGAGCCTACGTTTCATTTTTTATAAAGGCTTTATGTATTGAAAATCTAAGAAGTGATCTCATATCTATATTTGGAAAGACAGAAAATAAAAGAATTTTCTCATCCCTATAGAGTAGTAGATGGAAACTGCCAAGTGTGTGCTCTCAGTTATATCATAATATAAATATCACTATTGAATAATAGCTTTATCCCCTTTTCATTTACCACCCTTTGAAAAATCAAATTTGTTTTTTAATTTGTTCATCCATAATGGTGACTTCTGACACAACTGGACCAAAGGAGAACCAAGGGAATCTACAACAGTGTGAGAAAGGAAACTCTTGATGCTAAGTTTTACCTCAGCTGGCTTGCCAACACCCACTACAATCAATTTGCCATCTTCTAATCCTACAAGAATATGGCTGTACTCTTTGGTTACACAAACACAGTGGATAGGCAATCGCATGGCTAATGGGTTGATGCTGAGATTCAAACTAGAAGAGAAATAAAAAAATATACACATGATTACATGGATATATAATAAATTCACAGAAATTTATACCTGGAAAATAACAATCATCTAGTTCTGCATTCTAATTTTATAAATGTTAGAATGTAGGTTCAGAAAGTCTAAGTGATTCACCTAAGGGCCCACATTCAGAACATTACTTAAAATTCTTGATAAAAAGCTTCTTTCTGCTCTATTCTACACATTTTCCATCTAACAATATATACCCAACCAGTAAGTATTAATAAAGTAATCACCAACCTAACATATTAAAATTATTTTCCTTAGTCTCTAAAGAATCTTACTCTTTCTTCAACTGTCCAATCCATTCTACTATTACAAATCTTCTTTTTGATTCATCATTTGTCTGAGGTTAATAACCCATATCTGTTCCCTTGGAGGGGCCCTGGGGACAAAGTGGTTAAGAGCTTGGCTCCTAACCAAAAGGTCAGCAGTTTGAACCGATCAGCTGCTCCTTGGAAACCCTATGGGGCAGTTCTACTCTGTCTATAGGGTCAAGATGCATTAGAATCCACTCAACAGGAACAGGTTTGGTTTTCTGGGTCCCTTGGCAAAGTGATCCTAGTGGGATTAGCAAGAAAGTGAGAGACAAAGTGAGGAGGAAAACACATATGGTTGTGTCTATAAATTAACTAGAGTCCTGTCCTTTGTGTCTATTATGGATTGAATTGTGTCCCCCTAAAAGATATATTTAAGTCCAAACCCCTACACCTGTGAATGTAACCTGGTTTGGAAATAGGCTCTTTCTTTGAAGATGTTATCAGTTAAATTAATGAAGTCATCCTGAGTAGCATATGTCCTAATCCCTTCTGAGATGTTTCTTATAAAAGGAGAGAACAGACACAGAGACAGAGTCACACAGGAGGAAGATACCATGTAAAGATATATCTATAAGCCAAGAGAAACCTGGAGCAACCAGAAGCTGGAAGACACAAGGAAAGATCTCTCCCCAGAATGGACCGAGAGATCATGGTCCTGTTTGCACACTGAATTCAGAATCCTAGTCTCCAGAACTGTGAGACAATAAACTTCTGTTCTTTGAAGTTGCCCATTTTATGGTATTTTGTTTATGGCAGCCCTAGGAAATTAAGACAGTGTCCTACCTAAAACAGGTAGAGATAAATTTCTTGCACCAGCCACCATTCTCTGAGCCTCAGATCGTCAGTGGGCATTTGTTCCAGCCTTGCCTTAATCCCTGAAATCCAGCACAGTACATACTGTGCTCACTGCTGTCTCTGGGCCATTGTTCTTTATTTTCTCAGATCTTGACTACTCCCACCTTTAGAAGGTTGCTCTCCCTCTTTCCATCTCCACTTCTATTCCTACTAATCCTTCATAAAGACTCCTCTGGCTACTCAGATCCACAGTAATCCTTAATGTCATCAAATTCCTCCTGCACATTTAATTGTTATTAGGTCTTCAAGCTGGTTCCAACTCCTAGCAACCCCATGTACAAGCGAACGAAATACTGCCTGGTCCTGCACCATCTTCACAATCATTACTATGCTTGAGCACATGTAACTGTAGGAAAAAAAAACCAAACCCATTGCCGTCTAGTCGATTCCAACTCATAGCAACCCTATAGGACAGGGCAGAACTGCCCCATAGCATTTCCAAGGAGCGGCTGGTGGATTTGAACTGCTGACCTTTGGTTAGCAGCTGAGCTCCTAACCATTGCACCACCAGGGCTCACATATAACTAGTACCACATAAGCTAGTTTTTGACTTTTCTAATTAATACATACTATATTACTATGTCCTCAACTAGTCTGAAACTCTCCTAAGTCAGTTATTATGAGTAAGCAGTACAGTACTCAGAAGACAGCAGCTCTCATTAGATGATTTTCACTTCTTTGATTATTAATTGGAAGTTGGATGCCACCCAAAATCTACTGCTGTCGAGTCAATTCCGACTCATAACGACCCTGCAGGACACAGCAAAACTGCCCCAAAGGGTTTCCAAGGCTGTAATCTTTACAGAAGCAGACTGCCACATCTTTCTTCCATGGAGTGGCTGATGGGTTTGAGCCATTTAGCAGCCAAGCGCTTAACCACTGCATCACCAGGGCTCCTTGAAAGTTGGATAGGAAAGCCAAAATCCTCAAAAAGTGTGTGTGAGGGAGAATGGGGTGATGGAGGTCAATAAAACTGGTCTATTTGCGTTGTCTAATATCCATTATGAAAAATACTTGCACTTATTTAATGATTAAAAAATGAAGAATCCTATGACATACATACTTGTGTTCTAGACTGAACTGTTCAAAGATCCATTGATTTTTCAAATTTTGAATTCTCCGAACAGTACCCTGAAACCAGGGTTGTAAAAAATGTTGGAAAGATATAATTGGAATAGGGATTCAATGGTCTGCTACAGGAGAAAGAATGACAAAATGAGAAAGAAAAGACCAACATAATTAGGAGATTTTGGTATAGAAGTGAATCTGATATACATGTAATTAAGATAAAACACTCTGAACCAGGAAATTATTTCTAAGGAAGGTTTTTAGGGGGCTGAAGATAGTTTGAGGAGTGTAAGTAAGCTGTAATACATTTTTAAAAAGCGAAGAGAAGAAAATGAAAGAAGGCACTTGGGGCACATAGGAAACAGCAGTTTTGTGTATGCTGTTGCTGGGTGCAATCGAGTTGATTCTGACTCCTGGCGACCTCATGTGGCAGAGCAGAACTGCTTGGAAAGGTCTTCTAGGCTATAATCTTCATGGGAGTGGATCACCAGATCCTTCTCCTGCTTTGGGTATACAAGCTACTAAATATGAAGAATATATATCCACTATTTAAACATCTTTCTTCTTCACCGGATTAAATAACAAAAGACTTCTCTACCCAACTGTATACACACACATATACATAAAAAAATATATACATGCATAAATACATTAGCCTTAAAAATTTAGTTTATAGTAATTCGAGCCATAATTTGGACAATTTCCAAATCCTTAACCCAAGTTTGGCGCTATAATTTTTTTTGCTGGCTCTAAATATTTTCTTAATACATATGTATTTCATTTACTAATCTAGGAATACTTTAGCTGCCCATATTTCCTTCAGAGTTTCCCGAAAAAGGCATTTTTCATAATAATTGATAAACCAAAAAATTAGAAACCTTAGATTCCTGATTTCCACTCTAGGCTGAAATTATTACCACCTTTTTTCTTAAGTGACACTTTTTAAAATTTACCTGTGGAGATCTCTTATAGACAGGAACCCTTGTACGCTGCCCGTGACAATATGTTCTCCAATTATACATATATCTGAGACTTGCTCCTTCAGGATTTGAGATCTTAAATACTTGCCATTTACAGAAAACAGATGCAATGTATTCTTACCCTGCGAAGGTTAGATGAGAAAAATTTAATTATTTCAAATAAAAACTGAGTTTTTATATTGTCAAACTATGATTATAATGGAATGATTACTGGGTTTTTTAAACTTTGGAATAAAACTATCGTTATTTTTAAAAAGAGTGTGTAAACAATATTATAATATTATTACGGTGATTTAAAATCAGATAATCAAGTTAATAAATATTAAACAAGAAATCTCATTCCCTCCAAAAAAAGGACTAAATCTCATCCAATTAAAAAAAAAAACAAACCCACATTCTTTTAAAAAAATTCTCTTAATTTTTAAAAAGCTACATGATTGACAGGAAAATAAATATATAAAATTCAGTTTATTTATACCTTGCCTTGTTCAAAAAGAATTTAAGTTGTCTACAATTTCCACTTAAGCTTACAGTCAAAGTCCTATGTCATCAGAAATTATTTTTGAAACCATGTGTTATACAAGCAATAAAAAAATCAAAACTCATTGCTGCTGAGTTGACTCCGACTCATAGCAACCCTATAAGACAGAGTAGAACTGCCACACAGGATTTCCAAGGCTGTGATCCTCACAGAAGCAGACTGCCACATATTTCTCCCACAGAGTGGCTGGTGGGTTTGAACTGCCAACTTTTTGGTTAGCAGTCCTGCACTTAACCACTGTACCACCACAACTCCTTACAGGGCAATAGAAATACCTAAAATAAAGTATAAATGTACAGCCAAGACTGTGGTAGAAGCCCATGTAATGGTAAAAAAAAAAAAAAAAAATGGTAAGGAACGAATAATTACATGATGACAAGAAAACATCCTGTTTAAAATACGGTGTTCTTAACTTCTACGAAATGCCTCATATATAATGTGAGAAGGAAAGACAAGCCAAGCTGAACAGCCTAGCCCTACTGCATGAAATATGATATACCTTAAGGGTGGTTTTTTCTTCAATGCTAGAGTAGATGACAATATGTCCTTCCCAAGATATAGCCAAATTGGGAATGGTCAGAAGCAGAGAACTCTCACAAGGTGGTCGTAAAGTCCTCATGTACTGACCCTTCTGAATGGTATATACAATCACGGTGCCATCCTACAAAGAGAAAATATTAGAAAAGGAAAAGAACAAAGGAAAAGAATAGCAAAAAAGGGAGAAAGGAAAGCAGGCTGGAGAAAGCTATGTGGGAACAGAACTAAAAAAAAGGATTATTCCATCAAAGGTATACCCTGCATATACCGTAGGAAAAATTTCAACCTTGAAATTTCAAATAGTATTTTCCCTTACAGAATGCCCTCTTCTGTTAACCAATAAGAACAATAAAATTCCAAAATAGAACCTATTTTTTTAAGTTTTTTCTTTTATATTACTCCATTTTCACGAAGTTCTACAAAAATATGATATAAAAACTGTACTTTTACCAATTCTCCTAGAAAAACTTTTAAAACATAAATATTACTTATGAATTTGGAGAAAAAATAATTAGTATTTTTAAAAGGTGAAATCTTACCCTTGATCCTGACACTGCCATGTCTAGTTCAGTGCTGATGCTGACACTCAATACCTCATCAGTGTGTCCATACAGAATCTGAAAGGGTTTAGATGCTAAGCCGACAGGAATGCCTCCCTAATATTAAAAGAGAAAAGCAAAGGTAAAGATACTTTCTTGCAGGCTTTTTTTTTATAATGAGAAATATGTTGCCCCTTAAACTTTCTAATCACAAAATAACGCTGGAACACATTTTTACCGTTGAATTATTCATAGCACTACTTATTCTTTTGTTTTCTTCTTGGATTCCCAAATTATTCTTAAATCTTTTGAAGCTCAAAAACTTAATCTGAATGGTCTCAACAGTGATTGTCTTGTATTAATTGTTTTAGGTATGTTATTTCGCTATTTTGATCTGCAGACTTATTTTTCCTTCACTTCAAAGAAACTTTTTATTATAGCTCTGAATACTTTCTCTTTTCAATGTATTGAAGTCTCTATTTCAAGGATGTCAATTATCTTTGTATTCACTGGTTTTTGATTTCTATAGCTATAATTCTTTCTCTAAATGCTTTAATCTTTTTATCTTTTTTATTCGTATTTACTGTGATTACCCTAAATCTTTGTCCATGCCATTAATTTGATTTTCAGCCCCATCAAATCTGTTCCTTTCCACTTCTGTTTAGGGTTTATTATATTTATAATGGTATTGGTTTTAGTCTAGTTTGATTCTTCTTCAACCTCCCTTTTATTTCACCTTATTATGTTGTTTTATCAAGAGTCCCTGGTTGGCACAAACAGTTAAGCATTTGACTACTAGCCAAAAAGTTGGCAGTTCAATCTTACCCAGAGGCGCCTCAGAAGACAGGCCTGGCAATCTGCTCTATGGAGTTCTATGAAACAGTTCTGCTCTGCACACATGGGGTCTCTATGAGTCAGAATCAACTTGATGGCAATTAAAAACAACAATGCTATTTTATCATTTCATCTTTGAACTCCTATTTTATTTAACTCCTATTTCTATGCTCTTCTAATAGCATGATTTTATTGCAAGAAATATGTCTCTGTCCCTGAGTTGTTTTCTTCCAAAAGAAAGAAGATTCTTCATCTGTCTTTAGCATGCTTTGTTTATATATTACCTTCTTTGCTACACAATGTTTGGAATAGTTCCCATAGTATTTGCTTTGCTTATGGTTATCCTTCTATCTGCTCTATATAATGTGGATAAATTCTCCTTGACTCTCTATTACCTGGGACATATCTGTCTTCTTTTAAGAGTGCCAGTCTGAGTGCTTAGTGCTGTAATAGGAGATACGGTAATGAATCAGAGACTAAACCTAGAAAAAAATGTAGTGATCAGAATAGGAAAGAAGAGGGGTGAGAGAATGCAATGGAGCTCAAACAGTCATTCACAGCCACAGAAAAATATATTACCCTATGAGAACATCTCAACAGTATTCCCAGAATGAACTTATGATCTTATCCAAGAGCATTTAAATGTGTGACTACCTGTTGTGTTATCTGCCATATCATACATGTAGTATCTCTGGAACCAGAAATCAAATGTATTCCACAGTAATCTGTAGCTAAGCAAGTCACAATATCTGTTTAAAAAAAAAAAAAAAAATTAAATGGCTTTGTTTTGCTGAAACAGAACTTTTAAGAGAAATTTTAGTTTATGTTCAAACTATTACTAAATCAGTTGTTTCTAACAGAGGGAAACGTTGGGAAAGAATTAGGAAAGAGTGACACAGGGAAGAAGCAATATCAAAACCACCTAGGAGAGCTTTCTTTGAAGCCACACTTCTTAGAGGGTGAGGAGTAGAGCTGGGGATTGGAAATGCTTATTAGAATCTTGGGTGGAGGCTAGGTAGCTTGAAATAAATCCCCAGTTGATTTTGATATGCCTCTCCAGTTTCATTCCCACTCACCTTCTACTCCCATTGAGAATTACAATCTTATAGAATGTATCCTTAAGGAAAACAGTACATAATCTGTATATATATTTTATATATAAATCCACATTGTAATATGCATTTCTCAGGAACTATAAAAAGCTGGGATAAGTGACATATTAGGAGTCACTGATAAAGAATCAGGAGCAGGCTCCATTTCCCTTCCCTAACAGGTCTGCTGGAAACCCTGGTGGTGTAGTGGTTAACAGCTACAGCTGCTAACCAAAAGGTTGGCAGCTTGAGTCTTCCAGGTGCTCCTTAGATACCCTATGGGGCAGTTCTACTCTGTCCTACAGGGTCGCTATGAGTCAGAAACGACTCAATGGCAGTGGATTTGGAATAGTTTGTTAGAAAAAAAAATCTACTCAATATTTTATTCTTACATTGAAGGCTGTGGCACTAAGAAGCACCTGGTTAAACTACACTAAAGAAGTTTACCTCTCTCATGCTTTACTGTTAACAGAGTAATACAGCAGTTAATATTTTAACTGCTACAGATTTAAATTTATTAACATTTTGTCTTCAAATATCATTAAAAAAATGACTTTTAAAAAATATTTCAGACACTCTAAGTTGTATTTATATGCTGCTTTGGTATACCTAAAGTACATCAGATACTCTTATATAAAGGATATACTATAATACTGAATTGCCAAAAAGTTCACTTTGCTTCAAAGGTTAAACTTCGGGCTCTTTATAAGGTTAATGCACTACTTTTATAGACAGAAAAAATGAAGAAACTTTGGTTTTTCTGGAAAAAAGTTAATGCTTACCCATATGTCTGATATTGTGTGAGATAATTTTGCCTTTTGTGAGTGACATCACTTGAATGCTATTATCCCAGTGTCCAGCACTAAAGAGCAACTTTGCATCATGTGATACTACAAATAGCTTAGAAGTGACCTCCAGCCCTGGAGCAAAAGGACCATTCATGCAACGCTGAGTTCTGTAAGCACAAATAACAAGTAGATTTTTCCTTAAAAGATCACTTAGGTTGGTATCAATTATTTCTTTTATATCTCTAAAGACAAAAGTCCCAACTGTTCAATTTGAAATGCCTATTAATAAATGATAAAGACTTTCATGAAATACATTGGTCTTACTTCATTCATATTTGGAATAAAATAAAAATATACATAATAGTCGTGAGGGTTAAGCATAAAGAAGTGGTGAAGGTGTGAAAAAGGTTCAAATCTTATCCTTCAAAGCCAATTTAATAAAATTGTTAGTTCCATAAATGGCAGCCTCAAAGTATAAGGACAAAATAGGATCTGCCAGGACCAGGAAAATCAAACGTAAACTAAAACCAGGGATCTACCACATAGTGATGAATCAGGCAGATAACTGCATATCTAGCAATACTCGTGAAGATTGTTTTCCATTCCAACCAAAATAAGCATTTAGGTTTTACCTGTTTCCAACCAAAACACCCATGAGCTTAACCAATCTAGATTCTGCAGAAAGATGCAAAGAAGTAATCGCACTTTAGTGTGTGTGCAGAAAATGAGGGCTGATTCTGACACTTAAGCTCCAGAACTTTCTTATTCAATATTAATTTTCTTAAAGCCTGCCTTATGCTAAGCACAACAATACTAAGTCCTATGTGGGATAAGAAGTAAAAATGATGTTGTTTCTAATCTCATGAGATTTTAGGCTAGTTGGTAAAGACAAGAAAAATATAATTATATCACTTTAAATACTAAAAACAGCAATGAATGTTAGATATGATTTAACTGGAAAAATGTACACAAACATTTATGCTAAGAGAACTCAGTCTAAGGGAAACATCACTTTAAGTTAGAATGTAAACTTTCAACATTTTTAGAAAATAAGTAAGGTAAACACTGAATTCTTATTACATAAAATACATAGGGCTTAGACCAAACAGTCAACATTTACCCAGAAGCAAAGATGAGAAGGCAAGGAGGGGAAGGGAAGCTAGATCAATGGGAACAAAACAAACAGAATGGAGATAATCAGAATGCTGACACACTGCGAAAACTGTAACCACTGGCACAGAACAGTTTGTATAAAATTGTTAAAGGGAATCCTAATTTGCTGTGTAAACCTTCACCTAAAACACAATAAAACATTATTTAAAAAAAAAAATAGGGCTTATTTGTAAATAACACTGTAAAATAAAATTATAATTAAGTTCGAGAACTATTCCTAATATAGTTTTTGCTTCCATAACTGATATTACAGAACCTCTGTTTTGTCTTTAAACCATTATCAAGTAAGGGCATAACTTAAAAGAAAAAACGAAGGAAGGGAAAGAAGGAAGAAAGGAGGGAGGGAAGAAAATCTGGGTCTCTACAACATTACTTTCAAAATGATACCAATCAATAAAGCTAGTTGTTTTTCCTGGTAATAAGGTAATCACCTGCTGCAGCTATTCAGCTTTAAGTATTTACTTACTTTGGATTTGTCACAGTTTGGTCCTTGATGAATGTAAAGTAATTAGAAATGTTTCTGTCGTAAGGCAGCCATCCATGTGTTCCAATAATGTTATTCATGCTTATTGTTATCTGGAAAAGAACACATGAAGACTCAAATTAAATAAAAGATGAAAGTCAGCAACGTAGAACCAAATGTTCACACGACGTTAGCATTTCTCATTTAGGGAATACCGTGTGACTGCGTAAAGAGCCCTGGCGGCACAGTGTTTAAGCACTTGACTGCTAACTGAAAGGCTGGTGTTCAAACCCAGGAGCTGCTCCTCTGGAAAAAGATGTGGCAGTCTGCTTTGGAAAATCCACGGGACAGTTCTGCCCCGTCCTATAGAGTTGCTATGAGTCAGAATCGACTCGATGGCAGTGGGCTTCAGTTTTGGGTGTGACTGTGTACTTAAAACAGAAAGTCTTAAAAAAATTCACCCTAAAATGGAAAAACTTCTTTATCTTAATGCAAAAAAAGCTGTGAAATGTATCTTTTCGCAACCTGTTACTTTTATAAGGTGGGGGGCCTTTTCATTTTGCAGAGAAAACATTCACTCTGATCGTTACTCCAGCGATGGTCTACAATTCATCGGAAGTTCTACTTCTGATTTGAGGAAGAGTATTTTCCTCATAACTTCTCAAAGTTTATTATCATCTGTTAGTAGTCAGAAGAAATTCAGGGTCAAGACTTAACATAAAAATATGATACCTATCCCTTAAAACACAAACCAGAAGTAGAACTTTTGATGAATTGCAAAGGTCGCCACTGGAGTGACAGTCATAGTGAATACTACCTTTTCAAAATGAATCCCCTGAATTATAGAAGTAACAGATTATTTTTTAAAAATCAGATAAGTTAAAAAAAACTATAGGTATTAAAAAAAATTTCACAAAGTTTACCATTCAAAAAATACTATAAGTGTTTTTATATCTTTCTAGATTTTTTTTTACTAAGAAAATATACAATATGTATACTTACCCAAATAGGTCTAATTCTGGAATCTCTGCTGTTCAATGGGCTATACCCTGTTATTGCAATTTCTAAGTGACAAATTCGAATAAGACAGCCTAGGTTTGATCCATGTGCCAGGGTCCCAGATCCCTTGCTAGCTGTCTGACCTTGGGAAAATTATATCTCTTGAGTTTTAATTTCTCATCTGTAGAAGGGCAATAATAATAGTGCCTATCTCATAGGATTATTATGTGGACTAAATGACAAAATTCATGTAACGCACTCATTAAAGTGCCCTGCATGTACACCTTTTTCAATCCTATATTGATTCTCATTATCATTATAGCTTTATAATAAAGTTTAATATCTGGTAAGATTTTATTCCTAATTTCTTTTTCAAAAATTTCCTATTTTCACACATTTAATCTTCCAGAAAAGGTTCAGAATGACAATAGCTACTTAAAAAAAAAACTGTGTAAATAGAAAAAATGTTTTGTGCCTTGGTCAAAATAATTCTAGATAAATTTTCTCCATTGTTTTTAAAATTGACTTTTTAAAATCTTTATTTCCTGAATATTTTTATAAGTTGTTATGGATATAGACATGGTGGTGTGAAAAAGGTATAAAGCAACTAACTTACCAGTAACTCAGGACTGCCTTGAGACATAAAAGAGCGAGACTGATTTTTGGGGACAATGGCCTTTATTAGTGGAATACCATCACTAATTCCCTATAAAATGAAAGACAGAGGTTTAGTAACTCATTCTGCTCATCTTTATTAGGCATAAATTATTGAAAACTTCTATTTCTTTAAACAAGGATGATCCCTGTGATATAGCACTTTATTGAAACATACCAGTGTTTAAAGTATAAGAAAGGAATTGTATACCATGTTTGCATGGCATACTTGAAACTTCTGAAACCTATCACCTTCGTCTATACCACTACTCTGTTGTGGGACAGAAATGGAGATTTTAAACTTTATCAAACATTTAAAACAGTCCATGATTTAGGATCTTTCCTTCTCCCCTGCTGTATTGACATGAATATAAAGTAGAAAATAGAAAATATAAACCATGTAAGAATACATTTCTCAAATCAGTCAAATGGGAATTTTGATTATATGCATAGAAATTTCCTTTTGGGTCTAACTTCCATTAACTGAGGTAAAATCTGAAAGCCACAAAAATAGGACGAGAAAATAAAGATGGTCCTCAGAAAACATGCACTATTATCTTATCACAATATGATGGAGAACAACTCTTTCTTTTTTCCTTCCTTCCTTCCTCCTTCCCTTTCCTCCCCCCCTTCTTTCCTTCCTTCCTTTCTGTCTCTCTGTCTTTCTCTACCTACCTACATATCTGTCCATCTTGAAGCTCTCCTCAAGAACTTAGATCCTTGATGTGACAACAGTTCATAAAATGATACCTAACATTCATTAGGTAAAGATAACCTAACACTATTGGATATGTACTATGTGCTAGGCGCTGTTCTAAGAGCTTTATATGAACTAACTCAATGACAAATCATAAACCATATAAAGTTAGTGCTCATCTTTTCTCTTTATACTGTGAATTAATCAAGAAAAGAATGACTTACATCTGAACAAAAGCATAAATGAAAATGATCTCTGAAGAAATACATTTATTAAGCCTGTGCTTTCACTGCTACCTCCATTTTTTTTACCATCTTATCACCTATGAAGAGGTGACCTACAGAGTTCTCTTTTCACGTAAATGTGTGGGGAAAGATCTTGACTTATGATAATGAAAAGGGGTTAACAAGTTATCAGTACCCAAGGATATCTACCACGTTCTTTCGCCTGCTCTAGATACTGGTCCTAGGGAAAGCTACCCTGTGACAAGTTGGGTACAGAGAAGGGCAAATGTGACACTGCACCAATGAGATTCAGAATGTATTCTCTTATAACAATGTCACAACTGATTAGACATGATGGAAGTAGTTCTATCAGCATTACATAACAAATACAGCATTACGTGTCCATCAGATTATGGCTTAAATAGGGTTTTGCAGGTTGCCCTGTATTCAAAAAAAAAGTACACACAGGAGGTCTGGGACTGCTATTCTTAGAAAGTCCTGCTTGCAAGGTTGGTCTCTGGCTGGTCTTTGGGAAACCTTGGCTGGTAAACAGTTACCTACACTGATAGAGAACTTTCCCTAAATGATAAGGGAAGCTCACTGCACCTAGACTGTACAAACATGGTCTATGCTGATCACTTGCTTTTCTTCTGGGAGTCTGAAATTTTGGTATGTGGTAGACAGACAGTATCTACATGACCAGCCCCCAATAAAAACCTTACAGCCTGTTCAAACTTATGGCCTGTGGGACAAATCCAGCCTACCGCCTGCTTTGTAAAGCTTGTACTTAACTTTTACATTAACCAATATGTAAATTTAAACATATGAATTCCCTCCTGATATTATGAATTAGCAAGCTGACATATTAGGCCATATTTTACAGATGAGTAGACATTATAAATAAGAGCTATTTTAAACTCCCTCTACAATTGACAGAAAATGCATTTTAAATAAAATTATTTATTCTTTTTTGTCAGGAAAATGAGAAGTAGGAGAAAGAAAGCCAAGAGAACAGTTAAGACTATCATTTAGCAGCAAACGAAAGCTTTCAAATAAAATTGTTTTAAATGTCCACGAATAGAATTGTTGAGATATTATTTGCTATTTGGGGTTAAGTATTTTTTTTTTTTTATTACAATCCTCACCCAACGTTATAGAATAAAATTAACTTTAAGGCATACAGGATTCACAAAGACAACTCTTTGCTATTACTGAGTTGGATATTACCTCTATAAAAAATGACTTGAGTTCAGTGAGGTGTTCAAATAGGTTTAGGGTTGAAGTGTCTGTTCTGGTCTGCTTCTGCACTGCTTCCTCTGCTGATAATCTAGGAGGGTGTGGTTCCTTCAAAATAATTTTAAAGAAAAATAATCCACAATTATATTGAAACATCTCTCATTGTATCACTTCATGCATACTGGCCTCTAGCTACAATGCACACTGTGCACTGCTCATAGCTCCGTGCATTGGCTGGGGCGGTTCCCTCAGCAGAGTTCTACTCTCTTCATTTGTATAAAAACTCTACTTCCACTTTCAAGTTTTTCATACTGATATCTCCCCCGAATATCTAAATCAGAATTAATTATTCTCTTTTGATATTTTCCTCAGTACATTACTTTATTCTTTTATTTAATACTTGTTTCTGTTGGATTATAAATCATTGTTTATAGTCTGCCTTTCCCAACAACACAATAGGTACCTTAAAGTCAGAGATCAAATCTTACTAATTTTAGGATTTTCAACACCTAGAACAATATCTTAAGCATGGAAAATGCTTACTAAATGTTTGGTAAAATTTAATACATTATTCCAAATTAAAGATTTATAATTTGGCTGAATCTTTAATTTCCCAAACAACCTCACTTTTTCTTCTCTTAGAGATAGTAAATAAGGTGATTGGCTTTCTGAGTAAATAGAAATCCTTCCATTACAGAGTAGTTGGCTGTATATGTGCATTCTGACTGCAATATTTTGTTATTTCAAAATAGGAACAATTATTTAAATCTATTTAATTTTAAATGACAGTGTAATTTTTTTCCAGATTCTAGATAATTCTGAAATAAGGTTTTTAAACCAATATCCTTAAAAACACTGGTAATATACAATTCCTTAGCAATTCAATTCCAGGTTTTTTATGTTATCAATAACTTATATGATTTACCTTTAACAGTTGACAAGGTGTTTGCCCAAAATTATTAATCATCCCTTCTAAGGCTTTTCTTTCTTTCTCATCTGTTAAGGCATCCAGATCCACGGCTCCTAAAACCAGTAGAAGCAGTCAACTCACCAGAGAGTGAAAATAAATCAGAAAGCCATACAATGTCAGAAAAGGATCAATGTATTTTCAACAAATATTATTCCATTCTTCAATTTACAATAACATTGTCAAGAGGTAATTTAAAAAACAAAAAACAGTAAATCTTCAATCATTATATTTGTGCAAAAATAAATTTTATCCATTATTTAGAATTAAAATTTTAGAAAGCTAACTGGTCAAATATAATTAGGCAGAAAATAATCTCACACAGTGGTTAAATGTTCGGCTGCTAACTGAAAGGTTGGCAGTTTGACCCACTAGCTGCTCTGCAGGAGAAAGATGTGGCAGTCTCCCACAAAGATTACAGCCTTGGACACTCTATTAGCAGTTCTACTCTGTCCTACAGGGTCGCTGTGAGTCAGAATCAACTCAACAATACACAACAACAACCATCTCACTTAAACATTCTTTTGTTATTAAGGGGAATCCTCCGATAACAATAAAGACCAACCCTCAGTCATATGTTACATGGAAGTTATGGAATCTAGGGTGCCACTGGGTATAATTCTGAGACGGCTACTGACGCAATCACAAGTAGGTCATACAGCAATGCAGACCTAAATGTCCATGTCGCATCCATAATCTTGGTCTCATAGGTAAGCACTATTCCCAAGAAATACATTGTTAGTCTATAGTGTTAGTGAGAAATGCTGCATTTGTGGCATAATGGTTAGGCGTAAATTAATGTACAGAGAAAAAGTTCAAGTACTTCATTATAAGAGATAAAAGATCCATTCTGGAACTATTTTGTAATTCTGAATATATATATTTATTTATTTATTCCTCCAAACAATGTGTTTCAAGTGCCAAATATATGCTAGACGCTGTGCTGGCTAGTGGCACAGAGCAGTGAATAAAGCCTTAACTTCCTAAAGTTTACAATCTTCTTCACTCTTGTGAAGATTATTTTTTTTTATCTGCCAAACAAAAAGGCAAATTATATGTACCTACCCACATAAATACAGTGTGGAAATTAACTTTTATTTGAATGTTTCCTCCTAAAATCATTTCCTGGCATCCCCTGTGAAAAGTAAAGATATGTAGAGCTCTTGCAACACTTGGAATGAAGAATCACTAACTCAGAGAAAACCAGTTTCAAAGCAAATCTCTTGTGATTTAGAAAATCGAAAATGTTTCCATCACCTCTGAAGTGTAGACACTAGTTGGTTAAAGTCAACTCATGTCTGTTTGTTTTTAATAGGAATCACTAAGAACAAGATGAGATTAAGAGAGGCTTGAAGGTTAAAAAAACAAAGGATTTGGCCCTAATTCATCTGAGAGGAGCAGCCAAGACAAAATAGAGTGGTATTGCAGAAAAACATGAAAATCTCTAATTCAGCAGAGAAATAAGAAGTTCTCTTAAAGTATAAATGGGTCCTTGTTGAATTTTGGAGTTTCTGGGTGTGCAAATGGTTAAGTGCTTGACTACTAACAGAAAGGTTGGCTATTTGAACCCACCCAGTGGCACCTCAGAAGAAAGGCCTAGAAATCTGCTTCCTAAAGGTCACACCGTTGAAAACTCTATGGAACGAAGTTCTCCTCTGACACATATGGGGTTGTCACATGAGTTGGAATGGCTCCATGGCAAGTGGTTTGAGTTTTTTATTGTTGTTGTTGCTGAATTGTACCAATCCCACAAAGGAAAGACTCCTAGAGATATCTGAAGTTCTACATTTACTATGGAAAGACTTTATACCCTCCCTTAAACAACCCACTGGCCAAGAGCCAGAACTTGAGGCACCACTGGAAAAGAGAAAAGACGAGGGAGTCCAAGCACTTGCACATTTGCTCCTGGGGAAGAATATGCCCACCTCCCAGAGTTCTAATTAGTGGTAGTTCTGGACTCCAATTAATGAGTCCTTCAGTGGGGCTGACCATGCTGTCCCCACTGCTGCTCTTGAGTTTCCATTTTTACTCCAAATCTGGAAGTGTCCTCTCAGTAAAGAAAGCCCTCAGATGATGTAGAGGGAATAAAAGAAAAATGCAGATATTAGTGCTATCTGAGACCAGCCGGAAATGTCAACGGTAGCAACTGAAACAGCCCAGATAACTATTGAAATATAAGCTAAAGTTCAGAACACGATTACTATGTCATGAATGTGATTTTTTTTTGAGGAGGGGACAGCTTGTGAGTTAAAAGTTTATGAGTCGATGTGGCATGCAATCACTTTTTATGATGTCCTTTTCTGGACTGAAATTTCTCTGAGTCATAGTGGCAGTCCGGCTTTTGATTTCACCTCCTGAAGAGGACTTCCTCTGCTGGTTAGGTGGCTGAATTGGGATTACCTATATCTGTAGTCTGTGATTTAGTTACATAAGCGAATATGATCTTTTATGTAATATGTAATAATAATAATGCCTGCGTTTGCATGCTATCTGCTGGGCACTCAGCTAATCTTGACAAGGCTACATGGTGCAGAAATTGAAGCACAGGAATGCATGTGATTCACTTACGGTCCCATCTGCTAGGAAGTAATGGTCCTGGGATCTGATGAAGGCAGTATGGTTCAAGACACTGTGTTAAACCATCTGCTTTTCCTTTGGAACGAAAACCCTGATATGAGCACTAGCAATAATTTTCAAAGATTAACAAATTTCCCTCTCAAGAGAAAATAACATTTTGTGAAAGTAGAAAAGGAAAGAGTATGTAAGAAGACAACAAAGAACAGCAGTTAAGAGTTAGGACCAAGTTTGAATTCTAAGTCTTCTTCCTGCTTCTGTGTGACTGTGGATAAGTAGCAACCTTGTAAAGACTCAGTTTTCTCATCTTTAGAACTGGGATTATAACAGTAAATTTACTGTAAGGATTAAATGAGATAATGTGTATTAAGTAACATATCTAGCACAATAAATAGTAGCAATTAATTTAACGTCAAGATACACTGCCCCCACTAATAGTGAATTCATTCCAATGAAATCTAAAACTTCCGTTTATCTTACCCTCAGAACATATACTAAAAGATTGTTTTATATAGACCACTGAGGATTTGACAATAGCAGGAATATTTTTGATTACAAGAAAGAAATATAAAAATTGCTTTTAGCACATTCAAAGTTCTGGCAACACTCTGACAACATTAAGCAAATAATTAAACTGAGAAGCTGCTGTCCAAGACAAACCAGAATAAGTAATACCAGCTTCACAGTCTGCTCCTGAAAGCATCCCCAGTCTTTGGTTTCTTCTGAGCCATTTGGTTTATAGTCACTGTTTCCCTGGAGCAGCAGGTGCTTGTCACGCAGCATTGTGGCTTCCAGTACCAAAGGAAGCTTTGTGACCAGATCACCCTAAGTCACTCTCACGTTTCAAGCTGCTGAAGACTGTGGTTAGACAAATTGTGGAAGGATCCTATAATTTAAGACCAGGGATCTTCTTTCCATAGGAGTGATTCCATGTGCATTGCACGTGAGTTTAAATTTCCTAAAGTTTTGAGATATCTGTAAAACATCGGATGGCCTTTTCCTTGTGTGTTTTGTTCAATTAATGTACTTAATTTTCTGCTGATTTGAGATTATACTTTATTTAAGAAAAGTCTCAACAAGTGTTCTTGAAAACTTGTCAATAAAGTTTTTGAGTTTCTGGCAGGTAACTGACTTTAATAATAAGAAGTTGTATCTAACTTGTCTATAACCAAGGACTGGTAATTGTGTTTATGTGTGTTCACTCCCAAAATAAAGTTAACTCCAAAAAAATAAAAAAGGCTAACTGGCATTCTACGAAAGTTTCTCTTGGAAAAATGTAAACTATACTCATAATAAGGTGCCCTGGTGGCACAGTAGTTGAGTGCTCAGCTGCTAATTGAAAGATGGGAAGTTTGACCAGCCACTACACATGAGAAAGATGTGGCAGTCTGCTTCCTTTAAGATTTACGGCCTTAGAAACCTTATGAGGCAGTTCTACTCTGTCCTGTGGAGTTGCTATGAGTTGGAATCGACTTGACAGCAATGGGTTTGGTATGTGTTTATACTCATAGTATACGTTCACCATAGTCAAGCTAAAACAAGAGTAATAATCATACAATAACACGACTCTAAGTTCCTGCTTACCTAACAAACACTGGAGAAGGTGATATTCTAGTTAACTGATTATTCTCAGCAAGATTTAACATGAATTGTCACATGGCTAGTAATTGGCTAAAGTAAGTATGTCTGAAATCAAAGTCCATGCTCCTAAACACCATGCAATACTACCTCCCTATGAAACTATTAGAGGCATATTAGTGGTTTAGTGGTAGAATTCTCGCCTTCATGTGGGAGACCTGAGTCTGATTCCCAGACAATGCACCTGATATGCAGCCACCAGTCATCTCTCAGTGGTGGATTGCATGTTGCTATGATGCTGACCAGGTTTCAGTGGTGTGTCCAGATTAAGACCGATGAGGAAGGCCTGCAGATCTATTTCAGAAAATCAACCGATGAAAACCCTATGAATCACAACAGCCTGATCTGCAACCAATCATGGGAATAGCACAGGACCAGGCAACATTCTGGACCAGGAAACAGTCTTTCTGGAGTCCCTGGGTGGTACAAATGGTTAACATGCTCAGCTCGAACTGAAAGGTTGGAGGTCTGAGTCCACTCAGAAGTACCTCAGAAGAAATGTTCAGCAATCTACTTCCAAAAAATCAGCCACAGTCCTACTGTGACATATATACATGGAGTCACCATGAAGCAGACCAACTCAATGGTAGCTGGCTTCAACTGGTATGAAACTATCACCAGAATGAATATGGCACCCTGAAAACATGCTTACCAATTTACCAAAAGTCACATGAGCTTTGCTCAAATTTACGTAACTTCACACTCTTTACAATCTTTAGACTACTGGTTCTACCTAAGGATTAGATTAGAAAAAACTACTTTTTATGCCTTTTAATGTCTTTAGATCATTTCCTTGATCCTGAACTAAATATTAGAACAATGCTATCTTTATTTTTTTTTTTATCATTTTAAGAATTTGTTATTTTTAATTCTAAAAACAATTTAAAACTGAACATTTAATACAGAATCCCACTAAATCAGCCACATATGACCAAAGGTAATAAAAAATTTGTATGACACTAATCACTGATACCTATAATTAATCACTGATACCTATAATTAGATTTGCATATATAACCTAACTACATTACCAAAAAGAAAATCAGTAGCCTCTTCATCTTTCAAATACAAAAAGATAACTAAAATTTTTTCAAAGTAGTCTTTCTCATATTAAATAGCCCCAAAATACCATGTGTAAATACACATTAAACTATAGTTTCTATCAATATAATGCAAAAGAAAAGCTATATAGGCTTATACCTTCATAACTACAGTAATAGAAAACGTTGAGTGCCTCCACTGCAGCTGGCCCCCTCTGTTTATACCCAAAAATCAAATCTATCCATTCGTGGAGATGAGCAGAAACATACTCAGACTCCTAGAAAAAGAATAAATTTAATAATTAATATAGACACCTTCCAACTAAAATGTAAATACAGATCCTTTAAAAAGTAGAAGGAAATTAACATTTCCATATATAAAGCTTACTGACTACAAATAAAATTATTTCAAAATCATGTTAAACATTTATTTAATATCTATGACATGTATTGACTACTCGTATCTACTATAACGTAGATATATTTATTACCTTCTACTACATACATACTTCCTAATTAAAGGGCAAAAAAAATAACACAAACATTCTAATAGCCCACAAACAACAAAAGAATTAATGACATCTTTGTGGTGAAATTTCCATTGAAACAGTTGTCTAGAAATTCAATTCAAGGAAATAATGAAAAAAAAAAAAAAAACTACAGTAGGCAGTATTAAAAATGGCTGCAAATCGTCCTCCACCCCCACCAAGAGGCAGACTGAGTAGCAGGCATGAGGCTGATGATGTGATGGCTTCAAAGGCAGTGAGGAAACTGTTACTGGAAACATGAAAAGAGGGGACTCATGTTTTAGTTACATGAAAGATAGCAAAGGTAGCTCATGAACTTCTAGATCTGGGTACAGAAATTTCCAGGTAGAATATTTTAAAGTGCCAACTGGTTTCTTTCAGCTGCCTAAATGATAAAATGTGGAGGGGTAAGATGAGTTAAAAAAAGAAACTGTTCAGTTTGGTATGGTCAGGAAAGAGGCAGAAAAAAATACTCAGTTGTAAATAATGGCCTTTTTTATAGAAGAAGATGAATGACTCAGAGTGGGGAGTCAAGTGCCCAAGGGTGGAACCCAGAGCCACTGAGAAGCACTCCCAGGGAGTAAGACTGGGGCTGCTAACCAAAAGGTGGGCAATTCGAACCCACCAGCTGCTTCGTGTGAGAAAGATGTGGCAGTCTGCCTCCATAAAGATTTACAGCCTTAGAAACCCTCTGGGGCAGTTCTACTCTGTCCTGTAGGGTTTCCATGAGTCAGAATCAAGTCGACAGCAGTGGGTTCGGTTTTTCTTTTTTGTTTTTGAATTGAAGTTAAATTGTGGCTCTCCTGTCCTTGTCTTACCATAGATGTTATGCGGGGGCAGATAACTTGCCTCTTTACTTCGGTTTTCAGACACAAGAGGAGCCACACTTGAGGAATTTCATCTACACATGGACTTGATTTGGATGATAAGATCCTAGACTTCAGGCCTGATGCCTTAATGGAGGGGCCAACAAACTACTGCCTGTGGGTGAAATCTGGTTGGCTGCCAGATTTGTAGATTAGCAGAACACAGACACAACTATTTGCTGTCACACTACAATAGCAGAACTGAAGAGTTGCCACAGAGACTTTATGGCCTACAAAGCCGAACATAATTACTATCCGGCTCTTTTCAGAAAAAGTTTGATCCCTGCCTTAATGGGATGAGACTTTTGGGAGTCTTGAGACGAAGTGAGAATATTTTACATGTGGAATTAAATAATTTGTGACCAGTGGACAGACTGTGGTGGATTAAAAACTGCAAATTCTTTGTCACTCTCACCATGAAAGGAGAGTTTACTTCCCCTTTCCTCCTGGAATTTGAACTGATCCTATGACTGCTTAACCATTACAAGATGGCAGAAGGGATGCTGTGACAGTTCTGAACCTAAGCCTTAAGAAAGCATGAAAGCTCCTACTTTTGTACTTTTTGGGGACTTGGTGAGGGCAAGAAATCCAACTATCCCAGTGTGTCAATGCAGTCTATAGATGACTAACCCTGGCTGCTGTACGACTGCAAATGCATGAGAAACCTCAAGCAAGACCAGCAGAAGTATGGCCCAACTGAGACCAGCCAGCCCATAGAACAGTGAAAAATAATAAAACGGGCACTAAATTTCAGGAGTTTGTTACACACTTCTTAATATTTTATTAATAATGATCTAGAAAGTACATCTTCCCAAAATCCTGGATTCCGCTTCATTTCATAGACGGTATAGGAGAAACGTACCTGAGAAGTTCCTGGCTGGCTAAGTAACAGGTTATTTTTCACAGTTGCTTTGTTTCTTTTTTCCAATTCCCTATTCATACATAGGGCTGTTAGCTTACAAATGTTATAATCTAATCCTGAATTTTATAAATCTGTTTACAAATGTTATAATTCAATCTTGAATTCCATAAACTTGACGAACTATGTACTAATGACAAGGAGTGTTGCAAAGTACTGGCCTAATCAGTTTCAGAGTCTGCAAGACTTCACTTTAGACAACTAAATTGTCTGTTGTGGGAAAAATATGGAGCCATCAACATTATCTGCAAGATAGTAACACAATAATATCAACTAACTCTCACTACTCCTTCAATTCCAAACTGGAGATACTTCTAATAATTTTTTAAGTGGCTTTCGGAATTTGGCTTTCTTATTAGAAACTTAGTGAAATCCTTCAGAGAAAACAAAAGCTTACCATTGTTAGATTTGAAACAAATGTGGGAACTGGAAAACCTCAAAGTATACCAGTTTGTTGAATGGAACAGTTTCACATACAGCAGGCAGGTATCTTATGGAACTGAAAATATTTAATCTTTTGATAAACAGTCATAAAATTGTACTATATTATCACTATATCAAAATTCATATCTTCAAAATAAATTAGTATATTGTACTTTCTAAAGCACCATACATATTAGATTACAAATTAATCTAGAAAATAATGAACAGTCAGATATACATTATTCCATCCTCTAAAAAACATACATCTTTACCTTCTTAATCTCTCTAATAACTAAAGACAAAAACCTTACCAGAGCTCTCCTATGTTTACAGATGAAATCTTCAGCTGACTTAGCCCATTTGGGAAGAATGACATCATTCACTAGTTCTTTGGAAACTTGTAGACAACCCAAATTAAATTCTAAAACATGTAAAAGATAAGCGTACAAAGCACTTTCAGATTTAAATAAAACGAACACAAATTTGAGTACATTCTTGAGCAAAACAGATGGCTTTTTTTCTTCTTTAGTTAAGAGTGAAAAGTGACAACTGAGTTATCTTTTGTTCTAAATTTATTCCACAGATAAAAAAAATTCTTATCTGTCAGAATGTATTTTATCAGTTGATTAAAAAATTGTAGATGAAAATAGAAGTTTTAAATTAGTTATCTGCAAGGTGAATCAGGTAATTCTTTTGTTGAGAAAAATGGGGAAGCTATAGCTATGATCCTCATCTTAATCTGAACAAAAAGTAAACATTCTTCCTACATTAAAAATAAATAACACAGAAGGTGGAAACAATCCAAGTGTCCATTAAACAGATAAATGCATAAATAATAGAATATTACTCAACCATAAAAAGAAATGAAGTTTGATACAAGCCACAACATGGATGAACTTTGAAAACATTTATCTGAGTCAAATAAGTTAGGCACAAAATGACAAATACTGTATGATCCCACTCATATGGAATACCTACAACTGGCAAATCCATACAGCCAAAGTGAGTGGTTGCCATGAGTGGGTGCGAGGCGGAAATGGGGAATTACTGCTTAAGAGGTGCTGAGTTTCTTAGAAGGGTGATGAAAATAATTTGGAAATTGTTAGTGGTAATGGTAGCACAATATGGTGAATGTAATTAATGTCACTGAATTGTACATGTAAAAATGGCAGATGTTTTGCTTTATATATTTTACCACAATAAATTTTTTAAAAAATACAAAAGTAAATAACATAGCCCCTCTAATGGTTAATTTAAGAAACATAGCTCCTTAGAGCTTTTTGGTGTGACTTACGCCCTAAATTTGCTCACTGGGAGAATTGTATTTGTCTTATGGAAGAATACTGTGTTTATATACCACTGTTCTAAGTAGGTATTGACAAAAAGATTCACTCAAATACAGTTACAACACGACATTTTAACAAACTTTTCCCAACAATCGAGTTTTTTTGTTTATAGTGTGGGGAAAAAAGTGCTAACACGAGACTTTTAAAAAAAGAAGCTGTCTTAAAATACCAGTGTATTCCAAGTTGGAGAAAGGTTTAAAGGTCATAGAATGGCAGGATGCACAGGGTCTTTGACTTAATCTTAACCCAACTACTGTTTAGCAGATATTGTTTGTTACCCACCCAATAGCCATTCCTTCTTCTTATGGGCTAGCAGAGCCTTAATTTTCTTTGAGTGTCCATTTCTACCCTATATGACTCAGAGATTAACCAAAGTCAATCAGGGTATTTTCTGCTCATTTTATGTGACTGGTTTAGGTGTTGGTATATTACCCAGCTCTGGACAATAAGGGGAGGTTATGAGAAAAGTTTTCTCACTTTTAAGAAAAAACACAATGAATTAACAATTCTACTTCTTTCTCCAACACTGCTGTATTGGCCTATGATGCTGAGAACTGCTTTCATCATTTCTAAACATGAGAAGAACTAGCCAAGGACAAAGCCAAAATACTTAGAATGGCAGAATGGAAATAAAGAACTTGGCCTTGATAATTTTTTAAGCTACTTGAAACAATCATACCTTAGAGTTTTTTTGTTATGGAAAATAATAAATTTCCTTGTTCACATAATTTTGAGTTGGTTTTATTAATATTTGTTCCTGAAGGCATTATGATATTATGATTTGTTCCTGAAGGCTTTGATGATTTTTTTAAGCTACCTGAAACAATCATCCTTAGAGTTTTTTATTAAGGAAAATACTAAATTTCCTTGTTCACACAATTTTGAGTTGATTAATTAATATTTGTCCCTGAAAGCATTGCTTTCTCCTACTGAGCTCATTTCAAACAAAGAGGCAAAGAAGTGGAGGCCATCAGAATAGTAGTGCTCAGTGCCCCTTGCTCTGGTGAATACTTTATCATAAATTTGGAAAACTCTGTATCCGAATCTAATCTGCTCATCCCTCCTGCCCCAGATACCCTGCTTTAGAAAACGCTAATTCCATAGACTGAGAGTCTAGGATCAGACTCAGTCAATTGATTTATCTGAATTTCTAAAAGTCACCAATTCTGACTGCCCTACACTGAGAATCAGATGCCCTGCTCCAACACCCTGCCCCAGGATGCATGGTTAAAGTGACACCAAGCCCTGGACATGCCTCTCCCTGGATGATAAATAATTCTACTGACCAAGCAAAGGGTCAAACAGTAACATTACCTGCGAGAGGAGGAAAGAAGTTGGCAACAGTCTTTTGACACTTCGGAGTCTCCTAGAGAACACCAGTAGTGTCAATCTTGCCAATTTCCTCATTTGCGCTTAAAAATAAACCTAACGGTATCTCATAGAAAAAGTATTTAGATAGTATCTGGATATTTTTAAAGACCATATTTAGCTTCAGCTTCTTTACTTGAAAAACATACTGTGAATTTTCAAGTACTGTAGTGATTTATACTCTGCCACTATTTTCATTTTTTCCTCCTCTTATTGCCCTAATTCAGGAGACTTCAAACTTTTCTATAAAGGGTCAGAGAATAAAAATATTCCACTTTGTGGAATATTTGTTGCAGCTACTCAAACCTGCTGTTATACTGTGAACCCAATCACAGATAACACATAAATGAATGGGCTGGCTGTGTTCCAATAAAACTATTTATAAAAACCAATGGTAGGCGACCAATGGTAGGCGATATTTGGCCAGTGGACCCATAGTTTGTTGACTACTGATCTAAATGCTCACGTTATCTTTCACTTAAAGATTTTTAACCTAAATAGCTATACGGCTGAAATAGCATATAGCCATTTTTGTTTCTCTAGTAAACACTGTGCTCTGATAAATTCTCTTGCCAATTCAAATTGACTCATTTATCTTAGTTCCTTATAACATTTCCCTGGTAGGTAAGACTGGTTACCTGGGCATTGGTTAAGCCCTGTCACTGAGTAATTCATAGACTGAATGAACCTTAAATAATCTGCAGAACATCACAAAATTTTTCTGAAGAACATTTTCCAGACCACTCCACTGGGACCTGTTGAGTCAAATTCTTAATCCTCTATTTCTTACGATTTTGATTTTCCAAAAACTCTGGGAAATAGAAGAACTCAGGAATAAGCTCCTTCACATCATATGGATTATCCATGAGAGCCTGCCAGGTAGCAGGGATGGAATGGAATTGTCGGTCTGCACAGTCAAACCTGCACGTGGAGAATGAAAGGGAATAGTGATTACTGAATGAGCAACAAGAGGCATTAAACAAAACTTCTAAAATCCCTTCAGATCTCCTAGGCAATCAAGCGTCTATCTTTTTCTTTAATGTCTAAAAATATAATTTTTTCTACCTATTATGATAATCTCATTTGTATTTTGTTGTTAGGAACTAAATAATTTTAATCACCAATACCATCTTAGTTAAAATATTTGAAAACCAAATCACCTGGAAAAAAAGTTCAAGTGATCAAATTAAAGATAATCTTATGACAATTTTTTAAAAAGGCTTTGTTTTTTGCTGAGTAAAATTTATCACAAAAAGTGAGTAAATGTTATTTGGATATTTGAAAGAGTTTAAATATCACTCTAAATATTATACTGTTAATCTACTTGGTTAATACATCTATAGGAATGTTGCTGATTTAGTCCTTGACATTTGCTGGTAAACATCTTTATAAACTCTTCTGCCCAAAACCAGATGAGGAAGAGGAACAGAAACAGTTTTGAAATGGCTTAAGTTTTTATATTTTACTTGCATATACTATTATCCTATTTTTATTTAATTTTTAAGTTCCTCCATGGGCACTCAGAGCCTATGGTTGCTGGAAAAACTCAAGTGGTCATGCTACAATTTTATCATGCTTTTCCTAATCACAGAAAGCATAGATTTGTTTCATTTTCTTTGATATTATTTTCCAAGGATTTATTTATTAAGTGATGGCTTTGGGTCTGAAAAGGTAAGGATATGCTCTAAAGAAAAAAGTGACACTGATGACTGATTTGACTCTTTGTTTATGCCTATTAATCTTGTTTTGAGGCAGAGCGGATCATTATATACCACTTAGCAGAATTTTGAATTTAATTATAAACAGACATTGGGTAATCTTCAAAGTTTAATGGTATCCATATTTAAGGAGAGGTACAGCTTTAGTGGCAGAATTTTTTTTTTTTGAGCAGCTTTATTAAGATATAATTCACATACGTACAATTCATCCACTTAAAGGGTATAATTCAATGATTTTTAGTATATTCACAGAGTTGCGCAACCACCACCATAATTTTGGGACATTTTCATATCACCCCAAAATGAAACCCTGTATCCATTAGCAGTCACTCCCCATTTCATCTCGCTCCAACCACTGGCAACCACTAATCTGTTTTCTCTCTCTCTAGATTTGCTTATCTGGGCATTTCATACAAACGGGATCATACAATATGTGGTCCTTTGTGACTGCTTGCTTTCATTTGGTATACTGTTTTCAAGGTTCATCCATATAGTAGCATGTATCAGTACTTCATTCCTTTTAACCATTTGTGGCCAAATAATATTCCATTATATGGACCATAAAAAAGTTTTTACTTTTTTATGGATATAACATCTTTTTTCTTAATCAACAAATTTACAAAACAAATGACTGTGGATAAATAGAATATACATTTTATTTGTTCATTTATCAGTTGATGGGCATTTGAGGTTTTTCCATTTTTTTGCTATAACCAATAATGCTACTATGAACATGCATGTACAAGTTTTTATGTAGACATGTGTTTTCAGTTATCTTGGGTATATACCTAACAGTGGAATTGCTGGGTCACATGGTAATTCTATGTTTAACCATTTGAAGTACTGCCAGACTGTTTTCCACAGCAGCTGCATCTATTTACATTCTCACCAGCAGTGTAAGACAGTTCCGATTTCTCCACATCCCCACTAACACTTATTATGTCTTTTTGTTTATGGCCATCCTAGTTGGGTATGAAGTGGTATGTCATTGTGGTTTTGATTTGAATTTCCCTGAAGACTAATGATGTTGAGCCTCTTTTTATGTGTTTATTGGACACTGGTGTATCTTCTTTAGAAAAATGTCTATTCAAGTCCTTTCCCTGTTTTCAACTTAGTAATTTGTCTTTTTATTTTCGAGTTCTAAGAGTTTTTGTATATACTTTAGATACAAGTCCCTTATCAGATGTATGACTTACAAATATTTTCTCCCAACGAGTGGGTGGTCTCTTTGCTTTCTTGATGGTGTCCTTTGAAGCACAAAGAGAATCTATATTTGAAGCTCTTTAAAAAATCATTTATTCATGAAATTATTAAAAGCTGAAAAGACACAGTTATACTTACTGTACCTTATGGGGTGGCGGGGGGGACTACCTGCTATCGTGGTATCTGGAAGTCCCTGGGTGGTGCAAACAGTTAACACACTCGAGGTTAACCAAAGGGTGGAGGTTTGAGTCCATCCATAGGCACCTCAGAAAAAAGCTCTGGCAACCTACTTCTAAAAAACAGCCACTAAAAACCCTATGGAGTTTTGACATACATGGGGTCGCTGTACGTTGGAATTGATTTGACAGCAACTGGTTTCCTGTCATATTTGCAATATTTCAGGATTTGCAGTAATCTTGCAGACAAAGTTTCTTCTTGAAAGGCAAGGCTTATCGTACTTAAGGTAGTGATAAAAGATTCAGGCTAATTCTGAGAGGCAGGAGCTCTCTGGAAAGTCAGAGTAGAATAGGCAATGATTACATAAGCTATTGATTGGGTGGGAAAGGCAAAATGATAATGTTAAAGCGTAAGGCAAAATGGAGACAAAATGTGAATAAGTAGGAAGCCAGCTGGAGGATACACTGGGGATTAGAGGATTCATGGAGAAATGTGTTTCTTTAGGACGATTAGGAAAATGTGAAAAATAGGTTAGTTATAACCGTAGTAGGCAATATGTTTATACAATGGTATCATAGACCTGTTTAAGCTGCTGCGGATAATGTAAGAGTCCCTCGTTCTTTTTTTTAATTGTACTTTAGATGAAGGTTTACAGAACAAACTAGCTTCTCATTAAACAATCAGTACGCATATTATTTTGTGACATTGGTTGCCAACCCCACTACCTGTCAACACCCTCCCCTTCTCAACCTTCAGTGCCCCATTACCAGCTTTCCGGTCCCCTCCTGCCTTCTAGTCCTTGCCCCTTGGCTAGTGCGCCTCTTCAGTCTCACTTTATTTTATAGGCCTGTCTAATCTTTGGCTGAAGGGTGAACCTCTGGAATGACTTCATTACTGAGCTAAAAGGGCGTCCAGGGGCCAAACTCAGAGTCCCTCATTCTTCCTATTCCTCTTGCTAAATAAACATTTTTAGCAGGACTATATAGACATTGATTAGGTTTGAATCTCTAGTAGATAGATGTCTTGGATCTAGGTCTAAATCAGATCCAACTCTAAATCACTGGTAGGTCCCTGAAACCAGTAGAATCACGAAGGTATATGTGATAACAATAAAAAGGAATTCTCCATACAAGTCATTTGTGTAAGTCAGTTTGAGGGACCTATTCTCAAATGAGTTTGGCATAGACTATCTTTATCTAGAGGTGCTGTATGAATCAATGCCTACCGGAGGAGAGTAAAAAAGACTTGACCCTGTTATACAACAAATAGCATAAAGACAAATAGTTTTAAACACGAACATAGAGTCATAAGAAAATATCTCATGTACCCAAAATATACCTTCCACTTTGCAGCTGGATGTGAAGGGAGGTGAATGGTTCTACGCGAATCAGATAGTGCATGACCCCCGCAGAATTTGAATAGTGAGTACCATAATGAAACTTGTCGATAGTTCCCATCGGATCCTCAAAATTTTCATATCTAAAAAAAGAAACCAAAGTTTTATAACCACTAACAGTAAAATTAAATCAGAGGGACATAAGTTTGTATTGTTTTGCTGAAAACATGGTTTTAAAAAAGTCCTCATTAATGTTTCATTATCAAATAAGTATGCTTATCATCCATACCATATTAATAAAGGAAAAAGTTTTATTTATTAAAAGTTTTTTTTTTTTTGAAAAACGAATTATTGCTAATACTGGATTCTGAAACAGTTTCGTATTATGTAATAATACATGCTCATTGTTAAAAAAAAAACTAGAAAACACAGAGAACTAAAAGAGAAGAAAAATCTTGGAGAAGATTTGTGAAGAAAAAAATAATAATGCATCATCTACTTTCAAATAAATCTAGAACTACTAAGTTAGTTTGCAAAACATTTCTTTGTTCTTATTCTCAGAAGTCACAGCTGACAAGTAATCCACAAGTACACTTGGAGAAAAAGGAAATTAAAATCAGATAATTCTATTACCCATTGCCACCATTCTTTGAAGAAAAAAAAATTGTGAGATGTTTACATGTAGGTTAGGTAATAAATAAATAGAACTATAAGTATTTCCTGTCTTTATTAAAATGATACTTTGTAAATTTTCTCATATTTCACTGTTCTTTATTCGTATTATTGTTAAACAGTAGACTAGCATTATTAAATTTATATCTACCAAAATATTATTATGTTAGTTATTTTTACATGTTGATTGGGTTATTAAAATCTCAAATTTTCAAGAGCCTATTACCCTTTAACACATAATTATTACAAGATGAAAATAAATTCTGATTATCATCAATTTAAATTTAGCAAAGGGAATGAACACAACTGTAGCTATTTTAAGGGTAACAGACATTTTCAAGAAAATTTAGTGCAGCAATTATCAGACTCTGAATATCAAAAGTAGCTGTACATTCAAAAAAATACCATTTGGTGTGTCATAGTAAAAATCAATACTATAAATTCAAACAAGCAACAGATATCTTTCAAAAGACATAAAAGGCAACTTACTTTTCTCGTGTAGCTTTGGCATTTTTATCATTAACAACCCCAATTGGTTTGGAAAGATCTCGAAATACAGCTGGGTTATTAAGGTCCAACTCTTCTGAAGTATAGTCTTGTAAAATCCAGGGAAACTAAAAGAACCACAATTTGCAATTCAGACATTCTTTCCTAGAGAATTTAATACCCCCATATCCAATATCAAATGTTTATCTAAAGACAAAAAAAGGACAGTCTTTAAAAATACTTTTTTCCTGTTGCAAATGTTTTTTCACTCTTAGTTCAATAACCAGAATTTCCCTGGAATATTTTCAATAAACTCAAAGAAAAGCTCCTCTATTTTTTAAATTACTCTTCATGTTTATACACCGTACTTTCACACAGATAACGTGTGCCTTCTGTGTTTGTTTCCCAACTGTGCCCTCCCTCTGCTAGGTATTTTCATAAGCGTGCCATACTAATCTTTTTACAACATGTAAAAAAAAATTGGCATAGTAGCGCTTATGAAAATACCTTGTGGGGAGAGGGAGCAATTGGCAAACAAACGTAGAAGGCCACGTTATTGGGGTAAAAATGGGAAGAGAATATAAAGTCAAGAACAGTTTTATATAGTTTTAAAAATCAAAGAGTCATTGAAGTAACATGTACATATATTTCTGAGCATTATAAAACTGAAAGGTAATTTCATATTTACGAGATTTATACAACAACTTACCACAGGATATTGTGCGAGGTCATTATAGGTTCGCCCTGCCATTGTATTTATTTGAATGAGGTAGTCAAAATTTGATATCTCTCTGTTTACCCATTTCTAGACAGCACAGAAAAGAGCAAAATAAAATTCAATTAAGCTACATTTCTTAGAAATCAGCACAATTACTGATAGTACTAACATAATCTTGTATTCCCATTATCTCTACCATCTTCATAATATAAAGAGGGCTAAAAAAAAAAAAAAAGGCTTAACAAGGAGATAAATCAACATAATTTTCCTAAATTTATTTTCTTTAAAAAATTGGGCTCTAGAAAAGCAAAAGTCAACACAAATCTTACACTACAGTCCACAGGGTCTTCATAAGAATTGTCTTTTCTTCAATTAAATAACTGATTTGATAATCTTAAAAATGTTAATTTTAGAATGATTGCCCCATTTTGAAAAATTTCTATTAAAAGTTTAAGATGTAAATAATATGCATATTAAGATGTATCTTAAAAGTATATTAAAACTATTTAAGAATTTTAATGAAATATTAGATTAACTTTCTTCAGAGAACTGCCTTTATATAGCAATGATAGATGGGATTTTGCCACATTAGATACAAAATTTTCTAAAGAGATAATCATTTTTTTCTTTCAATCACCTTATTGTACCTAGTCTGCTAATTACTCTACACAGTGTGAGTACACTCAACTATTTTGCTGAGAGATTAACATTCACTTTTAGGTTTACTGTGGGCCTTGAGCAAAGGATAGACTTATGGGAAATAGTGACAAATGAATCTCTGTATATAGATCTTATAAAGTCCAATTATAATTATTCTTGAGTACCAGTTTGAAGAATCATTACTTTAATGAATAAAATTTATTCCATAGGCAACAGGGAAAGTACTTTATGAAATAAAGTTCCATTTCACAGACAGTAGGAAAGAACTGCTATGGCTTCTGAATGAGAGCGACACTTAAGAAAAATGAATGCATACATAGGAGGAAGGAGAGAGTCAGGTGGCAAAAATCATGTTAGAAGATTACTAATAGTCCTGGAAAGCAAAAAAGAGAGAGAAAAAAAAAAAAGCCTTCACTTGGGTTTTTGCAAATTCAAGTGATGTTAGGAAACTGGTGAGGATAAAATACACGAGGACATTAATTTGCCTTTGCTAGCAGGATTGGTGATTTTATTTGCTTTTTATTCTTGGCATTATCTTGTATTTTCCTCATTTTTACCTTGTGCATGATTTTTATTACTAAGAAAAAAAACACTTTTTTTTTTTAAAGAAAATGATTAAGGAAGAAGAATCCATAGGACATGTCTATGAACTGAATGATGTGGGAGGGGGAGACACTGTGTGTGAGGGAAACAAAGGATGATTCAAAGATAATTTGAAAGATCAATCTGGAGGGAAAAATAACAGTTGAAATAATCGAAATAAAATAATTAGAAAGAGAAAATTTGATTTTCAGCAAAAGTCTGAGATATAAAATGAACACCAAGAGTGCCTATTAAAATTTCCTACCTGTGTCAATCCTGATGTTTTGAATACCTCCTGTGGTGATCTGGTTCCATAACTATTTGGAGAATGAAGTGACAACAGTCTGCTATATACTCTGTTTCTAACCTATAAAAAACAGCATTTTATAGTTTTAAAATTGATCAAGACAAATATGGGATTGTGATTTCTATAACAGCTTTATTGAGATATAATTCACATACCATAAAATTCACCCTTTTAAAATATACAATCCAATAGCTTTTAGTATATTCACATAGTTATACAACTATCACCACAATTTTAGAACGCTTCCATTATCCGAAAAAGAAACCTCACACACATTAGCAGTCACTTGCCAACTCCCCCTCCCTCCTATCCCTTGGCAACCATTAATGTACTTTCTGTCTCTCTGCATTTGCATATTCTGGACATTTCACATAAATGGTGGATTATGATTTTAACTTAACTACTAGACTTGGTGGAGTCAAGCCACGTATTTTTTGAGAAAGTTATAGTATATAATCATTAGACTTTGTATCAGAAAACTGTTCAAGTCTAGTACAAATTTAGTCACATCATTTACTATTGACAAATCAATTAATATACTGAGTTTCATTTGTAAATTAAACATAATAATCTTTATCCTTATAGTGTTGTGAATTATATAAACGACACAGTGGCTACAACAATGGGATCAAGCACAGCAAAAATTGTGAGGATGGTGCAGGACTGGGCAGTGTTTCATTCTGTTGTACAAATAGGGTCGCTATGAGTTGGAACCAACTCGACAGCACCCAACAACAACATATAAATGTAAAGTAATGAGATTCACCTTTGAACTTCAGTTTCCTCATCTATGAAAAAAAGAATGATGGAATTATTCCTATCTATTACTAATCTGAGGGTTATTATTAAGATTAAGTACTTTATACAAACATGCCTCAAAAACCATAGGCTGCTCATCTAGCCTAAGACCAGGAGAACTAGATGGTGCCTAGCCATCACTACTAACTGTTCTGACCAGGAACACAATCAGATAGAAAGGGAGAAAAACACACAACAAAACTCAGACTTCTAAAAAAGGCCAGACTTACTGGAATGGTAGAGACTAGAGGAACACCTGAGATTAACAGCCCTAAAATATCCTTTGAACTTAGAACGGAAGCCAATCCTGGCGGTCACCTTTCATCCCAATAACAGATTTGCTTATAAAACAAACAGTATCACCCGTGAGTACTGTGCTCTCTTAAATAATCAACTACATGAGACTAAATGTCAATATTTACCCTAAAACAAAGATGAGAAGCTATGGAGGGGCAGGGAAGCTGGATTAATGGGAACAGAACAAACAGAATGAAAAAAATGAGAATGTTGACACATTGTGAAAAATGTAACAAATATCATGGATCAATTTGTAAAAACATTGTTAAATGGGAACCTAATTTGTTATATAAACTCTCACCTAAAACACAATATTTTTTTTAAAAAAATGCTATACAATATACAGTATTCAGCAGGTACAGACTTGGTAATTACATGACATACCCCAAAAAACCCACTGCCATCAAGTCAATTCCGACTCATGGCGACACTATAGGACACAGTATAACTGCCCCATAGAGTTTCCAAGGAGCACCTGGTAGATTCGAACTGCCGACCTTTTGGTTAGCAGCCATAGCACTTAACCACTAAAAAAGTCATGCTTTGTATTCTCCTAAGGGGGAAATTTATTTTTAATAGTAAAGAGGTATCTTTTTGTAAACACAGAATAATACTCTTAAATTTCTGAATCAAATCATTTCTTAAGTGAACCTAGGTCTTACAGATAAACAGAAACATTGTCTGGGTTAATCTTAAGTGCCATGACAGAATGAACATGCAAGTACTTTATTAGTGGAGATAAGCGAGAGAAAATGGGGAGAGAGCCAAGCAAGATGGGGAATGCCATCAGACAATCATGGAAGTCTGACCTCAAGTGAGGGAAGCTCCTAAGTAACTTGCCCCAAGGTTACACAACTAGTAGAACAGGTACTTGAACCCAGGTAATGTGGCCTCAGATTAAGCTCTTATAAAAAAAAAAAAAGCTCTTATGCAAACATTTATTGTATTCTTAGAAGAAACAGATGTTTCATTATTGTTGAATGTGAACCAAATCTATTTCCATAAAGCCAGTCATATCCTATATTGCATGTTATATCATAATCAGATACTGTAAGGCACCCAACTGGCTGTCACTAATAAGCTACAACTTCTTTATCTACCCATGTATATAAGAACTGACAACAACTACCCTTTCAATAGTCAAATATAAACAAATCCCAGCAAAAATTCATATAATGCTAAGACCCAAAGTATATATTTTTTTTCATGTAATATTTAGACCTGATGAAAGAGTACAATCCAAAGTTCCATTAGAGTTCACTAGCTGGGAAAGACTTTCAGGCTAATAATTCAGGGCTTCCAAAAAGTTAGTGTCTTACACACCTCTTTTTTGAAATTGAGAAAGTAGTTGGACTGGTCAACATGAAAAATCTCAAGGGCTGATCTCCTTAAATTGTAACGCCGCAGATGAATCTCTCGAACTTGGGAGTGAGGCCACTTGAAATCAAAACCTACTCCTGAAAACAGAAGCAATCTTGTGATTGAGGTGCCATACAAAGTTACTTGTGCTATGCAAAAAATATCTCCTAATTCCTGACAAAAGCAGCACTTAAAGAAAAAGAATTTCTATGTCATAAAAGCTATTTGCTAAATCTACTGGACTTTTGAATTGTGTTTTTTAACTACTAAAAAAAATTCTGTCGCTGTTCTACTGCCTTCCCAAGAGAACAGAGAATAATTCTGAATATTATATCTTAGAAATATTTTTCCTTTTCTCTTTATGCTGGTATCATTGATTTAATCATCTTTTCATTAAGACATAAAGGAATAGATGAGATGCCTACAGAAATAAGTATGCATACAAAGGTATGATAAAATTAAAATTGTATTTCATATCTTAGGTTTACAGCAATTCCCTTAGGCCAAACCTTTTAAAGAACATTAGTAATAAAAATAAAAGCATTCCCTTCAACACATTGTTGAATGATAAATTTAACCCCATACTTAGTTTCCATTTCTCCTTTTACATGACAGACTACAATTTCACAGTTCTGTCTTATTGTTTCCTTCATCTCATTCATGATCGATAAACTGGATAGTTAATTATTAAACAACAGAAATTATTCTCCCAGAACTACTCACCATCTTCTTTTTCAATGCTGCCATCATAGAAGTAAATGTGTTGAGTAGTGATTTCTAATCTGCCAGGAATTACATTAATTATTGTAATGAGTTCACAGTCTTCTGTCAACACCAATTTTTCTTTTTGATCTTGTTCTTCTTTCTCATCACTGTAAAACAAACAAAAAAACGTCCAATATCATATTCTGCTTAAATAGAAAGAATATCATATTCAAATAAATATCACGCCTATAAAATAATTACCCAAGAAAGAATAGGAATTACCTACAAAAAATAGTCTATTACATACATATTGTCAAATATTTTTTATTACACAATGGTTTGGTTTCATTAAAAATAATAGGCTATACATTTTAATTGTATATGCTCCATTAATATAAAATATAATCAAGACTTTAGTAGTACTGCCAGAGAACAGGTCAAACATGAAGCAGTACTGGTGATGCCATTTTAGTTGTATTTTGGGAGACCTCGCTTAACCCAGGAAATTCTTGAATCTGTGAATACAAGGCTGTATTATTAAAGGCACTGTATAAATAATTATTAAAGTACTAATCATGATTCTTGGAAACCCTGGTGGCGTAGTGGTTAAGAACTACAGCTGCCAACCAAAAAGTTGGCAGTTCGAATCCACCAGGAGCTCCCTGGAAACTCTATGGGGCAGTTCTACTCTGTCCTACAGTGTCACCGTAAGTCGGAATTGACTCGACAGCAATGGGTTGGTTTTTTGTTGAATCATGATTCTTAAACTGTAAAAGAAAAATTTGAAGAGCAATTAAAACTAGTACATAACCATTATAGCATCCCCCTGACAATGGAAGTGGAACATCTTTTTATACGCTTATCAGCCTTTTAGGAAGCCACGGTGGTACAGTGGTTAATCGCTTGGCTGCTAACCTAAAGGTCAGTAGTTTGAACCCACCAGCCAATCCACGGGAGAAAGACGTGACAGTCTGCTTCCAGAAAGATTTACAGCTTGGAAACCCTATGGGGCAGTTTTATCCCGACCTATAGGTCGCTAGGAGTCAGAAGAGACTCGATGACAATTGGTTTGGTTATTTGTCTATTGATGTCTTCTTTGGAATAATGTCTAGTCAGGGTCTTTGCCCATTTTTTTAATTGGGTTATCTGTCTTTCCATTGTTGAATTTTAGAGTTTTTGTAAAAATAAATTCTGGATGTAGATCCTTATCAAATATACGACCTGCAAATATTTTCTCCCACTGATTGGTTTGTCTTTTCACTTTCTTGATGATGTCTTTTGATGCACCAAAATTTTTAATTTTGATGAAGTATAATTTTTCTGATTTTTCCCCCCTTTGGCTGCTGTCTTAGTTATCTAGTGCTGCTATAACACAATACCAAAAATGCATGGCTTTAACAAACAACTTTATCTTCTCACAGTTTAGGAGGCAAAATTCCAAATTCAGGGTACCACCTCCAGGGGAAGGCTTTCTCTTTCTGTTGGCTCTGAAAAAGGATCCTTGTTTCTTTTGAGCTTCTGCTGGGCCATCTTCATGTGGCTTGCCATATCTCTACTCTGCTGACTTTTTAAATCTCTTTTATATCTCAAAAGAAATTGACTCATTTTCAATTTCTTGAATGAAATTCAAGTAGAATGATTCTACACTAATCCTGCCTCATTAATATAACAAAAACAACACCATTTCCAAATGGGATTATAACTACAGGCATATTGTTGTTGTTGTTGTTGTTGTTAGGTGCCGCTGAGTCAGTTCCATCTCGTAGCAACCCTATGGACTACAGAATGAAACACTGCCCAGTCCTGTGCCATGCTCACAATAGTTTTAATGCTTGAGCCCATTGCTGCAGCCACTGTGTCAATCTATGTTGTTGAGGGGCTGTCTTCCTCTTTTCCACTGACCCTGTAAAACTTCTTTGGTAAAGTACAGGGTCAGCAGAAAACTACAGGCATAAAGGTTAGAATTTAAAACATACATTTTGGGGGGACACAATTCAACTCATAACACTTCACCTTTTGGCCCTCCAAAACTCAGATCCTTGCCACATGTAAAACACATTCACCCCATCACATCATCTCAAAAGTCTTAAATCTACTCTAAGTCCAAAATCTCATCTTCTGAATCATCTAAATCAATTATGGGTAAGACTTGAGGAGTACCCTATCTTGGGGCAAAATTCCTCTTCATCTGTGAACCTGTGAAATCTAGATTATAAGCTGTTTCCAAAATACAATAGTGGAACAGGTACAAGGCAGACATTACAAATGGGAGAAATTTGCATAACAGGTATCCAGCAAATCCAATACCCAGCAGAAATTTTTACATTAGCTCTCAAGGCTTGAAAATAATCCTATGTTCTCTGAGACCACCTGGGCCATGTCCCTGCCCTCCAGACTCTGGGTGTTGACCATGCTCTCTGGATTCTGGGTGAAGGCCCCTTGGCCCTGGGCTTCAGCTTTACCTTCCAAGCCCACTGGGACAGCACCTCTGCTCCCTTGGCTTTGAGCAGCTCCATTCTCCTAGTACATCTGAGTGGTGACCCTTCCCCTCAGGCTCAGCGGGCCCTATTCTTCTGTCGCTTGGCAGCCTAACCCCCTCTGCTGAGGGCAGCGTCCCCATACCCCTGGCACACCTAAACGGCAGCGCCACCCTCTTTGAAATCCTGGAGGCTATGGCCCCACCCTTTGAAACCGAGGCATTTCTGCTGGCCATGATCCTTTTAACAGTTCTGCTTATCTCTGAGCTACTCCAGGGACAGTTTTCTTTTCATGGAGGACAACAAATGTAGCTCCTTTGTCCTGTTTTCTGGCTGTCGAATTCTAAGAGGCAGACAGCATTCTCTCCTTTCATTCTTTCTCTGTCCCCTTTAGTCTAAGATGATGGGTTTTCTTCTGTGGTAGTTGGTTAGATCCATCAGTCACAGGCTTAATCTCTTTAACAAAAGTTTGTGCAGCCACATTCTTGGTGAAAATTCTAGTGCGTGTGTCCTTAGTTTGTACAACAGAAATTTCTAAATCTTTAAGTTTTGTTTTCATTTTGCACAGTTCATTTTTAAGTCTGTCTCTTCCCTCTACATTTTAGTATAAGCATCAAAGAAAAAATCATACGGCCCCTTTAAGGTCTTGCTTAGAAATCTCCTCAGCCAGATATCCAAGTTGATCACTTACAAGTTCTACCTTCCATCAAACATTTGAACATAATTCAGACAAATTCTTTACCACTGCGTAAAAAGCATCACCCTTCTTTCAATGTCCAGTCACATGTTCATCATTTTCAGTTAGGGCCTCACCAAAAGTCCATTTAACATCCACATTTCTAGCCACACTCTGTTGCTGGCACTATAAGTATTCTCTAGAACAACAGAAACTTTCTCTATAAATCTCCTCACTTTCTTCTGACCCTTCACCAGAATTGCCTTTGACATTCATAATTGTACCAACAGTCTCTTCAAGGCAATGTAGGCTTTTACTATTTGGCACCTCAAAAGTCTTTCAGCCTCTACTATTATCCAATTCTCAAACCACTTGCACATTTTAGGTATCTGTTAGAGCAGCACTCCATTATTCTGGTACCAAAGTCTGTTTTACTTATCTAATACTGCTATAACAAATACCATAAATGGGTGGCTTTAACAAACAGAAATTTATTTTCTCACAGTTTAGGTGGTTAGAAGTCCAGACTCAAGGTGCTGGCTCTAGAGGGAAGGCTTTCTCTCTCTGTTGGCTGTGGAGGAAAGTTCTTGTCTCTTTTGAGCTTCTGCCCCTGGGTAAACTACATGTGGCTTGGCATTTCTCTTCCGTACACATTTGGTATCATATCTAAGAAACCATCACCAAATCCACAGTCATGCAGATTTAGCCACAGGTGTTCTTCTAAGATTTTTGTAGTTTTAGCTTTTAGAGTTAGGCCTTTAAACCATTTTGAGTTAAATTTTATATACGGTGTAAGGTGGGGTTCTGTGTTAGTTACCAAGTGCTGTTATAACAGAAATACCACAAGTGGATGGCTTTAACAAACCAATTTATTTGCTCACAATTTAGGAAGCTAGAAGTCCGAATTCAGGGTGCTGGCTCTAGAGGAAGGCCTTCTCTCTTCGTTGGCTCTGTAGGAAGGTCCTTATCTCTTCAGTTTCTGTTTCCTGGCTCCTTGGAGATCTCCATGTGGATTGGCATCTATCTTCCCCCATCTCTGCTTCCTTAATCTACTTTTATTACTTGTAAGAGACTGACTCAAACACAACCTAACCTAATCTTGCTGTATTAACATAACAAAGACAACCCATCTCCAAATGGGATTATAACCACAGGCATAGTTAACCTGAACCCACTGCATAGTTAGGCATAGTTAGGATTTAAAATACATGTTTTTGAGGGGCACAGTTCAATCCTTAACAGGGTCCAAATTCATTCTTTAGCATGTGGATATCCAGTTGTCCCAGCACCACTGACTTCATTTTGAAGGATAGTTTTGCTGGATATAAAATTCTTGGTTGACAGTTTTTTTCCTTCACCGTTTTGACTATGCCATCCTACTGTCTTTTGGACTCTACTGTTTCTGATGAAAAATCTGGAATTAAATTTATTATGATTCCCTTCTATAAAGCTCTTACTGGGTTTATAACGTATAAAGTTATGACAATAATATCACGAAGGACAGATGAGGAAATAGACACCCATTTTATATTTACTTAGAGGCAGTTTTTAAACCATAAATTAAAATGTGAAAAATAGATATTGTCATGGATTGAATTATATCCCCCCCAAAATTTATCAATTTGGCTGGGCCATGATTCCCAGTATTGTGTGGTTGTCCTCCATTTTGTGATTGTAATTTTATGTTAAAGAGGATTAGGCTGGGACTGTACACCCTTACTAAGGTCACATCCCTTTAGGGGGTTTCCCTGGAGTGTGGCCTGCACCACCTTTTATCTTACAAGAGATAGAAGGAAAGGGAAGCAAGCAGACAGTTGGGGACCTCGTACCACCAAGAAAGCAGTGCCGGGAGCACAGCACATCCTTTGGACCTGAGGTTCCTGTGCTGAGATGCTCCCAGACAAAGGGAAGACTGACGCATCACAACGACCTTCCTCCAGAGCCGACAGAGACAGAAAACCTTCCCCTGGAGCCGGCACCCTAAATTTGGACTTCTAGCCTACTGGACTGTGAGAGAATAAACTTTTCTTTGTTAAAGCCATCCACTTGTGGTATTTCTGCTATAGCAGCACTAGATAAATAAGACAGATATAAAGCTACTCAAGTTAACTATTTCTTCTTGAGGAAGCATTGGTAATTTGTGTTTGTTAAAAAATTTGTCAATTTCATTTAAGTTGTCAAACTTATTGGCATAAAGTTGTCATTGGTATTCCTTTATAATCATTTCAACATTAGCAGTGATATTTCCTTTTCGTTCCTGGTAATCAGGGACAAATTACCCAATAAGCTGGGTTCACACAAGCTTACTTATGCTTACTTACTGAGCTGTAGTACACAATTTCATCTGTTTTTCACCACATCAGTGATGTGAAATTCATGTGAAATTGTGTACTACAGATTAGTAAGTAAACACAATTAAGCCCATGCATACCCTGTTTACTAATTAATCCGCCACTGTTGGTAAGAGTAATTTATATTGTCCTTTTTTCCTGGTCAGTCTCAGTAGGGGCTTATGTTTTTTGTTTGTTTGATTGATTTTTAATAACTACCTTTTTTTTTTTTTCATTTACCTTTCTGTTTTTTGGTTTTCTCTTTGATGAACTCCTGCTTTTGTCTTTATAATTTCCTTCCTTCTGCTTATTGAAGAGTTCATATTTAATGCCGTATATTTCCATCCAAACCAATTTTGTATATTGTCTTTTCATTATCATTCAGTTCAAAATATTTTCTAATTTCAAGGTCCAAATCCAAGTTACCCCACTTCCAAGAAGCCTTTCTCAATAATCTCAGTTAATACTGATAGACTCCTAACAGCTTATGTAGCATTAACTGTTGAACCTTGGAAATACAGAGTATTAGAATTTTAAGCAAGTATCTCCCATGATTTCATAACCTCATGTCTCAGAACAAATAATTTTAAATTCTTTCAAATACTTATACATACATATTTACTCTGGCTGTTATGTCATCTTCAGGTAGGTCTAATTTATCCTCCTCCATATCACTAACTTTTACTTGTTTCACTACTTCCAAAAGCAATGAATCACTGGAAGGCTGTGAGTGCTGGATGCCTGTTTAAACACAAAGTATTTATTAAACACAGAGTAAGAGAAAGTTATATTATTGCCCTACTATGTTCCTTAATGTTATTTCATAAAACTAATATGTGTATTATAAATTAAAGAGGTACTTACCTTGAAATTTTTCCAAGATAAAAAAGTAAAATAAGTTACTATAGAAGAGTTTTGAAACATGACTTAGAATAATTTATGATGCTTGATGGTGACTTTTAAAAAATTACAATACATGTAGTAAAAGGAATAAATGTTTTTAAACTATGGTATCTAGTTTTAATAATGGTATTATTTGTTTTTCCGCAATAGGTGAAGTGCTCTCTTTGATCATCTTAAATTCTAATGCCAAAAATTAAGGCAAAGATTAATTATTCCAATTTTATTAATATAACAGAGCTATAAATTTTTTTTTTTTTATTTCTACCATACATTTTTTTTAACAAAGAAACACTATTAAAGAGCAACACGACAAATCATCTTCAACTGGAAGATAATACATAGACCGAGACCTGAGGTGTTCCTTTCTGGAGCACATGAAGTTTAACAGATTAATTCTGATATATACATATAAAAACCGAAAACCAAACCCATTGCCATCGAGTTGATTCTGACTCATAGTGACTCTATATAGGATACAGTTGAACTGCCCTGTAACTTCTAAGGCTGCAAGTCTTAACAGAAGCAGACTGTCACATCTTTGTCCTGAGAAACAATTGGGTGAGTTCAAACTGCTGACGTTTTAGTTAGCAGCTGAGCGGTTAACCACTGTGCCACGGGGGCTCCGTATACACACACACACACACACGCAACACATAAGCTAAACAGTTTGTAAAATGCCAGACGGTGTAACAAATGAACCTGGGCTGTAAAGTGGCAAACCCATATTCAAATTCTGTTCTGCCATTTATTAGCCACATGACCCCTCTCAATCTATTTTTCTGATCTTTGAAATGGTGAATTCATCACAGGATTATTATAAATATGTAAGGTAATATACGTGAAGTACTTGGCACACATTAAGTATAAAACAAATGGCAGTTATTATACATTCACCTCATTTATATGAATGATATGAGAAGAACAGTAATATAAATTTACATAAGTTATAGGTAGAATGGAGAATACTTATATATTTAAATAAATAAAGACATTTCAATTATGGAAAATAAAAATAGTTCATACTAAATAACAAACAGTATAAAGATGACAAAGTAACTAAGTCTAAATGCTACATTCCATCCTCTCCCTCAACTCCTCAAATGGTATCACTGCTCAGACATATGAAATGAATCAACCTAATGTACAGTTTAATTATTCCATATAAATTTGCCTCGATCAGACTTCCTCTACACTGGAAAGTACTGGCACACACTTTCCCTGGAACAAGTAACTACTTCTACTGAACATGGTTTTTTATTTGGTCTAACTAAAACACAGTTTTACTGTTAAACATTTAATTAAGTAAAGTACACGAGAATTCAAGAACAACTGGCAAGAAAGAAGACTAGATAATCTGATACAAACAACTGACTATGTAAATGAATGACACAACTACATTAAATTGAAAATCTGATGGATGATTGATGAATGAACTGAGGGTGGGACGGACTGCAGACGAGGAGGCCAATGGGGAAGCTATTACAGCACAAGTGAAGCCAAGGTAATAAAAAGGGAATGAAAACAAGGAAAAACATTCAATAAGAGGTAAAATCAGCAGGACACTGTGCCTGAAGAGCTGTAATGTTTAAAGGATTAAGAGAGAAGAGGACAGACTCATAGATAACACTAACGTTTCTAATTTGAGCAACGAATAGATAGAGACACTGTTAACAAGATACAGTAGAAACAAAATATAGAGTAAAAAGTATGGGAAATGATAACGAATTTGGTTTCATACATGTTATATGGAGGCCTCTATGGAAAAGTCAACTATATCCCAGTAGACAGTTTGAAACCTTGGTCTAGAGTTCAGAAGGCAGGTTAATACTAGGAATACACACTGGAAACTTCTACATACAAGGTGGTGAAGCCATGAGATTACCAGGAAGACCAGAAACAAAGGTAAAAAGCAAGAGCTTTGGGCACGGATTTGGGAACACCGTCATTTAAAAGCCGAACAAGAAAAGGTTCTAGAAAACAAGACTAAGAATTGATAAGAAAAGTAAAGAAGTTAAGCAGCAGATATGAAAAAAAATATATATTTAAGGAGCTTCAAATGCTTTATAGACAATGGAAGCGGTGTGAAGACTGAAAATAAATTTTTGCACTTGGCAGTTAGCAAACAGTATGTCTAATGAAAAGGCGTGGTGCAAAACAAAAAATGTTCAACCAAATATTTTTAATGATACATTCAAGAACATACATATAACTTTGTTTTTGGCTATTCCGAATCCCTAATTTACAAGTGCTGTGTTTCCAAAGACAATTTACAAGTCATTTGCTTGAAATTCACAATGGATTTCATATCAAAAATAATATTCAAAAAAATGATTAAAAGCTTGTAACCTATAATATAAACACTATTCTGTACATTTGCACTGAAATACTTACAAAGCAGTACTGGGGTAGGTGAAACAAACCAAAATAAAAATATATTTTAAAAAATAACACCATGAATTCTGGTAGCTAATAAAAATACTTATATAGATAGAAATAAGGAAACGGTAAAACATTTTGCAGTTAATTCTGAAGCATATTTAAGGGAATGTTAACAGGCTTTAAAGACGGATGCCACTACTTTTTTTTTTTCTATTATCAATTTTACTTTGAAATGCATGAATTTTTCTTCTGTACAGTTTTATTGTGGCCATTATAACTGGGGTAATTTTCTTAAATATGTAAAAAGAAAAACTGAGACATGAAAAGAAATAAATAAAAAAAGAAACGACATTGTTTTCCTAGGCTTTAAATGACTAAGACCAAAAAGGGATATAAAATTATGCTTGCATGCTTGCGGAAAGGGGTTAAAAGGAGAGGAGGAGGGAAATTCCTGAGGTGTGACTTCTTGGTAAAAGTCAAGAAAAAAAAAAAAAAACGACTCCTTAAACACCTACTAGGTTGAAGTAATTCACCCAAAAGATGTCTTCTGAGTGATAAGGACAGGGAATGGAGAAAGTATAACTGTCATAGGGTATGTACAGTCACAGTAAGGAGAAGCTGACTACAACTGACTGTTCCTATATAAGATATATGTATTTGTTTGTATCACGGGCAGGGCTGGTATTTTTGCTAAGGAAAATCGCTTTCTCTGATTTATTTTAGAATGTAAGACCCTAAATGGCAGGCATCATATCCCTTTTTATTTTATGGCTTCAGCTATACTGGCCAATATACATGGCAATTTTAAAAAGAAAGATTTAAAAACTGCTAGTTATTTCATCTAAAACCTAATCATTGAACACAATGTACCACGGTGTCTATAGTATAACCCATTACCGTCGAGTCAATTCTGACTCATAAGAACCCTATAGGATAAGAGTAGAACTGCCACATAGGGTTTTCTAGGCTGTTATCTTTATGCAAGCAGACTGCCACATCTTTCTCTCATGGAGTGACTGTTGGGTTTGAACTGCTGACTGTTTGGTTAGCAGCTGAGCACTTAACCACTGTGCCACCGGGTATACAACCATTTAAATGTAATTTGTAAAATGTCACCCTTCCTTCATACACAATTAATAAAAATAACAATAACCAACCCTCAGAATGTTCAACAATTAATCAGTCGTTGGAACTCACCTAGATTATCTCTCAAGGCACTAGCTTCCTCATGGGTTTTGAAGTTATAATTCGGCACCAATTTAAGTCTCATGCGGGAATAATTTTCTACATTAGCTAGTTTCCAGTGAATTGGATTCTGTTTCCTATGAATATTCATAAGTAAACAATTAAAACTATTTAGCTTAAAGTTAGAAAGCACTGATTGACTGACATAACGTAAAAAGTACTAGGTACCTTATATTTGTTTAGCACCATTTTATAAAAAAAAAACTATCACATTCATTACCTCGATTTGAACCAAACAACCATGAGAGAAAAACCAAAGTGAGTATGTACGGCTGCAGTTTATAGATAAGAAATCTGAAGTTAAGAAAGTTAAATTATTTGCCCAAGATGTCACGTGTTTTATAGGTAGCAGAAATAAGATCTGGACCTGGATCTCAGATTTATAGCTTGATACCTTATTACTCCTACACCAATAAGTGTAAATTCTTAACTAGTTATATCAATAAGCTTATATTTCCAAATACAGTTTTCAAAATAAAACAATAATATTTACTACACATAAAGATAACATAATTCCAAATGGATCAAAAACCTAAGTATAAGAGCTAATACTGTAAAAATCTTAGAAGAAAACATAAGTCTTCATGACACCAAAAAAAAAGTACAGCAACAATAGAAAAAATTGATAAACTTCATCAAAATTAAAAACTTTTGTGACTCAAAAGACACTATCAAGAAAGTAAAAAGACAACCTACAAAATGGGAGAATACATTTGCAAATTACATATCTGAAAAGGGTCCACTATCCAGAATATACAAGAACTCCTATAATTCAACAACCAAAAAAAAAAACAAAAGCCCAATTAAAAAATGGGCCAAGGACTTGAATAGACATTTCTCCAAAGAAGATGTACACAGGCCCCAGATGATGACCAGGTTCGTTCCTAAGCCTTTCTTTAAGTCGAATCTGTACATAAGGCGGAACAGTTAGGTACAGTTCGTATCTAACTTCCGTTGGTCAAATGTTTATCTTAGTATATAGTGTACCTTTCTATGCATAAAAAAAGGAAAGAAACACTTCCAGATACACTAAAACATCTTTAACATAATAATACAGTAATAATAACGTTTTGATGTGCATCAAAAAGTAGCGCCCTGTGGTATTAAAAACAATTGTATGTACCTCAAATTTTTAATGTAATCAGCTTTACAGAGGTTGGTTCATAACTACAGGTTGTATGTAAACCAGAAGTTCATAACCCAGGAACTGCCTTATACAAATGGCTCAAAAAGCATATGAAAAAGTGCTAAAAATCATTAGCTATTAGGGAAATGCAAATCGAAACCCCAATGAGATACCAAGTTAAAACAAAGAATTACCATACGACCCAGCAATTCCATTCCCAGGCATATACCCAAAGAATTAAAAACAGGTGATTAAACACTTACACACAAATGTTGACAGCACCACCATTCACAATAGCCAAAAGATGGAAACAAACCAAACATTCATTAACTGATGAATGGATATATAAAGTGTGGTGTTGGCCCCCCAGATGCCCTTTTAACTTAGTACTGAAGTCACTCCTGAGGTTCACCCTTCAGCCAAAGATTAGACAGGTCTAAAGAGCCAACAATAACACATATGAAGAACGTGCTGTGTAGTTTAATCATGTATATGAGACTAATGGGCACACCAGCCCAAAAGCAAAGATGAGAAGGCAGGAAGGGACAGGAAAGCTGAATGAATGGAAACAGGGAGCCTGGGTGGAGAAGGGTAGACTGTTGACACATCACACGGTTGGCAACCAATGTCAGAAAACAATTTGTATATTAACTGTTTAATGAGAAACTAATTTGCTCTGTAAACTTTCACCTAAAGCACAATTTAAAAAAAAAAAACTTAAGTGTATATTTTGTATATAAAATAAAAATGACACTGGATAATAAATAAATAAAAATAAAATGTGGTATATATATATCTATACAATGCAATATTTATTACTCAGTCAAAAAAAAATGATGAACCTTGAAACCATTATGCTGTGTAGGAAGTCAGACACAAAAGGCCACATAGCATGTGATTGGATTTTATATGCAATATCCAGAACAGACAAATGCATACAGACAGAAAGCAGATCAGTAATTGCCAAGGGCTGGGGGAGAGGGGTCTGCGGTGACTACTGAATGCATATGGAGCTTCCTTTTGAGGTGATAAAAAAGTTCTGGAGCTAGAGAGTGGTGATGATTGCACAACTATTTAGTTTGAAGTGAAGGTACTTAATGCCACTGAATTATGCACCTTAAAATGGTTTAAAATGAAAAAGTTCATGTTATGTGCATTTTACCACAATTGTTTTTTTAAAAAAGATAATTCAGCAAAACATAAGTGACCTTAGGATGAATTAAGTAAACTGTAAGATATTAAAACAAATAGTATCACTAGTACTAGCTCAAAGTGGTGGTATCAGGATGGCAGGAAAAAAGTGGTTCAAAAGTTAGAGTCTAAATTTCAATAAACTGCCTACCACAGAATAAAGGAAATGGATATAACTGCATGATGAAAACATATACACACAAACCTCTAAACATCCCAGTCCTATAATTCACAAAAAGAAAGCAGCATTAATTAAAACCATTCTTTCATAAAGAAAAATTAGAGTAAAGGAGCCATTGGCTCAAAAAGTTCTAGATCAGAATTCTAAATAAAAAAGGTAATTAATAAATTATAGACTCCTACCTTTCAGCCCAAGGTCCCCTCTCACATGTAAGATAGAGCTGTATTGCCTTCCAGCGTCTCAGAGTGGCTAACTGTTGGCTGCTAAGTTGTTTAAGCATATTATTATACCTCAAGTTCTCTTGGCGTGCTTTTCGATTAAATGGCTCCACAAATGACTCCTGAAAGAAACAGCAATAAATAATAGCACTGAATCTCATATATAAAGTTTTAATGCCTTAACTTTGAAAAGCTGACCCAATAAAACACGAGAAATTTGGTCATCAATAGGTTTTTCTTGTTCCATTAGAATAATTTTCTTTGATAAAGTATATTATTCCAGCTATCATATATCTGTGTGTGTGTGTGTGTGTGTGTAGAGCAACCCTATAGGACAGAGTAGAACTGCTCCATGGCGTTTCCAAGGAGTGCCTGGTGGATTTGAACTGCTGACCTTTTGGTTGGCAGCCAAGCTCTTAACCACTGTACCACTAGGACTCTGGGATACACACATACACACACACACATATATACATATATATGTTAGAAAAATACTTAACCAACAATAAATATGTGAAGAACTCAAAACCTGAAGGTGCCTCAACACAGGATTTTTAAACTTAGAATTAACTCCTACTGTCAAATGAAACCCTGGTGGCGCAGTGGTTAAGTGCTACGGCTGCTAACTAAAGGGTTGGCAGTTCGAATCCGCCAGGTGCTCCCTGGAAACTCTATGGGGCAGTCCTACTCTGTCCTATAGGGTTGCTATGAGCCAGAATCGACTCGACGGCACTAGGTTTTTTTGTCAAATGAAATAATTTTCGTTTGGGATCTTTTGGTTTATGACGCATCTGGAATGAAGTTCAAGTTTAAAGGAAGTAGAAGGAGGTATAACCACATTCCACACTGCTAGTGATAGTTCTAAAAACAATGCCAGAGACAAAAGAAATCTATATGGGCAAATCTCCCACAATGAAAATTTCATCACTTAGACACTACCTGAATGGCATCCCAGCTAGCAAATCAAGTCACATACTGATCTTATTCCAATTTTAAGGATAAAATAGATTCTGGTACTAGTTTCTGCCAAGATAAAACTTCAAGCTCTGAAATTAAAGTTACAGCTTTCAAAAAGACAAGTGGTGAGACCAGCAATTTAACTCATTGATATTCATATATTAGGAACTAAAAAGGACAGCATTAATTTCTTTCAAACAAATCAACAGTGAATTGCAACAGAAAAAACAAAGACATAGATGAAACAACTTTTGAAAGACAGTACAGCAGTGTGTAGTTACAGCTGGATATGAATTTTAGCTACTTAACTTTCTGGAGGTTCGGCATGTTCATTTGTAAAATGAGGTTCACAATAATTGTCATCATAAGGGCTTAGTCCAGAAAATAGTATGCTCTCAATAAACAGTAGCCATTATTATTATAGTTGTTATAATTATTACTGGACTTGTAGGAAATAAATTATTTGGGACAAGTGTTATCAAATATTTAAAACAGATCATTGCTGAGAAAACGGAGGCAGTCAAGACATCTCCATGATACTTTAATATCAATTCGACACTTTTAAAGTTCAAGCATATAAGAATATCCTTACATTAGGTTTTTTAAATAATGGTTAACAGTGAAGTTATGGAGAAAGTGTTGTTGGGAATATAAATTGGTAGAACTTCTTTAATGATATAACAGTATTTACCGTAAGTGTTACTTATCAGTAATTCCATTTATCCTAGGAAATTCATCCTGGATAAGCATATGACTATAAAGATGTTCAATACTATTTATAATAAAAGAAAAACTGGCAAATCAGATCCAACAATGGAAAATAAATTTAAATAATAAGATGGAATACTATGCAGCCATATAATAAAAAATGGGAAAATGTTCACAATACAGCTTAAGTTAAGAAAGTAAGTAGCGAATGAAATTGTCCTATTGGGTTTTTTTTAATATACATAAAGATACACGAAAGATATATACTAAAATATAATAGTGGTTAAATCATAGATGTTACATAACTTTATCCAACAAGAATTCCTTAGTATTTGTGGATCCCTCGATACACAACCCCTCCTCCAAAACACTCTTCCACAATATATATTTGATTGACACAAAAAAAATGAGTGAATGAATGAATATGTACATATAGTTCCTAATATATGAGTATCAATGAGTCATTCCATTTTCTTTTAACTTACATAATTATCCTTGAAAAAGTGAGTTGTATAGGTTTCACATGTGATGTTATCAGTATTTTTTATTTTAGTCATTCTAACAGGTATATAATAAAATCTCATTCTCATTTTAAATTTGTATTTTCCATTTTTTTAAATTGGGGTGTTTGTTTTCTTATTGTGGAGTTTTGACAGTTCTTTATATATTTTGGACACACGTTCATTGTCTGATATGTGATCTGCAAATATTTTCTCCAGCCCATGGCTTGTCTATTCTTTAACACTGTCCTGCTCAAAGACAAAAAGTTTTTGATTATGATGAAGTCCAACTTATCCACGTTTTCTTTTATGGGTCATGTTTTTGGTGTCTAAGAACTTTGTCTAACCAATGGCATAAAAACTTTGTCCAACAATGGCATGAAGATTTTCATCCTACGATTTCTTCAAGAAGATTTATAGTTTTACATTTTACTTTTAAGGCTAATTTAAATCTAAACCGAAAAAAAAAAAAAAAAAAACACCAAACTCATTGCCATTGAGTTGACTGCAACTCTATAGGACAGAGCAGAACTGCCCCATAGGGTTTCCAAGGAGTGGCTGGTGGCCTCAAACTGCTGACCTTTTGGTTAGCAGCTGAACTCTTAACCACTGTGCCACCAAGTCCTCATAATTTAAGTCTATGACCCATTTTAATTCTTATATACAGTGTGAAGTGTAAGCCAAGGTTCTTTTTTTCTAAAAGTACATGGATATCCAATTGTTTCAGCACAATTTGTGAAAAATATTGTCCATTCTTCTTTGAATTATTGTTGCACCTTTGTCAAATATCACTTAACCATATTTGTGTGTCTCTATTTCTGAATTTTGCATTCTATTCCATTGGTCTATATGTATATTCTTTTGCCAACATCACACTGTTTTGACAAGTGTAGCTTTATAGTACATCTTAAAATTGTGTAGTCTAAATCCTCCAATTTTTTCTTTTCCAAAATTGTTTTCGCTCCTCTGTCTTTCCACATAAATTTTAGAATCAACTTGTCTATATGTACAAATAATCCTCCTATGGCTCTGATTGGGATTGCATTAGATCTTTAGATTAATTTGGGAAGAACTGACATCTTAAAATGACTCAAGAGTATTGAGGCTTCCAAACATGAACAGTGTCTACTGAGTCTTCCAATCCATGAATAGTATCTCTCCACTTATTTATATCTTCTTTATTTCATCAGTGTTTCGTAGTTTTTAGCACACAGCTCCTATATATATTTTGTTAGATTGATACCTAAGTATTTCATTCTTTTTAGAGCTATTTTAAATAATATTTCTCTTAAAATTTCAGTTTCCTATTATTCATTGCTAGTGTATAAAAATATGATCAAATGTTGTATATTGCTCTTGTGTCCTGCAACCTTCCTAAACTCACTTATTAGTTCTATGAGTTTCTTTGTAGATTCCTTAGGATTTTCAACGTGGTTAATCATGTCTACAAACAGGGACAGTTTTATTTCTTCCTTTCCAATGTGAATGTCTTTTATTTCTTTTTGTATTGTTATTGCATTTGCTAGGTCTCACAGTACAATACTGACTTGAAGCAGTGAGAATGGATATCCTTGCCTAGCTCCTGATCTTAGGGAGAAAGCATTCAGTTTTCATTATTCAATATGAAGCTAGCTGTAGGATTTTTGTAGATGTCCTAGCATGCTGAGAACTTTCATGAATGGATGTTGACTCTTGTCAAATGCTTTTTTGGCATCTATCAATGTGATCTTGTAATTTTTTATGATAAGTCTACTAATGTGGTCCATTATATTGACTGATTTTTTTAACTAGCCTTGCATCGCCAAGGGAAACTTTGGTTACAGCGGATTATTTTTTGATATATTGCTGGATTTGGTTTGCACCCGTGTTCCAGAAGAATACTGGTCTCTATTTTTTTTTGTACTGTCTTTGTATGGTTTTGGTATGAGTGTAATATGGGAAATAAAATAAGCTGGGAAGTGTTCATGCCTTCCCTATTTTCTGAAGAGACTGTAAGGAACTGGTGTAATTTCTTCATTAAATGTCTATAGAATTTGCCACTGAAACTGTTTGGGCTTAAGAGTCTTCCTTTATGGAAGGTTTTTAATTACAAATTCAATTTAACAGATGTAGGACTATACAAAGGAACCCCAGTGGCACAGTGGTTAAGTGCTTGGCTCCAAACCGAAAGGTCAATGGTTTGAATCCACCAGGCCATGTGGAGGAAAAAGACGCGCCAATCTGCTTCTGTAAAGATTTACAGCCTTGGAAACCCTATGGGGCAGTTCTACTCTGTCCTGCAGGGTTGGTATGACTCGATAGCAGTTAAGAGCTACAGTTGCTAACCAAAACGTCAGCAGTTCGATTCCATCAGGAGCTCCCTGGAAACCGTATGGGGCAGTTCTACTCTGCCCTATAGGGTCGCTATAAGTCGGAATTCACTCGACGGCAACAGGTTTGGTTTTGGTTTTTTATTCAAGTTGTCTGCCTATTCTTGAATTTGTTTTGGAAATTTATGTCTTTCAATAAACTGGTCCATTTCAATTAAGTCGTCAAATTTAAATATTTGTTCATTTGCTTTATTCTCTTATTATCATTTTGATGTCTGCGGGGTCAGTGGTGGTATCCCTCTTTCATTCCTGGTATTGGTAATTTTTTACTTGTTTTGCTTTGTCAACCTGGCTAGAAGTCTATCAATTTTATTGATATTTTTTGAAGAAACAGATTTTGGTTTCATTGATTTTTCTCTACTGTTTTGCTGTTTTCAATATCGCTGATTTCTGCTCTTTATTAATTCCTGTTTGCTATGGGTTTAGAGCACTTTTCTTTTCCTAGCTTAAGGTCAAAGCTTAAATTTCCAATATGAGCATTTAGTACTATAAATTTTCCCTTTAACCCACTGATATATATCCACCCTCCTTAGAGATATCTACTAACGTACTATCAGCTCAATACTTTTTACATAGTCACCATTATAGAACATTTTGCCATTAATTTATTTTAGCCATTACTAATCAGTTGTTTCTTCATTCAATTTTGACATAATTTTCAGGCAAACAATAGAAAATACTATTTGTTTTCAAATTTCAACTTGGTATTACTTCTCATTGGAATATCAAATGCTTGTAAGCAACATGAATAACCATGATACTAAAAACATTTAACAATTTTTACCTGAAATTTCAGTTTGCTTTCTCCTCCTTCACGATCTCGTTTATGCATATTCACCATTAAGGCTTCATAACAATCTTTCCAATAAAGTGCCATGTTCTCATGAGCATCATTAAACGTATGGATTTCATACTGCTTCATATAAGGTACAATCTGATTAAAAAAAAAAAAACATTTAACATATACTTCTACAAAAGTAATAATTTAGTAAAAAAAAATCTCGATCAAAAAGGGTAAAACTTACATATTTTTCTATGTAAGCTTGCCATTCATTTGAACTACAATATTCTTGAAAATCTTCAAAAAATGAGGAGCTACCACTGGTAAGAGGTAAAGAAGGCAGATGCAAGTTCATGAATAGAAGCTCATAAATTTTGGAAACCAGGGTACGAAAAACAGGAATCAGAAATGAGTAGATTTCAGTTTGTTCCTTGATTGACTGACTTAGAACATTTTCCAGCTTCCCTAAAATATAACATGCCTCATTCTGATTTTCAATCACTTTGGTCTGAAGGAGTGTATTTAGCTTTGCTGATGCCATTGCACAAACCTGGAGGAAAAAATAGTGTAGGTAAGAAAAAACAGATCGAAGAAAAAAGAGCAGACATTTAATGATAGCAAAAGTTCTATCTAGCTTCTCTTCATTTTTTTTTTTTTTTTATTAAAACTTAACCCATATTTATTAATTTGAAATACACAGAAAAGTTGTGGTGGGTAGTTTATCAACCCATCCTTTCCACTCCTCTTTATAGTTTGCAAGGGATGGGGAATGACCCCATCTCTAGCTCCAACAATAGGTTTAAAAAAATATATAAGCTAAACAGAATATCCAAGCCCTTGCCAGTGTCCGGTTCAGGTAACTCATCTCATATCAGTCAACTCATGTCACTGCCTTTGTCACAGAGATTCATTCAGGGGTGGCCCTATCAGTGCAACCTCAGAACTTTTATATAATAACTGCCAAGAACTGCAAAGGGTTTCAGAGGTTACTTTACCTCCAAGTTAACAAGTTAGCCTGTCACAGTGTCATGGATGCTGGCAGAAGATATGAAACTCCTGGGTCAGAGACAAAGAGCCTCAGCAATAGCAGTAGTCACAATACCAACATTTGCGCTGGCTCCCCAAACTACGATTCCCACAGGGAGAGATGAACAGGACTAGACGATGCTGCACATGTAGTGGTTGCATTACAAGAGAGGAAGCCTGGGCACAGGGACCTCAAACCTTTTATACTGTGCAGGAAGCTTGCCCGACCTTTGCCTTAGAGAGAGACATCATCTTTATTATAATGATCAGTAAGTCTGCCCTTTGCACTGGAGGAAGACACTATCTCTATCTCCCAAAGTTGTTCACTATACAATCTTCGAAAAGAAGTTTGTAACAAAGCCAGCTTGTGCTTCGTTTGCAAATATGTAGAAACATGAGAGACCCGTGGAGAATCATCTACCAACAATGACTACAGGAAGAAGCATGTGCTTTTCCCTGGATATGAATAAGAAAGAATGTAGCCCCAATTGCTGCTGGCAGCCATTTTGTGGCCATCAGGGAAGCCAGATCAAGAAGGTTGACACATGATCAAGAATAGTGTTGTGAGAACAGCAAATAAATGGAGCCAGAGCCCTGACTAAATCATTTCTTAAAATCATTTTAACTATGAGATTTTCAATTATATGAGCCAATAAATCTCCTCAACTAAGTCAGCTTGCATTGGTTTCTGTTACTTGGAACCAAAAGCATTCTGATACATAAAGGACAGGTACATAGGAGACTGAGAACTTGATTAGAAACCTAACCACTCTTAAGGTTCCCAAGAAAATACCTATTCAGGGCACAAAGCCAGGCAAAGGAATGCTCTATATTACTATTAAGCTTTAGCCTTAAGCACAGTGTAGGGAGGTAAATTAGGTCATAAAGGGGACTCATTTTGTCTAAGGTAGAAAAGATCCAAGTCTTATAGCCAAAGCAGGACAAGCAATCCATTGTGTCTCCTTCTCCCTTTTGGATCATATTTCTTCCAAAATAAAGAAAAGTGAGAGACAGAAGAAGAAAATATTAGAATCTGCCATCACTTCTAGAATGTGCTTATGCCACAAGTTCAGGACAGTGCTGGTCTGAGCTGTACACACAGGTCTTTGCAGGCCACACCAACAAGATTAGACCTCAGACAGTCTTTTCCAAGCAAATCTTGATGAACCAGAATACGTAACACGAAACAATGCCTAAGATGGCTCAAAATTTTAACTCCTCTTCTGGAAAGCGAAGTTTCTTCGCCCCTTCAGACTTTCCCCAAACCCCCCAATTTAGTCCATGAATATGATTATGAATGTGAACAAGTTAAAAAATAATTTTCCTAGAAGCACAAGCTCTAAACTGCACAGATATAAACAGCCTAAGCAGGTTGCAGATATAGATAATAAAATAGATAATGAGAAATGCTTTCTAATGTAGGCTGTGTATAAACCCTTTAAACACAAACCTTAAAATTATACTGAGTCATAAATATCAAGGAGAAATAATTAATTAGATGTCTCTTCAGCTCCTTTCTAATCTCACAAAACTGAAAAGAAAGTGAAATCATGGACACTTTTGGAACTAATGAAAAAATTAAAATACTGAAAAGGCATTATCATCTAGTTATCAAATGAATAATACCTATGCTGTGTGTAAGTATAGAAAATAATGCAAAACAACTGACAAACCTGCAAATTACCCTTTCCAATGAATCCTAGAAGCAACTGGATCTGAATTTGAGAGAGTTTTACCCATTCAGGACTTTCAGCATACCAGACTGACAGACAGTCGAAGAGCAGCATTATATCCTCTAAAAGCTACCACAAAGAAAAAATTAAGAAATTAAAACATCAGTTTTTTAATCTACTGATGAGTTTTTCCCAACACTAATACAAATCATAAATACTTAAAAACTAGCTCAAAGTTCAGTTGGCAAAGTCCAAAGGAATCATTCTATAAATAAGTAACAAAATCTGATTATTTCTCACATCTTTTTATGTTTATTGAATATTAATGTTCTAAAAAAAAGAGGGATGCAAAATTTCTTACTTTGACTAAAGTCCTGGACTACCAAAAATATAATTTTAAAGGGACATTGCTGTACCTTTTCAGTCCACATGTTTGAATTAACTAGTCCCTCTGACTGCAGAAAGTCCTGTATGATCAGCATGAGTCGGAAGGCATTTTCAGCAGTTCCTGGGTTAGTTTTTGCTTCTCTGTTTTCTGTGACTGCCCATTCTAACATCTTCTGCAGCAAACTAGGTATAAAACAAAGTCTTCATTAAATCATTATAAACTTTGACAAACAGTAGGACATAGAAAACAAACAAAATGTTACTTATTAATAGAACTGAATTTCCCAAGTTACACTATCTCTGGGAGGTATCACCAAGACAGTGTGGATGGAACTTAGTAACAGTGGAGCACCTTTTTAATCTCTGGAGTATCTACCTTTTTTACACCTAATATTATAAAGGTCAAAGTAAAAGGTATACTTCTTTTACTATAAAAAGGCTATGAAAATAATCCATATTCTAGTCTATATGAGATATTTAATTTCTTTAAAGCTGAAAACTGGAAAGGCTAGAGAAGAAAGCCTTATTATGCCTTGTGGAGTTTAGCCAAGTGGAAAAACAAAGAGGTAATTCTTCCCTGCTGTGCTATTGTTACAGAGTCCTATCATCTTCAAGGAACCCTAAATGCTTTAAAGAAGTAATTTCATCAAAACACTACTCCCTACCCTTAGCATGGAAACACTCAAATTTGGACAAACCTCTAGAACACAGTGCATCAAGTTCTCAGATAACACAGAAGACAATTTGAACAAGTAACCTGTCATTACTTATAACCCAAATTAATTTAAGATTTAAATCCCCTCACACTGGAGTTAGCTTTGGATTGCTCTCTAGATCCCAATAGAAAGGTAAAAGACAGGAAAAGGGGCTTAGCACAGTTTCTCCTTTTCTCTCTTCGCAGCCACAGAAGATACTGAAAGACACAGAAGATACTGAAAAAATAAATTTTCAGTAACTTATTATTTTAGGCTCCTGCCTATTACAAAAGGAAGGAGACAAATCATCACCAACTGAATGCTTACATTAGTTTTATTTCATCTGAAGGTCGAAGTAGCTCACTGGATATTCCTGGTTTAGTTAGTGCAGAAAACACTTGTCCCCGTTCAATCCAAGTATCATCATCAGACTTTTCAAGTCCCTTGCACATTATATAATTTAAAATATCTGTCAGTAATTGAAGAAGCTCCTCCTCACACCTCTATAAAAAAGATAAAGTAATACCGAATTACTAGAAGGAGGAAGTGCTAAAAGCACGTAAGAACTATTACATATACAGATTATGATCATTAACATATTTTAAAAGTGCTTGATGAACTTGGCACTTCACTAGGCCCTAGAGATACAAAGATAAATGGACACTAGCTTTGCTCTCAAGGTACTCATAGTCTAATGACTTCTAGGCTTTTAAGTCTTAGATCATGAAACTTAGCAGTTGAATATAATAATAAATTGTTAATAATTGCCCACACATTCCTAAGGATGAGAGGTATATAATGGCTATACTGAAAAGAAAAAAAAGCAAATGGACAGATAAGGGATATTACCTCCTGGCTTTCAAATAAGGAGAAGTCATCACTAAAGCCCATATCATTTGTGTTGCCACTTTCTTTATCAGACTGCACAGAAAATGATTTAGTCGACTCTATTGGGGATGGCGTACTAGGCAGGCTGTCTGGCATCTGACTTCCACTATCACTCAGCTCACATGAGTCAATTCTACTGAGATCTAAACTCAAATGTGAAGGGTTATTATGCCAGAAGTCTTCTTGATTCTCTGATTTGAAAGACATTTCTCCTACAGAGCTATCTTCTTGAAATAATGGCGTGTTTGAGTCTAGGGAGTGTCGATCCCCCAAACTCCACTGATCTGAAGACACATTAGTCGAGGCAAAAGTGTTGATTTTTTCCTCATCTGTCTTTTCATCAAAGTTCCTCTTAATGTCTTCAGCTGAAATATTTGTGTCATTGTCTTTCATTAAAACAGCCCTACTGTGCTTGTTAAGAGTATTTCCATTTTCGAAATTGGCTTTTAGAAGAAGCCTAACCAAGGTGTCTTGCCAACCCACTTGGTGCGATATGTGGTACGCTGCGTCTGGCTGGGACCGCAGAATCGGTAAAATCTGCAAAGAAATTAAGGATACAAAATTCTTCAAAAAGTGCACCGTACTTCACAATAAAAATAGTCTTTTCAGTTATTTTAATGAGAAAGTAACTTAATAAGAAACTATGGGAAGATTTACTTTAAAAAGATTATGGTATTGACTGGATTATAAGCTATTTGGAAAACATTGTGTTTCTAACTAATCCATATATTATTCATTGTACCTCATACAGAGTAAAGAGGGACTCAAATATTTGCTGAAAGATAAACAAAGGAAAGGTAATTAAAACGGCCCTCTAAATGCCAAGACACTCATGTTAATAATTTAATTTGGTCAAAGAGAAACTATAAATAGAATGATGGTATATATAAAAAGGAATAAAGTTATATTTTCTTAACTGAATACTTTCACGAGCTTATTACATTTGTTCACAAAATATTATTGAGTACTTACTCTATGGCTGGCACAGCTTTTGGCACTAGGAATAGGGCGGTGACTAGGACACGCAGACACCTGGATACACCAAGGATAGTGTTTCCCCATCTCATTCTTTTCCCCCAAAATTAGCAGTTGCTTTTGCAAAAAAAAATCATTAAGTCTATACTATATTGTACAAACAAAGCAAAAAGTAAATTCTGAAAAATAAATTTCAGTAAGATGGATGCTGCTGTTTAGCCTGAATAAGAAGTTGAAATTAAGAGTAGTCTTTGGCATGGTAACGTTTGTGATCTCTACTATCCAACTGATTTCAAAATTTTTGAATGAAAACAATTTCTCAAAAACTATCAAAAATTCATATAAGAGCTTTAAGACATTTTTATCGTAAAGCCAATAAATATCTGGGTAGATTAAAAAAAAAAAAAAAAAACTTCATATTTGGCTCCTAGTGTTTGGAGCATCTGTTTTAACAAAAGTTCTAAATCTGGCAATTTTCACAGCTGGAGGTGAATAATGTTGGCAGGGACTTCAATATTAACGATATTAACGCAGGAATATGATACAGAAAGCAGTGAGTCACAATGACATGCAACGTTTCTGTCTTCATTAATGCTATCGATCAGTGAACTACCATTACTCTGTCAGTGTAGAACACCAATTTTTCTTTCTTCCAGATTAAGTTTTGCTTAGGAAAGAAATGTTTCATGACTTTACAGCTTTCGAGTTTCAATAAAATAAGACTTATTTAATGTCTGTTTTATACACATATAATGGGTAAAAACTAGAAGCTGGCGGCATTGAAATATGTTTCTATCCAATTGCACATGGATGGGAAAGGATCAATCTACATGACCTGCTTCAAATTCTCAGGGTTGTGGAACATACACAGAAACAGTCACTGTCACACTATTTGTGGAAATGTAAACTGATGGTTATTGTGAAGGAAAATATGGCAAAATTCATCAAAATGTAAAATGCAAACAACCTTTGACACAGCAATTCCACTTTGTAGAGTATGTTCTAGAGATACATTCCCAAAAATCGGCATATATATATATATATACACAAAAGATGTTCTTTACAGCAGCATACAACACAAAAAGGTAGGAAACAACCTAAATGCCCATCAATGGAGAACTAGATAATATTTTATAGAACAGCCACAGAATGAAAAACTATGCACCCATGAAAGAAAGATGTATATCCAGAAAATTAATATGACATAATTAGGGAATAAAATTGAAAAGAAGAGCAAGAGAGCAAATTAAATAGTGGATATGTGAATGGTTACCAGTGAAGGAGAGCGAAGGTTATGATCAGGAAGGGGCACCCAGGGTAACTATTTCTCGGTTTAAGTAAGGGTTAAACAGATGCACCAAAGGCTAATCATAGTTGAAATACTGTACTCATAAACAAATTATAGAAAACTCTTTCAACAGAGTTCAAAAGATTTAAAAACTCTAAAACATGTTCTACGAATCAGAAACGGTCATATTCATTGTAGGTTCTTGATAAACTATTCTCTAGTAATAAATTTCTGACTTTGGAAAGAGGATATTTCCAGGATACTATGTGGGGATAAGAAGATGAAATTCATACACTGTTTGCTAATAAAGTTAATAAATCTCAAAAAGAAACTGCTTACTTATAAAATTATATCATTTGTAAAACAAGAGAAATTTAAACTTACATCTGGTGCAACACACAGAACCCAAAAGTCATTCATAGTATAACAACACCGCTATTTTTAAAGTATATCTTAAAAGTTTACGAACCTTTCTACAGATGACCACTCTGACATTTATATATGCTCTGTGAGATATATATACCACAGATAACAGATCTTTGAAATTAATAACAGGATCTATGGTGGGAAAAACAAAAAGTTAAAATTAAATTCTACAGATAATCAAAGAAAGAACTGTGGGCAATAGTTGTATAAATGCTGAAATAATTGCTTCATTTTTTAAAAATTACAATGTGTAAAAATATAAACCTAACTCGTTGCAATCAAATCGATTCTGACTCATAGCGACCCTATAGGATAAAGTAGAACTGCCCCATAGAGTTTCCAAGGAGCACCTGGTGGATTCAAACTGCTGACCTTTTGGTTAGCAGCCATAGCCTCTCAACCACTACACCACCAGGGTTTATAGTATGTTCAAATTAAATAAAATTTAGAACGTCCGATGCCTTCCTGAGCCAACCTTAAATAACTGTTCTTTTCCTTCCATTGGCTAAACAGACTGTCTATACTGCTAGGCTCTTATAATATTATTTATCTTTTTATGTACATGTCTTCTCGAGAAACTGTAAACCACTCAAGACAAAGGACCTTATCTAATGCCTTTCTGAACTCCCGGCATAAATCTGGCATAAATTCTACACTTTGCAGTTAAGTACTCGAAATTTTTTAAAAATAAAAATTGGAAAACAAAAAATATCTGAAATTAGTTTTCATTTTTGTCTTTAAGTACTTAAGCTCCTTTAAGAAAGAGAGACTCTTTTGTACACAATTCCTTTAATGTACTTTTCTCAAAACGTAGCCTCAATTGTTAACTTAGTCATTCAGTCGATAAAACATTTACTGAAGGCCCACCAAGTACTAGGCACTGTACTATGCCATGGGGAGACAATAATAACAAAGACACATAAGGTATAATCTCCAAGGAAAACACTGCTGAATCAAATAGCAGGTAATTTTTAACCAATCTAACGGGGTGGTGGTGGGGGCGAGGAAGGGAACCTCCAGGAAAAAAAAAAAGAGAACCAACGAATAGAATTACTCTGCTATTGAGAACATTTCTTAAACGCACCTGTATTTATGATTTGATTAGTGAGGTTCTTCACCAGAGAAGTATTAACAGGTGCCTCACTGAGAAGGAGTCCCAATCCTGAGTAGCCAACTTCTCTGAGTCGAATACGTTGTTTACTTCGTTCATAAACATTTGTGCATTTCAACATTTGTTCCATAACCTGGTCACAAGTAATATATTCTTCTCAATACAGAGAACTAAAAACAGTTTATCACTTAGGTCAGTATTAAATAAAATATTACTTTACAATGTTTTTGTAGCATCATTGTATTCCTCAAATATTAAAAACAAACAACAAAAAACCCAATAATAATAGGAAGAAGTACTCCACATCACACTATCATTAAAAAATGGATCTAAGAATTATCACTGAGATGCATAATTAAATAATATGTTTAAATTCTAGTTTACATATACTTCTTAAAGGAAAAAAATAGAAATAGTTTTAAATTTCTTTAAGGCTAAAGCTTAGAAACAAACCTTGTAGCTTGCAAAAGGAACAAATGTGTGTCTCTTAGACACCTGTGAATCAATCTGGTAATCTATTAATGTAACAGTTATCAAAATAATTTCCAAGGATAACTTAAAATTTCTTGAAGAAACTCCATATGCTAAAATGGGGGGCTGAACTAGTGGCCTTGTACTTTTTGGGGTAAGATCAACACTTTTTTTTAATGAAATACTGAAACCCTATATGAAAAGGGTAATCTTGACAAAATAATACCATGAGCAATCCCTGCAAAGCTGTTTTGGAGAACTAAAAATCTCCATAAAGGATCCCTTGTGTGGGCAGATGCTGTAAAAAGCAGCATAGGTCACCACAATCAAGACTCAAGAGAGATTATGTCAGGTTTGTTTTTGAAAGTTTAGGAATATCAAACACAGGCAGCCCAAATGTGACTCCAGCAGTAGACACTATAATACAACTCTAAGGATGTAAGGGGAAACAACCAACACAAGACAATTATGCATACTGAACAGGAGAATAAATCATGGGGAAAAAAAAACAATGCATTTGGCTGGAGAAATATAACTGATTTCTCTAAGTTTAGTTGACAAAAAGGTGAGGTGAGTTCAGTCAAAGCTCCGAGTGACTATTTTGGATAACTTAATAAAATAGATCATATATTCTTTGAGAAGTTACTAATCTCTCTGGCCTCAGTTTCTACATCTGTAAAATGAAGATAATAATAGCACCAACTTCATAAAGTTGTTGCAAGGATTAAATAAGCCAGCATAGGAAAAGTGCTTAGCGCCTGCCAAGGTATTCTGAATTTCCAAATAGGCCCAGCTTAAGTCAAAAAGGAGATGAAAGGATTTCATTTTGAAGATGGTACGACGAAGTGGATTTTCCTCTCCAATGAATTGTCAGATCGCAATATAACTAGTTTTTTTTTTTTAAATATACAAATAACTGAAATATGAAAAATTTAATAAAATGAACTGAACCACTTAAAATCAGAAGTGAATATGAAAATAATTTATATTCATAGAATAGATATGTTGCAAGTGCATTCATATACCTATAAATACCACAATTATTAAGATCCTTAAGAAATGTTTTTACCTTAAAAATGATTTCTCTTAGTCTGTCAGAATACTTCTGATTTAAAAGCAAGGCATAAAGTATATCAGCATTTCCTGGTTCAAACAGCAGTAAGAAAAGCTGACCTCTAGTTGGGCTGGTACGTAGGAGACTGAAGAGTACATCCAAAATTCCAAAGAGCTTTTAAAATTAAACAACACAAACCAAATAACCACACTCATATATAGAAGTACAGATAAAGCCATAAGCCATAAAATAGTTTTTCAACTAAAAATCCTATATACCCTAAGGAGTCCTTGGGTGGCACAAACACTTAACACACTCACTGCTAACTGAAAGGTTGGTGGCTGAAGTATACCCAGAGGCACCTCAGAAGAAAGACCTGGCTGTCGATCTACTTCCAAAAAAACAGCTACTGGAAACCCTATGGAGTACAGCTGTACTCTGACATGTGGGGTCGCCATGAATTGGAATTGACTCAGTGCAACTGGTTTGCTCTGGTTTTCAATATAGCCTAACATTCTAGCTTAACTGGACTGATCTTCTGAACCAACCCTGTCTTTTCCTTCCAACATACTTTTGGCTTGTTTCCTTTCCTTTTGTATATCCTCTCCCTACCCATATTCACCTGTTTAAACTTTACCTAACCTGTTTTGCACATGTGAAAAGCCATCTCTTCCATAAAGCATTTCCTGGTCTCCTTAATATGTAATACCCTCCTATGACAACCTCACGTTATTATTGTTGGTTAGCTGCCATCAAGTAAGCCCCCAGCACATGGCAACCCCATGCACAACAGGATCGAACTGTTGTGATTCAAAAGGTTTTCACTGGTAGACTGTTTCAAAGTAGACTGCCAGGTCTTTCCTCCTAGTCTGTTTTAGTTTGAAGTTCTGCTGAAACCTGTTCAGCATCACGGTAACACATAAGCCTCCACTGTCAGGTGGGTGGTGGTGCCCTTGAGGTGAACCGGCTCAGAATCTAACCCAGGTTTCCTGCATGGAAGGTGAGAACAGTGCCTTGTAACTCTCTTACAGATATTATTATGCTCCACTTTGATTCACAGCTATTCATAAACCTCTCTTACTGATCCCAGCCCCCAATAGGCTAAAAATACGAATGATAAGTCACTTATCATTGTATCACCTGCAACTTACAGGATTATTTTGTATATATACTAAGTTCTCAACAAATAACTTTTTGACTGAATTGATCAAGAAAATATCACTGGCAATGACCCACAGCCATATGATAGACCATACAGCAATCATGAAATAAGATGGCTACTCATTCTTCTAAACAGTCTAACCTTACATGAAAATAGCCAGTTAACTCATCAGTATAATACTAATTATGAAGTCATGTAACCATTGAGCACATAATGAATATTACCTGACAGTAAAGTGGGAAAATATTTTAGTCAACATAAATTAAGGCTGCTCACCTTTGTAATGCTGAATGTGGTGCGTGGAAAGCGCACAGAAGTAACAGTAAATACTCTTGGGTTCCAATCCCAGGTTTATTAGCTGTGTGACTTTCTAAGTCGCATAATCTCCCTAAATATCTATATTTCCAAATGTATAAATGGGAAGAATACTTCCTGCTCTGTATATTTTACAACAGTGGTTGTCAGTTTTTACTGTGCATCAGAATGCCCTAGAGGGTTTGATTCAGTAGATGGGAACTTGGGGGACAGGTATTTGCATGTCTATCAAATTCCTAGGTAAAGCTGGTCAGAGACCAGACACTGAGAACCACTTGTTTTAAAGCATAGTGCTGAAGATGAAATAATGTATGTGAAAGTATTTTAAAAATAGAAATACATTTACAATTCAGTCATTATGCAAAATGTTTATGAAACTAGGTTATGTTAAAATTTACTTTAGAAATCTGCCTAATAACTTTGATGATGGTAAATATATACAATATGAACTACAAAAATAAGCTTCATAATTGCCAAAGCCATGTACTGTATTTTCTAGCTAATTAAAATATTTAACTGTATTGTCATCTATTTTATTAAACTTTCAGTTAGTACATAAAATTTACTTCAACTGAATGATATTATTATGTGACACTTGACACATTTTACTTTTAAAATATTTAACATATTAACTAAACAAATTTAAGCTTATAAGGAGATGTTACAGCAACTTAAATGTTAAAAAGAAAAAACAGATTTATCTCAAGCATAATACCTGTTCTTCTTCATTGGTAGCAGCTATGTAACCCATAATACTTTGTATCTCTTCATGAGTTCCACCTTTGCTCAGAAAATATTTAATTAGTCCATACAAAGATGTCCTTATTGTTCGAATATCATCTAGAGACAGCTCATTATATCTACACCCAGTCCTGAAAGTGAAAGCCAAGGAGCAAGAATCAAAAATTTTAATTTTTACATTTTTGTGTATTTTTTTTTACTAGAAAAGACTTCATAGATAAGGAACAGACCTTTCTGTGTAATTATTAGAATTCATGGTATCTTTGACTTCTTTTTCTTTTTTAAGGAAAACTTTCTGAAGTTCAAAGCCTCAGAAAAAACATTAAAAATAATAAAACAGCTTACATTTATACAACACTCACTATGTGACAGGCACAGTTCTAAGTGCTTTACACATACTCATTTAACTTAGTCCTGAAAACAACCATGGGTCATAGTTTTATTATCTCCTTGTCACAGATGAGGAAACACAAGTAACATGCCTACGGCTACACAATTAATAAAACGCAAGATTCAAACCCGATCTACGTGGTCCATTTTTCAATATCTCAACCTCCACACTATCCTGCCTCTCTGAAGTTAAAACCCAAACCCAAACCCATCGCTGTCAAGTCGATTCCGACCCATAGCGACCTCTGAAGTAAAGGGATGTTGGAATTGCTGGAAAAGAGACAATCGGCAACTTCCAATCAAGTAGCTGAGAGGAAACATTATGAAACTGAGAAGGAGCATGGACATCATACCCATAATAAATCCTAAGCGTATCTAGGAGAAACTGAACGCCATATTTCTTTCGAAAAACTCTCCTGCTGTCTTTGATGATGGTGGAAAGATACTGTATATGACCTAAAACAGAAAGTTCACTCTTAAATGATATACCTAATAAAGTCACATAAGTAGTTAAAAATTTCTACAACAACTATAAAATTTTATCTAACAGTCTGCTCTCACCAATTCGAAAAGGAAAATCTCCATGATTCCAAATACGAAAGTCAAAGAGTAAATATTGATACATTTGTTGTAAGAGCTGCACATTTTTCTCTAATGACACCTGCTCAATTAATATTTGAATTGCCATCAGTACATTTACATCCATCAAGGTGCTTGGCACCTGAAATCCAAACAGAGAGGATTCTGTAAAGTTCAGTGTAAACAATCATCATTAAGGTATAATTTCAAATGATTACCTCAGACCACCTACTTACTATAAAAATATTAAGATTTTAGTCAGAAAAACAAACAAAAATTATTTTTTCTGATATAAAGCAGAAAGACTTTTCTTACAGCATATTCCTAAAACAGAGTCTTAGATGGATTAAATATTCCACATGCCAAAGCTAAGAACAAAGTTCTATATATGCAAAGTTCTACACCAAAGTCATTCTTGCGTAAGGTGATTCAATAAAAGTTTTTAACACTTTCCTATGAAACAAATAAAATCCATTAATTTAACTTAAGCAATACTACTATAATTTTTAAAAACACATTTATTAGGAAGAAAGACCCCCCAAACCAACTGTTAATTACAATCATCAGCCACATCTACGCAATACTGACTGGCTCACCTTTTGAAGTAGGGCACCAAGAGTTGCGACTCCATGGGAGTGAATAAGGTTGTCTTGGTTGATAGGATGTCTCTGAATAAAGTGCTTCACAATCAAAATAAACGTTGCAACTAAATTTCTCTCTAGTCTTGACTCTGAAATTGTGAACACGTCATTAATTACCATAATCATTCTTATAATTTTTGTTTCACATCTCAGTATCACAATGTATATTGTAACAAGGAAGGAATTTGGTTCAGCTGTTTGCCTCCAAGGCTCACTTACAGAACATAAACACATCAGAGAAGGCAGCAACTGCATATTACACCCACTCCTCACTTATCAACATGGTTAGGTTCCAAAGACCAAGTAGTTATGCAAGAATCAACATTATGTGAAAATGGAGGATGGCCACATCAGGTCACAAAAATATCATGTGGGACACATATATCTCTCTGGACCCAGAATGGGGAAAATATAGGTAGGTGGGTGCTATATGTCCCACTAGTCACGGAAGGGTTACAGCCAGACATACATCGCTAATGTGTGAAATAGATAGTAAATCTTTACTATTGTTGTAAATGCAAAATGTTGGATAGCGAGATACCAATAAGTGAGAAGTAAAAAAAAAAAAAAAAAGACCAGTTGCCATTGAGTCGATTCTGACTCATAGCAGCCCTATAGGACAGGGTAGAACTGCCCCATAGGGTTTCCAAGGAGCACCTGGTAGATTCGAACTGGCAACCTTTTGGTTAACAGCTGTAGCTCTTAACCACTACACCACCAGGGTTTCCAAGTGAGTAGTAGGTGTATATATTTATATACACATGTAAATGTTTTCTCTACCACAAATTTAAATAATGTTGCCATATTTCAACTAAGAATTAAAGTAACGCTACCCCCAAAAACCAAACCCACTGCTGTCGAGTCAATTCCGACTCATAGCTACCCTATAGGACAGAGTAGAACTGTCCCGTAGAGTTTCCAAGGAACGCCTGGTTGATTCGAACTGCTGATCTTTTTAGTTAGTAGCTGTAGCTCTTAACCACTATACCACCAGGGTTTCCAAAGTAAAGGACAGCAAAGAAAAAAACCAACTTAAGGTTTTTGACCAAAATATTAGAAACTTTCTGAACTATATTAGTAAAATTGGGGATGGGCTGCTATAGCTACGAATAGTTAAGCTTCTTCCAAAGGGTGTTTTAATCAATTTTCCAATTAAGTTTCAAGTTTCTCAATGACGATTTTGTGTTAATACCATCTTAATACCTGATGTCTTTGTGGAGGTCAGTACCACCCAATCTCCTTCTACAGGCGTTACCAATTCAGAAACTGTGCTTTCATTCATTCCTTCAGGAATCTGTCCTTCAATGAAGTGGCTGATTTGTTCCAATAAAGGAAAGAATACATTTAATCCACCTATGCAGTTTATGATGTCCTGAAAGGAAAATTACAATTTTTTAGTCTTCATATCTACGCTGTATGTATGAGGCTACAATTTGCTAAACCTTTAGGTAATGTATAGTTGTACAACATAATATATAGCAAAGACATCAGAAGTATGGTATCTGGAAAAACCTGTCTCTGTCACTTACTATACGTGTGACTTTGGGTAAGTTAGCCTCTCTGGGTCTGAGTTTCATTGACTGTAAAATAGAACTACATGTTATATCACTGTATGACCACAGAATAATTTATTTAACCAGTCCTTTACTAGGATATTTAAATTGTTTCCTATTTTTTCCTATTGTACATAATAGTTTTAAAAAACAACTTGTCTAAGATAAATTTCTAGCATTGGAATTTCTGGGTCAAAGAGCATTTTTTTACCACAAAGAAATTGCCCAATTGCCTTTCAAATATTTCATTATGTCACAAGCATATCCACCAAAGCACAGGAATCCATTTTCTCACACTCTTCTCAAACATCCCTTTATCAGGTATTTAAATTTCTGTCATTTGACAACTTTTTTAATTATCTTGTTTTTATTTTAACTCAAATTTATGAACAGTTGAGCATTTTTTTCAAATGTTTACCCATCATTTGTACTTCTTTTTCTGTAGACAACCTCTTCATAGTCTTAAACTGTTTTTCATACTGATTTTTAAGGACTCTAAGAAAATCATATTCAAATTTAGCTTTCTGGACAGCAAATATTTTTTTCCCAGTTGCCATTTAATGTTGTCTTTGATTTTGTTGCAGTATAAAAGTACAATTGTCTCTCTCTGGTAATTCTGTTCCTTTTTGACTTCCACGTAAAGTCAAAAATCTAGCTAGTTAATCCATATAGCTGTAACCCAAAGCACCAAAGACTCCTTTGGTTTTCTGGTTTAGTACATGGCATAAATAATCAGCTACCTACATGCAAGTAATATATAAAACTAGCCTTGTAAAACCAATCTTACAGTGACAGAGAATATTAACATGAATTTTCAATTATATTATAAATCTTACTACATTAACAGATAGGAGTAAGTGTTCCTATCTCAAAGTTAAAGAGAAAAATGCTCTATACCATATGAATAATATGAGATTAACATTAATTGATGAATTCATTTTACAATGGCAGAATTATGCTAATGATTTCAGTCCCACTGAAACAATAAGCATATTTGACTAGTTGTGAACTGACTAGAAGATAAAAGTTTTTTGCTATTTACCAACAAGTTCCCTTATAACTATCTTTTATATTTCTTTTTATTTCACTTAGGCTATAATTTCTATTAAAGATACCTTTTAAGGAAATAATATATTAAAAAAATAGGATATCTCTGACTTTCGTATTAGTCTAAGTAACCTTTACTAATTCAATCACTCAGTCAACAAATATCCATGTGCCAGGCACTTGTGACAAAAGCAATGTTCCCTCCTTCAACGTCCTTAGGAGTACTGGAAAGTCAAGCAAGCAGTTACCAGTCATCATGATAAGTGAAATAATAAAGTGCTATGGGTATGCATGGCAAGAGCAGTTAACTCAGTCTAGGAAGATAAGTAGAGGCTTCTAGACGGAAGCAAGGTTCTAGCTGAGACATAAAGATAAGTTAAGTGAAGAAGGCAGACAAGATAAGATAGATGAGAAGAGGAAAGGTTACTCATCTTTGTAACTTCAGAAAGGAAAGATGTGAATTTGTTTAAAGCTAATAGACAGGAGGCTATAGAAAAGGAAAAGGTCAGGAGGGTTGGAATCTATGACATAGCTTCAGGAGTTAAATATACCTTTAAAGTGGGATAATGGACTAAAGCAGCATATTTTTTCTCATTAGAGTGTCAGCCTCATGTCATAGAAGAAGATAACTAACTTCAAGCAAGTTAACCACTACTATAGTCATTCAATTACCAGCAGCAAACATTTTAACTGGGACCTATTATTCAGATCAGGAGCCCTGGTGGTGCAATGGTTAAGCGTTTGGCTGCTAATCGAAAGGTCAGCAGTTTGAATCCACCAGCTGCTCCACAGGGGAAAAGACCTGTCAATCTGCTCCTGTAAAGACTGCAGCCTGGGAAACCCTACGGGGCAGCTCTATTCTGTCACACTGGGTCACCATGAGTCAGAATCAGCAATTATCCAGATCAATCTGGTGGTGCTTAAAAAATAAACTCTTTAAAAGAATTAGTAAACCTACATAATATGATGCCCATCAATTATCATCAGTTTACCTTAATGTCCCAGTTTACCACTTTGTTTCCTGTTAGCCTTCCATGCAAACAATTAGTAGATAAATCAAGACAGATGGGATTTTTGCAGGCCTAGGAATAAAAGAGAAGTATGGCAAACAGTTAAGTGCAATTGGGACAAAATAAAACTTTAACCATATATGAAACATTTCATCATAATTTTAAAAGGTATATCGTATAGTCAATGATGAAATGCCCATAACAGGAATTTTCATATTACTGTTTTCTGTCTTTTAAAAGAAAAAATCAAGACAGAGATTCTAAAGCACTCACTCATCAAAAGCACCACTGATGCTTGTCAGAACGAGCTATAGCTAGAACTTCTCATTTTCCAATCACGTTGTTTTAAATTTTTTCTCTTTTAAACCAATTATGCAAAAGTTTTTTTGTTTTTGTTTTATTTCAGTGTTTTATTCCTATTAGTACTTCCCTAGTGACAATTTCATAATATACATAAAATGTGTGTCTAAAATGTGAGATATGGAAATCACAGAACAGAAAGGTATATCACAATATGAAAATCTGATCATGTTACTCACAGACATTTCTGGTTATATTCAGACTAAGAGCTCAGAAATGCCAGAAAGTCATTTCTTAACTTCCATTCATAAAGGCTTATAAAGCATGTAACGTCACATTCAACCTGTGAATTTCTAGGTAATGAAGCATCCTTGAATCCAATCACCATTCCAAAAGAGAATAAAGAAATCCACAAATTTTAGCACATCAACAGATATTACATAGTTGTTGCTTCTCTCTTAAAGCATTTGAGAAATATTGCTTTAATAAAACTAAAAAACCTCATTTAACTCAGTGAACTGTGTATCAGTCTCAGGGAACAGAAATGTCTTTCTCCCATGACTATATTAGTCTGAGCACTGTACGTTTATGGCCTGTCCTGTCACAATAATCTCCTAATGAGATCACTGCCTCTTGTCTCCCACCCCTTCAATTCACTTTCACACTGAAGCTTGAGGCTTTTTTCTAAAATGCAAACCTGATGATATCACTCTTGTGCTTAAAATTCTATTCACTGCCTACTATTTAGTCTAGCAGAGGAGGTTTGCTATAATCCAGCCTGTACTTGCCTTCTAATCTCATATCCTGACATGCTCTCCTCCTGCTCATACCCAGTACCCAAATATCTGTAGAACCCAGTTTTACAGTCTGTGCCTTTGTAGGTATTGTTCACTCTGCTTTGTACCTCTCTCCCACCCTGGCCTTTTAAGACATAAATCAAACCATCTTCTCTTTGATCTTCTAACCTACTGGAAGAGCCAATCACTCCCTCCTTATGCCTTCCATGTATTTTGTGCAAAAGTTAAACACAAAAATACAGTACAGTGGTTAAGGATATGAGTTAAAACAGACTGGGTTCTAACTCCAGCACTACCATTCACTAAAGTAAGAGCCTCAGCAAGTAACTTATCTTTACTGAGCCTCAGGATACTAAAGCTTAAAAAAGATACAGATAATACCACATACCCCTCAGGGTTTTTGTGAAGATTAAAATATATATATATGCAAAACACTTAGCATAGTGCTTAATATATTGTAAGCATCCAAAAATGGTAGCTAAAAAGGAAAACACATGCTCATAAAATTACATTACACTTATTTTATGAATTTATTTGATTTTAGACTATAAGCTTAAGGCCCGAGACTTTATTTATCTTTGTATCCTAAGAGTTTAGCCCAGTACCTGGCACAGAGAAAACAATAAATTTTATAGAAATGGATGACTAAAAATCTCCTACAAATGAGTACCAAATGAAAAACTGTTAATAATTGGTGTTAATAGCTGGTGAATTTAGGTGAAGAGTATACAAGATTTCACCTTACTATTCTTTCAACTTCTATTTCGGTTTGAAATTTATCAAAATAAAAAGGTGGAGAAAAATAAAACTGGTAAAAAAAAATTATTATGTCAAATATCACAACAAATAAGTATTCAAAGAAATAAATTATGACCATGTACCACTTGGCTAAATTACAAAAAAACATTCTACAGTGAATATTCTCATACAAGAAAAGCATATCCTGGGTCTATGTAACAGTGAGTATACTGAAAGCAACTGATATTGTTTATGCCACTCTTCCTTTTCATCCTCCCAATTCTACTTTTTATCTTAACTTCCACTCAGCTTCACTTCTACTCTACTTAACTTCCCTCAGTCCTTGATGACTTCAATTATTTATGCTAGACAGGCCCTTGAAAGAAAAAGGACTGGGCACCATACGCGTGTAGGTAGTTTCTCTTTTCTTCTTCTGAAGCAAACGTTTCATTTCCGCTTGCTCATATCATATTAAAAAAAAAAAAAGTTGAGCACAACACGGTTTCAGCTCTCATCCAGAACACTATGAGAATATAAACTTTCATTTACTGTAGTCAAGTTATCAGTACAAATCCTTGCTACAACTATTCTTGTTAAAATTATTTGGATGACACACAGAGTTACTTACGGTTGCATCTGAACCCTAATCAACAAAGTGTGTCTCAATTTTTTTCTGCTTTTCCTTTGAAAAGTCATGTATTTTTTTAAATGGCAATTCAAGCCCCTCTCTCTCAATTACTGACTGTAATAACTAAAGCAATAGAAAAGGAAGTTTAGTTGACAGTAAAGTTACAACTAGATGGATAGTCCATGCATTTACTCTGACCTTTGGTGTGTAGTGAAGAAGGACGTTACCAGGCAGGTCAGCCATGTCAGACTCCTGACATTTCCAAGGGCTTAAACAGTTTGGACCTGAAAATTATTTGGACACACACACACACACATCATTTAACAGATATGGCTTCCTAGGTTCTGTTTAAGCAGAACAAAATGAAACTGAATTTCTATTCCTCATTTAAGTCGATTTTAAATTAAGCTGTTTCTAATTACTTAAATAACACAGTTAAAACACACTGGCTAAAATGTACTTTAATTTTTACATCACCTGAAATTCATCCAAAATCTAGAAAAGTTAGGGGGTAGATCAATCTCTACTACAGAAAGTTACATAACATTAAAAAACATATCAATATCAAATATAATGAAGTTTTTCTATTAGGCTATAATACATAAACTAAATCAAATTTACAAGACAAAGTAACAAGACAATAAATAGGGTGAACAGACATCACAGAAATGGAATAGTAAATGAGTAGGAAAAAATCTTAACTTTATTAAAATTCAAGAAACACAAATTAAAACAAGGTTCCATTTCACATTTCATAATGAAGGATCAATATTGACCATTCCATTTTGTTGAGGTTGTGGTGAAACTGGTTCACTCTTGTGTTACTGGCAGGAATTACAAACTGGTATATACCTTCTGGAAACTGATTAGGCGACATTTAGTGAAAGCCATAAAAATATCCATAAACTCGGAATACCTATCCTGGGAATTTATCCTAGTTAAATAAGTCAAAACAAGAAAAAACTATAATGGCACAACTCATCCTATTCAATATTTGAAATTTATGTCAATATTAAAAATTATAAACTACCTAAATAAGACACTCACTATGAATCTAATGAAATATTATACAGCCATTATAAATAATTATAAGACAATTATTATTTATAAGAATGGAGTTATAAGTTGGAAAAATTATAAGAACAAAATCCAAGCCATAATGGCTGTAATGACTGCCCTAAAAGACTTAATATTAACTTGGAGTTTAGATTGCAGATCTCCTTCAAATACTTCGATGAGTTTCAAAGTAATCATGAGGGTTTAATGTAAACTTTGAAAGTCTGGACAGCCCATTCACCTTAAAACCCCCATGTAATTTAAGACATTTGATAAATAATAAAGTACTCTGCACAGTTAATATACATGACTACTTAAAGACTTAACTCCTGAACATCCTACTAAAATATTGATGTAATTTTCAAAGTGGCTAGGATCCAGTAATGACAATTAGTATATCTTTAAAATCAGCCCCCAAAAAAAGAAAGCACAGTATGTAATCTTACCTAAACCAAAAAACCCACTGCCTTGAGTCAATTTCAACTCATAACAACCCCAAAGGGTCTCCAAGGCTGTAAATCTCTATGGAAACAGACTGCCACATCTCTCTCCCAAGGAGAAACATTTCGGTTAGCAGCTGATCACTTTAACCACTGCAACCACCAGGGCTCCTTAATTTTATCTAAGGGTTCCTAATTCTACTCTCTCATGAATGACAAGTTTTGGGATGGGATAAGACTCATATGATTTTGTATTCAGTCACATGATTTCTTATGAAGATTTGTTTCATCAATTTATTAAGATCTGTCAAAAGTACTGAAAACATCACGGAAGGTATCTGAAATATTTCCTTTTACGGAAGAAAACCCCAGAAGGTTGCTTTATTTATGCCTACAGAAAGCAGTATGGTGTGTGTTAGGGTTTTTTTCTCATTTTCAGCTTCAATTAAAACAAATACGCTATTCAGACCAACTATATGCCTCAGATGAAGAAAGCGAATCTTGCTCTAGGCAACAGGAAAAAAATCATATTTAATTTTAATGAAACTGTATGACCATCCATGCTCACCTGCTAAATATAATGCCTTCACCTGAGAAGGCTGTAGTGCTTCATAGAAGATGATAACAGACCCTAGCTGACCTTCCAAAGATGTGGGACATCCCCATTCACTGTCTTGGGTTCCAGCTGATATCAATTTGGTGATCAATTTTGATTTTTCATTTGTTCCTCCCCAGGAAGCTGACGACAGGATTCCACCAAATGAAGTCCGATGAGGGATAATGGGAGAAGAAAAGGGTGGATCTGGGATTTGGGATGGCGGAGGAGTCGTCGTTCTTTGCCCAGCAGAACCAATGCAACAGGAAGTAAAAGGCTAAAAATTAAGAAACCAAAAAAAAGAAAGAAACCCATCCACACAATTTTAATTAAATACCTACCATCATATTTAAAATGAAGCTGCACTTAACACAAATAAGTACATTGAAAATAAAACTGGAAGCAGTTTTATTTCTACTAGATTATGATGCATACATACGTGGATATAAGAAATCATTACGAAGTTACTTTGGCCAAGGGGATTTGAATGTGTTACTTTTATGACTCACTCTTTTTGTAAATGTTTAATTTTTTAATGAGCGTATATTAAATAAAAAAAAACTTTACTGTATTCTAAAATAGAGAAAACTGCCTTTTCCTCTTAAAATTTATAAACCAAGAATTATACACATCAGTATAAAAAAACGCTAATTAAGGGTTATCCATCATCAAGATGAGTGCCAACAAGAAATTATTAGAATAGTAGAAGGATTTGAAAAATAATCAAATCTATTCCCTTACCTTCAGGAAGACGTCATCTCAAAATTACCTAAAAACTTCACACAGAACTTTTACACTAATGTTTAACTACCTCTGAAGAGTCCCAGGGTGGCACGAATGGTTATTGCTCGACTACCAGCTGAAAGGTTGGCAATTCAAACTCACCCAGAGGTGCCTAGGAAGACAGGCCTAGCAGTCTGCTTCTGAAAAGTTCCAGCCTTGAAAACCCTATACAGCAGTTCTACTCTGTACACAATGAGTTGTCATGAGTTGGAATCGACTGGATGGCAACTAACAACAACAACACAGCTAACTACAGTGTGAAGGTTTTACGTTTCTTCTTTATTGTCTCTAATTCAGTGGAGGTGGAGAACAGTCCGTCATAATACTCTCTAAGTATTTTGTGTACTTGAAGAGCTTGAGTAAGTGATCCTTTGCTCTCCTCTATTCAATTCTTCTGACTTTTCTATTACAGGTCTTTTTCTCAAGTCTTTAATTGCATTTGTTACTCTTCCTTGAATTGTTTTTATTACATGTTGTCTGCCTTCATTCTAACGATAACAGGCTAACATAATTAAATATTAACTTACTGTGTTTCACTACATAGAGACCACTTTAAAATTTACAAGCACGTATTTAGAATAAACAGAACAAACCCTTTACATTAAACTGAAAAATTTTAAGAGTTCTTAATTAATTGGGCCTGTGAAATAGGTTAGATGTGCTTACTTCATTCAGGGCTGGAAATCTGAGAGGGGCAGAGACCTTCTGCTGTCCATTGTCGTAGATATAGACAAGGCTTTGACCAAAGGGCCTTTTTCCAGGCATATGAACAACCGTTATGTTGTGCTGGTGAAGTAAAACATACATTTAAAAAGCTAAAATTACATTGTATCTTTGGAACTGGCAAATGTTTTCAGAGTACTAATCTACAAATAGTTTGTGTGAACAGTAGAACATTAAGATTAAGCTGATTAAATGCTGATTAAAATGATGATCTCAAATTGAGTAAGGATTTTTTTCTGTAGTATTATAAAAGCACTTCAGCCTATTACCGAAAATTTACACACAACCGTAACATAGTAAATTTTTCCAGTCTATGAGTATTCTTTAGGATCAATTTTTCTAATGAGACATTTTACATTTTAAGAAAAGGAAAAGCAGTGCATCGTTTTTAACAATCTTTGTTCTCATTTTAAATTGGAATTCAAAACTGAATTTGAAAGAAATTCTAACATTTCATTTTCATTCCTTTTGCAGCAAAATGAAAAGTGCTGAATCCATGACAGTGATTGTAAATTAACCCCATTATATGTAATTTCAGTACAATAGAACTTTAATGTGGAAATTAATCAAATCTCAAAAAGCAGATGACAACTCCTGATGTACATGCACTAAGCTGTGTGTTTGCTGAAGGCAAGAACCAAGAAGTTAAAAGTGATACCCTAAAGCCTTACCCAAAGGGAATCACAGAAACTGTGGTCAGGAAGCATAACTGTTGCATATTCTCTTTTGGTGCACACGGCCACAACCAACATACCAGAATGGGTAATGAAAGCTTCAAAACCTATGCCACTTCCTGTAAAAAAACTAACAAAAGTATGTATTATCAGGACTTTGAAGTCAGTTGTTCAGTATCATTGTCACTGAAGCACACAAAACCATAAAGCCAGCATGTCTTTATCAACAATCCTGTGGTTTAAATTCTTCTGCCACAGAGTAGTCCAACCTTGTTTCAAAGAGGATTTTTAAATCCTTTTTGGGTGTGAGAGTTTAATAAATTACAAAACGTAGCTTTATGAGTGGAATTCTATTAGCAAATCACAGTAAAACTACAAACTTTCAAATCTTCAAAATTCTCCAAGGTAAGTTTAGATGCGCATTCTTATTGAAAGCATGAGCAAAGGTATTAAATATCACAAGACATGTTAAAAATGATTATTCAAGTTTGAAGGTACATACACATTGATTTTCTGATCCTCTATATAAATATATAGCACATTTAACGAACAGAGAGATAACTATTCATTTTCAAGTATCATTCCTTTTTTCTCCTTTTTCACACTGCTTTTAAGAAAGAACATTGTTTCCAAGCTAGCTTTGGAACTGAACTAGCAACTGAACTGTAATCTGAGATATGCAGTTATTATAATGAAAACAATAAAGCATTTATAGTTAAACCGTGTGCAGCCAAATGATGAAAAGGCTTTAGATACATAATTGCACATTTAAAAACTATATGTATAAAAAAGCTTATTTCTGTTCAAGAAGCACAGCACATATTGTTACAACAGTATTCATGTATATTCTACAACTTGTACAAGTACCTGTACAACTGTTTTCTTTTTCCTCCTTTGTTAGCAATGCCAGCAGTCAACTGATCCTGATCTAAGCAAAACCAAGCATTGAAGGAAAAGGCAGACCCTGGCCATTTCTGTATGGAGGGCACAGAAATTCCTGCCATACTGTGTGACAAATTAAAATACTGCAGTGCACTCTCAAGACTTTGTTTCCGGGCCATTGTCAGGATTGCTCGAGTCACAGGAATGGTATATGGGTGAATATACTCAGATTCATCCACTCTCAACAATCTTAGTAGCCGACGGACTTCTTCTGAGCTCACTGACTGACTCCCCAGGGAACCATGGAGTGCAATCAGGTTTTCAGCACAAGCTCGATGGAGGGAAGAATGGGAATCAAGGGCTTCAATGATCCGAATTCCCATGTTTGCATTGACACAAGTAGTTCGACTCTGCCTATTAATACAACAAATTCTTTTTAGCCAATCAGAGATGAAGATTTGTAGGTCATGGGATTCTAGCTCTGGAAGCCACTGGATAAGAAGCAAAAGAGGCTGGACATTACTAATGCCCAAAATCCCAACTGAAGTGTGGTCACCCTCTACAGCCTAGAAAGCAACATAAAAGACAAAAAGAAAGTTACAACTTTGATGTGGAGATAATTGACAATGGAGATTCTTTTAATAAAGCTAAAAATCTTACCATATTCATAAGTTCTTTAAGTAGTTCCAGCGGTGGCTGACCCAGTGATTTTAATACTTCAAACATGTGTGTATAACCAATTCTTTCTTTAAAAACTTCCTAGGGGAGGGAAAAACAATGTAACAAACCACATTTTCAAAGACTGAATTTGTCGGAATATTGAATATATTAACACTAAATTATATTATGAGCTCAATATTTCTGTTTTCTTAAATCACATCTTCATCTTAAAATATATTGCACATGCCATTTGAAATACAAAGTTAAAATCATTTTACAAAATGCTAAATGATATTAGTAATAATTGCATATTATAAAATTATTATATTTTTGCAAATTAGGGCACATGATGATTACTTTCTCACTTGATTTGTAATTGATAGGTGAGGGCAAAACAAAAGAGTATTAGATAAACTCTAAATAAAAGTCTTGGGGGTAACAAAAGTCAGACAGTAGTCCTAAAGGACTAGATTAAGAGTCCTGGCAATTTTGAGTGGCAGCCAGAGAAAAACTGGGTGCAAAGAATTTTTTCTCTACTCTTTGTGTCTTAAAATGTCTGAATTATCTGGATCATCACATGTATTACTGAAACAGTTGGTACACAAAGCCATAAAGTAAAACATAAAGACAACCAAAAACTTTAGCACAGGTTAAATTTGGTCCATTAACATAGGCAGTAATACATACATGTACTATAAAATCAGAAGATCTGAACAAAACTAGTAAGATTGGGTTGGTTCTGGGGAGGGGAACAAGCTGACTATGGGTCAAGGGTAGGAAGAAAAAAATTTTTTTTCAAAAGGTATCTTTTTATACCCTTTTGAAATTTTAAGTCATGCAATGGTGCTACACAGTGAAAAAATTAATATTTAAAAAAGATTTGAGGCTTAAACTTCATAATGCTGTTCAGGCAACCCATCATACCCATGAACTAATTACTTAGAACTTAAAATAATTTTTTGCTTATACAAACTATTATAAATAGAGATTAAATTCCCAAGCCAGTCTGCTAAAGTTGTAAAAGCCTATTTAGTAGGAACTTAATCATGAGTTATACCAACATTTCTAGAGCAAAAGTTAAAGTCTTTTAACATAAACCAATAGAAAGTAGGGAATATAGCTAAAGGCATGGCTCACAGAAAAAGGAGCAACCAATTAATTTCTGGTACCCAAAGAGTAAAGTATAAAGTACAAAAGAGGTAGTGGGTGAACAAGAAGGTGAAGTGGTAAAAATAGTCACTAACATTTGTTAAGCACTTAGCATATGCCTGGCACTCAACATAGATGATTTCACTAATCCCTACAACTACTCAATGAGATAACCACTAGCAAAAAATCAGCATAACTGGACAGCAGGAGAGGGTCAATGGTAGTGAATGAGAAGGAATCAGAAATCCTGAGGGGTAATGACCCCAAATAAAGAAGCAGAATGCCCATGACCTCACATTCTGGAAAAGCAAGTCCCAAACTGATAGTCCTGTTCACATGTGAAAAATGTTTAAATTCTAAGCAGTCATAAACTGACTAAATAGTGAAAGAGTATTTTACTAATGAAGGAAAGCGGTAATATCGAACTTTGATTTTTTAAACTCAGTAACCACAGAATCACTTAAGAGGGTCATTTCAACACCAATGTTATCTTTCCATCCTTTGACCAACACTGTAAATCTCTTTGCAGTTCAGTCATCTATGTCTTTAAAAACCCCAAAGCAGTGTTCACAAGGGTTTCTCTGAAAAAGTATCATCAAAGTTATTCTTATACTAAGATGAATTATTTGGTGAATTATTTCATCATTTCAGGTGTGAAACCATATGTTTTGTATACTTTCATACATTACTTTGAGATCTACACAGTGAAAACTGGTACATCTGAGATAACATTTGAAGCCTGGAGATATATCTCTCACCTTAGCAGCTGGAGATTTGTCCATTACTGCTGTCAGAGCTTGAATAGTTGATATAGCCAAACAATCCAACTGTCCCTGAAACACCTAGTGGGAGGAAAAAAGCAAGAAACTAACAAATGTGTTTAAGATTCTTACTCAGTTAGGAAACCTCAGTTCTGAAAACCTGAAAAAATAAGTACTTGACATGCATTAGATTTCACCTACAATGAAATGGATTTCTGGAACACTATAACCTGCAGATAAAGTTACCTACTTAACAAAAAAATAAGCCACATGTCAAGAAGGATAAAGCTACGTTTACTCATTACATTAAAACGTTTTGAGAAAAAAACAAGCTTACCACATGCTTTTTAAAAATAATGGACAATCTCAAGAGGAAGGGAAGGAAGTCTAGCATTGGAAATTATGTTTTAATTTCCCTTCAAAACTACATGTGAACTTTCTAGGCCTAAGTTTCATTAGCATGTATAATAAGATAGCTAAAACAATCTTGTCCACCTAGTTTCCAAACTCTGTGTTATAACAAATGGAATATGCATATACCAATCAAGTAATCATACTTACACAAACAACGAGCTGTATCTATTTTTACAAAAAATGCAGAATTTGAGGCAGATACAGAAAATGGAAAATACATCTACAAACAGTGTCATGCTTTTGAGAAGGCAACCTTTAATGCCAAAAAGTTTTAAGAAAAAATAAAAATTAGCTTCATTTTGTCTAGTGCTCTTTAAGCTTCATTGTAAAAGAGATGTGCTAAATTTCTGGGCAATATGTTTACAGCAAAATGAAAAAAACAAAAATAACATCAACAATATAAAAAAACTGAACTTGACTTTTATATCTAACCATGAAAGCATACTATTAGGACTAGGAAGTTATAAAAACTAACGGTCCCTAAAATCTGCTTTCAGGAATATATTAATATGATCTGAAGTTAAGTCACTCCACAAATATGGATTTTTCCCTCTCCCTTAACAGAAAAGATTTAAGTATAACAGGGACAGCTTAGATCTCTGTAGCTTTATGCTAAACTCTTCATGCCTGTTGTTGCTGTTGTTAGGTGCCATTGAGTCGATTTCCACTATAGCAACCCTACAGGACAGAGTAGAACTGCCCCGTAGGGTTTCCAAGAAGCAGCTGGTGGATTTGAACTGCCAAGCTTTTGGTTAACAGCCAAGCTCTTAACCACTGTGCCAGCAGTGCTTAAGCAAGTTATCTAACCACCCTGGAATCCTGGTTTTGTTGATATTGTTTGTTTGATGACATTATTATATATAATAAACATATTAAATATGTACAAAACATATTGTAATACACATTAAACATTCTGCATAAGCAGAATTTCCTATGAATAAGATCTGCCTTAGACTTTATAGAAGGGGACTAAGCATCAGAGTACCAGAAAGACCTAATTTTGCCTCCAACTGGAATTGTAACATAAACCTCAAAGAAGACTATTATAAGTTTTACTAGTCTATGAAAGAAGGCCATAAGAAGAACTAAAACTTGTAGTGATATCAAACTATTAAGTACTCTGTAACTGCTATCTCAAATACAGAATAGAAAATAATAAATTATCACATCTCTTTTTATACCACAGCTCTATTTATAAACTTGGACATTAAGATAATGTTAATAAAAGACATCAATGCAAGCTCTCTCATTTTGGGAAAGAAAAATAATGAAGCACATTTTTACACGTAGTTTTTTTTTCTGAAATAAATTGCTTAAGGTATTGTAAAAAAGCAACATGAATTGTGTATTCTGCCTAGTTTATATCCACGTAGTTGTATTTTTAGGGGGAAAAAAAGTCATGTTTTATGCTAAATTAATTGTCTCAAAGAATTTGGCATCTTCTTCCCTTCCTCCAAGATTTGGGTTGTCCATTGGATTATAATCATTACTTGTCAACAAGAAGCAAAGAATCAAGATATTAAAAACAACCATACATGTTCACAAACAAAGCCCTAAGATCCCAATACACCACAGTGCTTAGAATAGGAAGCTCCCCAACATAATGAAGTCATCACCAGGTGGACAGCACTGATGAGATCCCATTCCTGTACTTTACATCTTCTCAAACTGAAAAGAACACACACGCATTTGTGTATATATAAGATGGAATTCTATTGATCATTTATGTCAATCACCAAGATTTCAATGTGTCTTTTAGATGAAAACAATTTTTTAATTTTAATTTTTAAATAATTTTCAAAGTAGTTAATGAAGATTCCCTATTTTCTGCTGCTGACAAGTTGATTCCAACTCATTTAGAATTCGATAACATTTGTATATTTTAAGATGCAAGAAGAAAAGTACAGGAATAGTTACTCCCATTTACTGATTCTGGACTTCAGTTGAAACAAGATGCAGGCTTTATCGATACCTGGTCCTCATTCATTTCTGTCAGTAATTTGTTGGCAAGATCTTTCTCGTTCTTGTCTGCCACCTTAGTGTTAGCATTTAAAAATAGCTGTTAAAAACAGAGACAAGAATAACGGAGAAAGAATATTACATTGTTACCTACAAGTGGAAATGAAGTATAAATGGACTTCCATGTCTCTTGAAAATAAATCCAAGAATCCACTTGTGACATATACCACTTTTAGAAATTGACTATTAAATATTAGCTTTTTAAATTACAAATTAATATTATAATGATTATTATTGTTAATTATTATGATTGACCATTATGATATATTTCTCTCTAGAAATCAAAATTACTAGACTAAGAAACAAAAGTAATAATTAGAATCAGTTAATACAGGTAACACCCTGCTTTTCAGAAGTTCATGTTACGTCCCTTTACTTTTATGAAAAACCTACGTCAGCACCTGTTTTCACTGACTGAAAGAAATCCAAAAAGGATTTCTGCTTTAATGAAAAGAGCATTCAGTAGAGAACCACACCTACTCTCACTCTTCCCAACCACCCCGTCTCATTCCTCAGGGGCAAGCAAGATGCTTGGTAAAGTGTCTACATCAACTGTTCACCTTCCTTTTCACATACCAGCTTAACCAAGCTCCTCTTTTCAAACTCCTCTGCCCTTATTAAACAACCCAGTTAAAACCAATCAAATGCCTGGTGACATATAAGGCCACCATGCACTGCAAGATCCCATCCTTGACTTGTCATCCCTGGTGCATTTCTCTAATTGCAGGACTCATCCTCAGTGCATACAGTTAATATAAATCCCGCTCCTCTGCAAGATTCACACCTCGGTCCTTCAACCTAGCCCCATGTGGTATTACCAGTTAGGCTACCAGGGCTACAATCCTCACCACTACCACCTCTCAGTCTTCCAGTGTGCTTGCTGTCTTCCCTATTCTAGTGAATGAAACTATATTGTATATACGTTATTTCTACTTTATATAGGCTGTGTATTTATCATACCTTTCCTGCTTTTACTATATATTAGTGTTATTTTAGGTTTTATGTGTTATTTGATATGATTTGGTAGATTATTTTTTGGGCCTGGGAATACGCAAAGATTTTTCCCAAATAAGTTAATATAATTGCTTCTTCACTTTACGTCATTTCGGCTTACAAAGGGTTTCACAGGAAAGCTCTACCTTCAGATAGTGGGGGAAACCTGTATTTCTAAATCCTTCAAGAATTAGTGAAGAGAATGCCTCAGAGAAAAGAAGGAAACTTGCTACAGAGACACACTAAAGATACTGTAAGAAATAATGCACGGTAGAGGTTCTGTAGTCAAGTAAATGTTATTAAATGAAATTTTTAAAGGTTCTTTCTGGAAACACTTCTTAGAGTTTCAATAATGCTACTGTGTGCTTTGACAAGAGAGGTCAGTCTACAGCATTTCCCAAGTTTATCTGACTACACACTTTGTGAGTGGATTCTATTAAACAGTACACTCCAAAGTCATCTAGAGTTGAGTGTAATTTTTATTAGTCTGTATTCTGGAAATGAAGATTGAATTTGTTATCTCCAACACATATGGGAATCGACCTCTTTGCTGACAGAAGAAATAAAGGAATAAAGTATTTTGTCTTAAGTATATATATATATATATATATAACTCAAAATAAGAAAAACAATTCAAATGAGAGTAAAAGGAATAACTAACATTTATAAAGAAACTTAGCATGTGTCCTAAGATGGAAGTTCTCTGAAGTTCTATTATTTTAGAAAAGAGAAAATGAAGTTTCATTTACCAGCTGAAGTAACTCAATCTAAAATAAACTGGACAGAGGTCTAGTACTATGCGGTATCTAAGAACATATATAAGGCTTAACACAGCAATAGATTAGTATACAAATACAGACTTTGGAGTCAGAGACTATTTCTCTGCTACTAGAAATTCAGTTTTTTTGTTTGTTTTCCTTCTCATTAAATTCAAATATCCTTAACAGCTTTTTAAAAAATCAAAAACCACTTACATTAATTTACATTAATTCAAATCATATCCCCCTTCCAAAATGCAATACAGAAAACAAAATTACCGTTAAATGCTTAAGGTTCATCTTACTTATCTTAAAAGTTAAATGTATGATTCCATGGAATTGTATTTTAAGTACTTAAGAGTATAACGAAACTCATTTTGACAAGCCCAGAAACCTTTACACAAATACTTAAGGAAATTAATACTCACTTAAACTGGTTGATAAATCTCAGACAAAACGAACAGCATGAAAACTGCAACAGCAGTCGGCTTAAAATTTTCTATGTGATTCATAAATCGCTTATGATACTTTTAGCTTCAGTTGACAATGTTTCCAGTGGATCTCAATGTTTAAATAGCAAAAGTGTCTTTATCTTATATAACCACATAAAATAAATGAGTCAGTCCTTACTAACAAAAAGCAATCTAAACAAAAAGCAGCTATCTGTAACACATCATGCAATACAATGCTCTCTAATTTAAGAAGCTTTAAAAGGGTTCCACACACTTTTATATATTCATAAATTATATCAACTATCTCCATTAAATGTGTTCATCTGTCAAAAACTGTAATTTTACTATATTTAATGCAAAGAAAACATTTTTTCTACAGACTAAACAGTGACCTTAAGTTCTGTAATACAGTTACAAAACTACATACTACGACAGACTCATGGTCAGAAAACCTGGGTGAGAAATCCTAGCTCCATCATTTCTTAGTGCTGACCCTGAGCTAATCTTTCAATCTCTCAAGGCATTTTTCCTCATTTGTATAATGAAGGAGTTAGGAAGTTTATTTCAAAGGTTACCCCCATTTTAAGGACTTAATGACTTTAATGTATGGTGGTAAATCCACAATGGTTTTGAGGTTCCTGAGATAAGAAAGACCATTGCCAGCAGGGAAGGCCCGGACCACATAGCCTGGCTTTTCCTCTCTAGAGTTGCCTGTTTCAAAACAAAATAATAAGTGCTATCATACAGTTAAATTTTAAAATGCCATGACTGTCCGAACTACATCATAAGAAACTTGCCATATACTACAGTAAAAGGACCATTAGGTTGACATCATGAAAATTATGCCTATCAGCCATTTTTTTTTTAAAGATATTGTTGACCATGGTATGTTAGATTTTATGTTATCTCTGAGTTTCATATGATGTAGAAAAGCCTATACTAATACATTTTAGCCGGAAATTATATTTTATCCTTCTATAATGTGTGATTAGCAGGTGCCTTACACATGTGAGATTTCGTTTTTATTATTGAAGTTCCCTTTATCACCAATAAAGCCACACTGCTTTTTAATAATAATCAAAAGTTTTTATAAATATTTCTGTCATGCTGCTTTCATCTCCCTAGGATTCCTTTCCCATGAATGACTTTAAAAGGGGAAGGGACATCTGGACTCTCCACTGGTAATCTGAATTTGTTGACTTCAAATATTGTATACTATTTACTTCATAAACACTTTGTTTCCTATTTCATGTTATTCTTTACTGTTCTACTACAAATTAAGCAATGTAGTGACATAAATGCTTTCAGGGATACCCTTCCTAACTGTGAAAAAACTTAACAAGCTGATGACATTAAATTCATTCTTCTAGATTATTACCACTATCAGAGTGAACCTCTAGTATTTTCACCTGGGGTTCCATGAAAGGAATACCTCAAATACAAAGGTAAAAGCTCTTTGAAGTATTTTCATTTTCAAAGGCTTCACAAGAAGCTCTCTAAAAACTTCTGATACCATGTTAAAATTCACGGAAAGATGACATAATAATCATATTAGTTATTATGTACTCTCACACACTGTAGCTAGAGTTATAAATTTAGAAAAAAAGAAAGCAAATGGGCATTATATATCAAGAACTTTAACTGTATCTCTATTTTTTCTACTTGTCTATATTTTCCAGTTATAACTTGTTTTTATACAGTGTTCCCTAATTTAAAAAACAAAAAGTTTATGCCCTTTTACCTAGTAGTTATGCTAGCAATAGAATTCTATTCTATGAAATTTAAAATTGAGTTACATAGTAGTAAAAAACCTGGAAACAAATTAAGTATCTACCAGTAGGGAATAGTTAGTTACTAAGTATATTACAGTATATCCACTGAATACCACATTATGTAGACATTAAAATCATAACAACACAGAAAAACGCTAATGAGGTAATCTTAAATGAAACAAAAGTACAAAATTACGGTGCATCAAATGCTCACACTCAGATTTTAGAATACTTTTAAAAATCATCTTATGTCAACAGAGTGATGGGGATAACAATAGATCATTTATTTATCTATATTTTAATTTTTTTCTAAAGAATAAAATTTCTATAATAAAAAATAAGCTTTATCTTAAAAAGACAAAATAATTTCTCACAAGAGAAATTTAAAAATGAAATAAAATTATAGCAAACCAGTTAACCCACGGCTGTTGAGCTGATTCTGACTCATAGCGACCCTACAGGACAGAAAAGGACAGCTCCATGGGGCTTTCAAGGCTGTACATCTTTACAGAAGCAGACTGCCACGTCTTTCTCCTGAGGAGTGGCTGGTGAGTTTGAACCGCCGGCCTTTCAATTACCAGACAAGCACTTTAACCACTGTACATCCAGGGCTCCATATCAATGATAATTACTTTAAATATACATTTTTGGAAAAAAATCAATCCATATATCAGAAAGTAGTGCAGGTACAAATCTTCAATATGTCTGTTTTAAACATATGCACATAGTTAGCTGATTCAAGACATGTACATTGCTATAAAGGTTTTTCTGAAATTTTACTTAAAAACATTTTCCTCAAAGTAACAGAGGAAAACACTCCTAACCAACTAAATTTTATTCTTTTTAAGATAGAAATAATTACTTATGGAAAAAAGACCAAATCAGAAATATTGGGAGAGTAAATTTATTCATCTTAACTAACACATATATTCACCTACTGCAACATCTATGACCCCCTAGAGAAAAAAATACTAAAAAGATATGATTCTGCAAGAATAATCAAATTTTCAAAAATAGGATGTTAAATTGTAACACATGACTGGCCCCATATCCTTAAGATCTAAGAAGTTTCTTTTGTATTTTAGAGCCTAAGTTTGTTAAAATGATTCTTAATTTTCAAGAATCACAAAATCATCTCTATGGATGCAGAAAAAGCATTTGATAAAATCCAACACCCTTTCTTGATGACAACCCCAAAGAAGATCAGAATAGAAGGGAAATACACCAGTATGATTTGGGGCATATATGAAAAGGAACAGCCAACATTATACTCAATGGAAAAAGGCTGAAAGCTTTACCGCTGAGATTAGGAACAAGACAAGGGTGCCCACTCTCACCACTTCTATTCAATATTGTATTAGAAGTCCTAGCCAGAGCAATAAGACATGAAAAAGAAATAAAAGTATCCAGATTGGAAAAGAAGAAGTGAAAGTATCTCTATTTGCAGATAATATCTTCTATATAGAAAACCCCAAAGAGTCCAAAAGAAAATTTCTAGAGCTAATAGAGGAATTTAGCAAAGTTGTAGGGAACGAGGTCAACAAACAAAAATCAGTTGGATTTCTAAACACCAGCAATGAAAAATCTGAACAGGAAATTAGGGAAACAATTCCATTCATAACAGCATCTAAAAGAAAAATATACCCTGGAATAAAGCTAACAGGGACATGAAGGACTTATGAAATAAAAACTATAAAACACTGCTAAGAGATTAAAGAAGATAAAATAAATGGAAAGATGTTCTGTGTTGGAAAAGATGTTCTTGAGTTGAAAAACTTAATATTGTTAAGATGTTGATACTATCCAAAGTGGTCTACAGATTCAACACAATCCCAATCAAAATTCCAACAGCCTTCTTTACGAAAAAGGAAAAACCAATCCTCAACTTTATGTGGAATGGCAAGAGGCCCTGAATAGGTCAAGAAATGTTGAAAGAGAAGAACAACGTAGAAGGACTCACACTTCTTGATTTTAAAGCACATTATATCGACAGCACTGGGTTGGGTTTATGCACTAATGAAAACAGCCTGGTACTGGTATAACAATAGACTAGCCAAAGGAATAGAATTGAGAGTCCAGAAATAAACACACACTTCTATGATCAACTGCTTTTTGACAAGGGTGCTAAGTCCTTTTTTTTTTTTGATGGGGAAAAAAGAGTCTCTTCAATGAATGGTACTGGGAAAACTGAAGTTTCACATGCAGAAAAATGAAACAGGATCCATGCTTCACATCATACACAAAAACAAACTAAAAATGGATTAAGGACCTAAACTAAACGTGCA